>NW_003852544.1:3331835-3360717 GCF_000181295.1 Otolemur garnettii
AAAAAAAAAAAAGGTACTTGATATGTGAGTCCACCTATATGAAGTTCTACAGCAGGAAAAATTAAACTGAGCATAGTGGAGACAGAGCTCGAGAGGCATGATGAGACATTTAGAGCCATAGTAATGATCTATATTTTGGCAGGGATTTGTACGTACCTTATACAAGTACATATAATACTTTTGTCAAAATCCGGAGCATGGTGTACTTAAGGTTTGTATTTCATTTTATGTACATAATAGCCTCCATTCACAAGTGTAGGTTGTATGTAAGTCAGATGTTTGTAACTTGGAGGATGCCTGTATATACTTTACCTCAAAAAAAAAAGCCGTCAAAAAATATCAAACGCTCATCAGTATTTATGGAGAAGAGTACATGCATTCTTTAAATCCATTAAAAAATAAAATGGGTTGATAGAGGAATGGATTGGGGATAGGTATGTTGTCAGGTAAGTTTGGTATAGTAAGTCTGCCTGACTTCATAGATTCTGTATGGTGAATCTAGGGCTACATATTTAAAATGTTCATACTAATGTGCCAAGAAAAAAATTTCTCATAGGATATAGGTTCCTAATAACTATGTCTTTTAGCTTCAAACTCTTATACTGGGTTTAGTTTCTTTCTCCTGCCCTTAGCACAAATTCCAGTAGTCTCAAACAGAATGACAGACAGACCCCAGCACTGTGCATCTGTGCAGGCCAGACAGCCTAGTGAGATAGGCGAGCATGTCATCGCATTCATGCCCAGTGAAACTCAGTCTTAGAAACATTTGAAGCTGAATTGAATTTACAGAGAAGAGATACTTGTACACAAGAACCTGCAGAATTTACTCAGTTTGATTTGAAAGGTATTTCTTTCCATTCAAAGATCAAAAACAATTAGAAAACAAATGAAATCCGAAACGTTCCAAACTGAAACTTTTCAAGTGTCGATCTGACATCACAGGTGGAAAATTCCCCACCTGCCCTCGTGTGATGGGTTGTAGTCAAAACATAGTCAAGACTTTGTTTCTTTGGAAAGAAGTGTGGAGAATCCTCAAAGAACTCAAAATAGACTTTCCATTTGATCCCGCAATCCCATTGCTAGGCATCTACCCAGAAGGAAAAAAATTATTTTGTCTTAAGGACATTTGCACTAGAATGTTTATCGCAACTCAGTTTACAATCTCCAAGATGTGGGAACAACCCAAGCACCCATTGACCCATGAATGGATTAATAAACTGTGGTATAGGTATACCATGGAATTCTAATGAGTCATAAAAAAGATGGATAGAGTTGGAAAAAATTCTCTTTAGCAAAGTATCACAAGAATGGAAAAGAAAGAATCCAATATACTCAATACTAATATGAAGCCAGTAGATGAAATAATACATGCCCACACAAGAGAAAAACTCAATTTAATTCAAGTTGGGTGGATGGGGAAAAGGAGGGGGACTGGTAAGCTCTCATCCAATGGGCACAATGTGAGGGTGTATGGCACACCTCCAGGGTGCAGGGCATAACTACAACAGGGGTCTTACCTAACAAATGGGAACATTGTAACCTAATCATTTGTAGCCTCATCATTTAAACCCCCATATTAATCTGAAACTAAAAAAGAAAAGCCTTTGTTTCATACACAAAACTACTAAATATATGGTATAAAATTACCTTAGGGCCATGTGCATAAGGTGTATATGAAACATAATGAATTTCATATTTAGACTTGGCTCCCAATCCCAAGATATCTCATTATGTATATGCAAATATTCCAAAATTTTTTTTAAAAAATCCTAAATCTGAAACACTTCTAAGTCCAAGCACTTTGGATAAAGACTATTCAACCTGTATATGCCAAGTTTTAATTGCGATACAATTATGAATATTTGAGGCAACCTACAAACCTTAAGTTATCACAAATCTAAATTAACAAAAAAAAATTTAGAACAATGATGGGAAAAAAAAGACTTCTAAGTGAGCTGCTAGCCCAGTAAAGTCTCAAGAGGCAGCAAAAAGTCTGATTTCCTTTGCAAAGAATATATTACGTGATAATAGAGGGGGAAAGTAACTCATATAAAACCATTAGAGAACACTGAGAAGTTCCCCTGTGAGACAGTGGTCCAGGGTCCCTGCAGGACAGGAGACTGCAGTAAGGATTGGACTGGCAAGGTTGCTTGTGCCATACAGCACTCCCCCGTCTTCTAAGTGTTCCCAGGTGTCTTTTCTACTCCCATAAAATAACTGAGAGATGAACAGGGATTAATATGATTTCTGCATGATCTCTGCATTCTAGAAAAGCCTAAGATCACCTAGCTAGAAACGGTAGGGCAGGACTAAAGCATGGGTCTGCCATGTCTTGGTTTCCCCAGTGGTACAGCTGGGATGTGAATCCAGGCATTCACCTTGGCGTCTGCACTGCACATCTTAGGCTGCTCTGCCTGTCTTTACATGGAGTCTAGTCAGAGCTGTTGGAGGAGGAGGAGACAGCTGGCACCCATGGGTTCCAGGCCTCTTGCTTTGAGTATAATTCATATAAAATGGCAGATAGTGGTAGACCCAGAAGGAGATCACAGCAGAAAGCAAGGGCCCTCCCCGCTCTGGCTCAAGGACACTAGGCTCTTTGGAATCTTCCCATCATGTCTCTTCCCTTGATCTAGGAGAAGCCTTCCTGGAGAAGCCTTCCTCACACCACACCTGGCACCTCTTATAATGCCCAGGCCTGGGCACCACCTCCTCATGCCAGCAGAAGAGCCAGTGCTGGATCTCAGGCCCCAGATGTTTGCTGAGCCCCTAGATCTTTATAAGGAAGGCGAGTTAAGCATAGGTGGCATAGGCAGGGGATGTCTCTGTAGAATTCAGCTTTGGTCCAACTGTGGCTAAGCTTACCAGTGACATGTGGGTGAGTAAGGGCAAAGCAATAACGAAACGCCCTCCCTTTGAGATCACAGCAATTGCTTCATTACACAGCACCTTATGTTATTGGCTGCTGGGGCTGCAAACCTCCTGCTGAGCCTTCTGCTCTGATCCTCTGGGTGCAGCTGGCAGAACCCTTGCGGTTTGCTGAGTGGTTTCCATGCCAAGTCCCGGTTCCCTAGCCTTGACAGTGGGGTGGCCCAAGCCTAGAAGCCTTGGCTGGTTGGATCTGGAGCTGAGCAATGTTAGAATCCAGAGGGGCCTTCTTTAGTTTGGTGCTAACATCTCTCCCTGTCTGTGAAACTTCTCTTCCTCCTATTTTCTTTCTAAACAAAACTAATTTCTTCTGTGTTGCTTGGTTGTGCAACAAGGAAACAGGAACTGTTTCTATTCTTTGTCATTTGCTGTTTATTTAGTGTACAGGGGTAGAGTCTAATATCTGTAGAAAATCTTTGCATAAACTGGAAATTCTGGCTTCTTTAAGTGATCTGCTTATGTAATTTTATTTGGGGATGTATAAATTTTCTTTTCATTGGTTGTCAAGAGAATATTTGATATTGATGAATTTTTTTTTTGCTAAAGAGAACTGCAGAGTTAGGTTAGAGCAAAAAGATTAAGATAATTTTTAAATCTTTCTTTATGTTTCCTTTCCTATTTACTGAAGAAAAATTTCTAAGGGAAAACTAAATACAAGAACTTTAAATTAGAAGGATATTATTGGAGTTAGGTGGTTTCAGACAAAGTTGTCCGATAGGTCCCTAGGAAAGGAAAATGAAGAAGAAAGAAATATACCTCAAAAATTTTATGTTGCAAAGTTGGTTTAAAAAAAAGTTGGTTCTGGACTTTTAAATTCACATTCTCTAGAAGGTTCACCGGCAGGAGAGAGTAAAAGTCCTCTATATGTATTTATATTGGAATAAAAAAAAAGGATAAAAAGAAAACATACACTATAAATCATGGAAACAACCTTAGATTAGTCTTATATTTGGAATATACTAAAGCATTCTTCTACTAAATATTAACCTAGGTGCTGAGCAAGTCATTGAAGTTTTTGAAGTTGCCTAAATTTTTTAAGGTCATTTTGAAATTTATTTGTTTATAAGTCTTTTTTTGTTTATTTCTTTTAGACAGAGTTTCGCTTGGTGCCCTAGGTAGAGTGCCATGGCGTCACAGCTGACAGTAACCTCAAACTCCTGGGCTCAAGCAATCCTCTTGCCTCAGCCTCCCAAGTAGCTGGGACCACAGGTGTGTTCCACCATGCCAGGCTAGTATTTTCTATTTTCGGGACAGATGGGGGTCTCAAACTCCTGAATTCAAGCAGTCCAGTCACCTCAGCCTCTCAGAGTGCTAGGGTTATAGTTGTGAACCACTCTGCCTGTGCCTTAAAAAAATTATTTTTAAAAGTCATGCTTTTTAAAGTAAAATGGATAAGGCACCTAATTTTTCAGTGACAAGAACAGTTTGGAACCAGGGAAAATTAGAAAGCCTAACTCCTTAAAGATTGTAGGTTATGAAGAATAAAATTTCCCCTGGTGACAAAATTATGACCAGGGTGGTTCTTAGAACTAATATTGGGCTGGAGTGGAGAAACTGATTCTATTTCCATTCCTTTCACCAACTACGTGTGTAGCTTTGGCCTTAAATTGTCTGGACTTGTGTTTCCCCATCTGTAAAAGAGGCAGTTCAATTGCATGGTCTGCAAGACCACGAGTAAAGACTCTATTGCATTGTCATTTGCATCTTACCAAGATCACTTGCTTTTCATTTGTCATTTATTTCAACCTTTAATGTTTGAGAATATTCGATGGAGATCAAAAGCACATGCAGTTCACTTGTTACTTCAGCCACATTTTGAATAATCTCAGCAAATGTTCCATTTCCTGGCTTTAGCAAACCACCGAGTCTATTTAAGGCTCCAGGGATGGGAGTCTCAATAGCTACTGTCCTGGCCCTTGAAATCCTGTCCTGTCCATGTTAGGATTTTGATAGCCTTTTCAAGAAATGCTTCAAGCTAGTAAAGAAGATATAATGCACAAAAAGAACCGCCAGCTGAGGAGGAGTGTAGCACTTGCTATAATTCAATCACAAAATTCTTTCCTGCTGAGACAGCTGCAAATCAATTTACATACTCATCCTCTCTTGAAGGGATTTCTGCTGAACCCAAGAATGCCCTGCTCTCCCCTCACCTAGGACCTACTCAGTTTAATATCCTGTACCACACGGAGTCCCATGTCAGGGTTAGCCTCCTGGCCCATCCCCTCCTCCCACCATGTCATCTGTCTCCATGGTTTTGGCCCCCACCTGGTGCCCTTACCCAGCAGCCAGGCTGGCACAAGGAAGCTGGTGCATAGAGGCCATGGGTGGGAGGGGGCTTGAAGACCAGTGGAATAAGCAGTTTGACGTAGGCAACAGATTTGTAACCAGACATTTTACTTATTGTTATGGGCTAAATTGTGGCCTCCTGAAAATGCATATATTGAAGCCCTAACCACCCAGAGCTTCCAAATATGACTGCATTTGGAGGTAGGGTCTTTAAGGAAGTAATCAAGATTAAATGAGATCATGAGGGTGGGCCCTAATCTGACTGGTGTCCTATAAGAAAAGGAGATGAGGGCACAGATACACACCTAGGTAAGACCACGTGAGGACACAGGAGAAGGTGGCCGTCTATAAGCCAAGGAAAGAGGCCTCCGGAGAAACCAACCCTGATGACACCCTGATCTTGAACTTGTAGCCTCCAGAGCTGTGAGGAAATAAATCTCTGTTGTCTAAGCCCTCTAGTCTGCGGCACTAGGTTATGGCAGCCCTAGCAAACTAATATACTTACCCAACAACTGTCTTGGTGCGGACCTGGAGTTCAGCCCCAGGAGGACGTTTGGGAAGATTCAGGGTAGCTGCAGTGTGCTTGTGGGGTATCACTGCTCCCTCCTCCATGGACTCGTCGGGTGCTCTCCTGAAATGCAGAGGGACTCTTTCCCCCAAGGGCTGCTCTCACAGTGGTGGGGCCCAGTCTGAAACTACACTGCTATTCTGTGAATGGCCTGCTGAGTGTAAGTCAGTGTAAAGGCAGAGGAATTGCCTTTGGCGGCTCTCGGTGATGAGACTGGAGCAAGGCTGGGCACACCCAGGTGCTCGGCAGATACTTGTGAGTGAGTGAGCTACAGCCCCTGTGAGCTGATGGAGGTCTGTCTTTCTGTCCAAAGCCTTCCTGCACAGCTTCCTTTCTGGGCCGCCTTCATTCCCCTGCTCTTCCCAGTAACAAATCTCACAGATGACACCCCTGAGGATAGGATACTTTGCCTCTAGGAAGATTTCTGGTGGCTAGTTGTGTTCCTGTAACCCAGGGGCCAGTGATACATCTAAGCAAAGACGTGATACTTCAGGGAGCTCTGCCTCCCCTTTTCCCCAGAGTCAGCTTTCTCAGGATAGCAAGACGGACAATGGCACCCTACATTACAATGTACAAAGCATATTGACACACACTGCCTCATGTCACCTTCACAGCAACCCAGCAAGCCAAGTTTTATCAGTAAAGCAGATTTGAGGAATGTAAGTCTGACCTTCGTGGGCAGATGTAGTACCCGTCATCTCATTTACACAGCCCCCTCCACCATTCTGCATGTGAAATGGCCAAATTGTTTACAGCCAATGATTCTAACAAGGCTCTCTATGTGGACTTCCCAACATACTGTGCTCTGTTTCTACACATCAGGGAGTGTTGGTGAGACAGCCTGCCCAGCTGTGATCATTTGTGACAGTCGTTTGGGCATTTAGATGCAGCAGGTAATCTGATGACGAGTTTTCAAGAGTGTTCGGGAATGCCCATTATGACACCTCATCATTTTCTTATTCTTGCTGGGGATTTGTGGCCAGTGGGTGACATTATCTTTAGAAACGTCCAAAAGAACTCTGACCAAGCCAAACCTGAACCAGGTGGCTGGTGCACGTGATGAAACAAAGAGCCTGACAAAGTATTGGGCTGCCTCTTCGTCACAGGTTGCTGGAGGCAGGGAAGAAAAGCAGTTACAGCCTCTCCTTGTCGGACGAAGCCCACACATCCAGGCCCAAGAGATGTCTCGGGAGGAGGAGGATTCTTTTCATTCTGAAGCATGAACTGCGAAACACACAAGCACTAACAGTGGAGACAGCATATGTGAGCCCCAGCGCTGCGTGCTCCATGCTGGGCCAGAGCTGCCGGCCTTCTCTGTGCATCTCCTCTGCAGCGCCCAGGGAGCTGCTGAAAGCTGTTGTCATCTCAGATGGCTCTGCTGTCAGGATGACAGTCTTAGAAAGCTAGCTTTCAGAGAAGGTTAGCTGGCCTCCTTTCCCCTCACCTGAGAGGGTCCCGTTTAGTATATTCCTCATGATACAGGTGTGCTGAGCCCATCAACCAAAACAAATGAGCTTGACTTCTTACAGATCAAGAAAACTTTCTGTTTTGTTACTGACTTCATCAGCTTTTGTAGTGCTTTGCATTTTATCAAAGAGGACAGTCCTGTTCTAACACCTGTACACACTGGTTCTGAGTTGTTTGCTGGCCTGGGAAATAGGATCCAGAGTGCCTTCTGTGCTTCCTTCCTTCCTGATTCTCACGGTGCTGGCATTTTTAGGATGAAGGTTAGCTTTGCATTGAGTATACAGCAAGGGCTATGCGGGGCTGACGGAAGTCTCTGCAGCCTCCTTTATCTCATCTTCACCCAAGGGAAGGTTGGACCCAACCCAGCCCCTCTAGCAGCCATAGCTCACCCAGCAGTGCTCTGAGCACAGGTGAAAACCAGCATAGGAGTGCCACCCACCACTACGCACACGCACAGGAGCCTGCACATACACACACGGGGACGTGCACAGCCAGACCACTCCCGGTGCCTACCCCAATGGGCTCTTCCTTTTTCTGAACTTGTATTTCTAACTCAATTTAGAATCACATGTCAAAAGGAAATGGTTCCACGGGACTGGCTGGCCAGGTCTAACAGCACCAGCTTCCTTGTCAGGGGAGTGAGAGCAGTCAGCATAAGGGAAGGCTGAATTCAGATGTGGACATTGAAATAATCCACCAGGTAGAATAAAAACCACAGCCCCTTCTTATAAACAATGGCCAACTACAGGAGGAAAGAAGAATTCAACATGCCAACAAATTTGAATGACTTCTTAAAATGTCTTTAGAATCATTTTCCCTGCTGACATAAGGCTTTACCACAGCTTTCTAAAACCGTGGCCTCGCCACTGAAGTAAAAAAATTACAGTCATCCCCTTTATCGGTGGTTTTGTTTTATGAGGCTTCATCGGCCTGTGAACAATCACTATCTGAAAATATTACAGCACAGTTATTCCCAGTTTTCTTGTGCTTTGCTTTATTATACTTCCCAGATATTGCATTTTTTGCAAATTGAAGATCTGTGGCAACCCTCAGCCAAGCAAATGTATTGGTACCATTTTTCTAATGGCATGTCCTCACTTCTGGTCCTTGTGCCATGTCTTGGCAATTCTTGAAATATTTCAAGTTTTTCATTATATTAATTATATCATATTGTATCATATTATTATCTGTTATGGTAATCTGTGAGCAGTGATCTTTGATCTTAGTGTTTTTGAGCACCACAAACCACACCCATCTAAGACAACAAACTTACTCGATGGTGTTTTGTGTGTTCTGACTGCTCCGCTGACCAGAGGGTTCCCCCTTTTTCTCCCTCTCCTCAGGCCTCCCTAACTCTTCAGACACAACATTGTTCAAACTAGCCCACTAGACAACCCTACAATGTCCTCAGAGTGTTCAAGTAAAAGGAAAGGTCACACATTTCTCACTCCAAAAGGTAGAAATGATGAAGCTCAGAGAGGAAGGCGTGTTGAAAGCCAAGAAAGGCTGAAAGCTGAGCCTCTTGTGCCAAACAGTTAGCCAAGAGGTGATGCAGAGGAAAAGTTCTTGAAGGAAATAAAACGTGCTCCTCCAGTGAACGTACAAACGATAAAAGAGCAAAATAGCCCTATTGATGCTGTGGAGAAGGTCATAGGAGTCTGGATAGAAAATGTAACCAGACACAACACTCCCTAAAGCCGAAGCCTAGTCCAGAGCAAGGCTCAGCTCTGTTCAACTCAATGAAATCTGAGAGAGGAGAGGAAGGTGGAAGGAAAGGTGGACGCTTACAGAGGTTAACTCATGAAGGGTAAGGAAAGAAACTATCTCCATACTATAAAAGGACAAAGTGAAGCAGCAAGTGCTGATGGAGAAGCTGCAACAGGTTATATGTAAGATCTAGCTAAGATCATGGAAGAAGGTGGCCAACAGTCCTGGAGGGCATCTAGGACTTTCATAGGTAGAGGGAAGTCAAGGCCTGGCTCAAACACTGCAAAGGACAGGTAGACGCTCCTGTTAGGGCAGTGGTTCTCAACCTGTGGGTTGCAACCCACAGGAACTGTATTAAAGGGTTGCAGCATTAGGAAGGTTGAGAACCACTGCATTAGGGGCTAATGCAGCTGGTGACTTTAAGGTGAAGCCAGTGCTCATTTACCATCCTGAAAATACTAGAACTCTTCAGAATTATGTTTAATCTATTCCATCTGTGCTCTGTTAATGGAACAATGCCCAGATGACAGCTCCTCATCTATTTGCAGCGTGGTTTACTGAATATTTTAAGCCCACTGTTGAGAGCTGCTGCTCAGAAAAAAGATTCCTTCCAAAATATCACGGCTCATTGACAATCCCCCTGGTCACCCAAGACCTGCCATGAAGATGGACAAGAAAATTAATATTGTTTTCATGCCTGCTAACGCAACACCCATTCTGCAGCCCATGGATCGAGGAGTAGTTTTGACTTTCAAGTTTCATTATTTAAGAAAATACATTTCATAAATCTATAGCTGCCACAGATAACGATTCCTTTAAAGAATCTGGGAAAAGTACATTGAAAACCCTCTGGGAAGGATTCACCATTCTAGTGCAATCTGAAGATGTGACTGAATTACTGCATTCTTGTGATCAAACTTGAAGAAATGAGGAGTTGCTTCTTACGGTTGAGTAAAGCAAGTGGTTTCTTGGCATAGAATCTACTCTAATGAAGATGCTATGAATATTGTTAAAATGACAACAAAGACAATTACATAAGCTTAGTTGATGAAGCAAAAGCAAAATGTGAAAGGATTGACTCCAGTTTTGAAAGAAATTTTGTTGTGGGTAATATTGCCATCAAACAGCATTGCATGCTAGAGAAATCCTTCATGAAAGGAGGAGTTGATTGCAATAAAGTATTTTTTAAATCAAGGTATGTCCATAGTTTTCTTAGACATAATGCTATTGCAAATTTAATAAACTACAACACAGTATAAATATAACTTTTATCTGCACTGAGAAACTGAAAAATTTGTGTGACTTGTTTTATTATGATATTTGCTTTATTGCAGTGGTCTGTAACCAAACCCACAATATCTCTGTATTTGGAGAGCAACAGAGAGAAACCACATTCACGTAACTTTTATTAAAGTATTTTGTTACAATTGTTCTATTTTATTATTGGTTATTGTTGTTAGTCTCTTCCTGTGCCTAATGTATGAGTTAAACTTTCCCGTAGGTATGTATGTACAGGAAAAAACAAAGTGTATATAAGGGTTCCATACTACAGTACCGCGGTTTCAGGCATTCACTAGGGGTGTTGAAACATGTATACTGTACTCCTAATTTGATTGCTCTTCTGGTCTGCTGCAATTAATCTCAAAATACAAAATAGGAGAAATCAAAGGAAAAGGGGGCCAAGGCCCAGAGAAAATAGCAAGACCTTGGTACACATCCCACAAGGGCTGTCAAGACACCATTTCCTACGCCTTTGGTTGTAGGAACTAAGAAGGAGATCACAGACTCTCAGCACTTTTCAGAGACCCTGGCGCATGGTGACAAAGGTAGTCCACATGTAGAATAAATGAAAAGGTGTAGTGGAAAGAAATCTTGGAGGAAGTCCTGTGCACCTTCCTATTTTAGCAAAGGATAAAAATGAGCTCCTAAGAATTGAAATGTTTCACTTAAGGTAATTAAGGTAGTTTGTGGCCAAGCTAAGGTTAGATCCTTGGTTTCTCAGCTTCTCATCAAGAACTCACGAAATCTCAGGGTCTGGGGGAACGCCCCAGTCCAAGCAGCCCTGTGGTGTCTGAAGCCTTGTTACTGTGGCTTCAGGAGCCCCGAGGCTCAGGTTGGGGCCGGCCGCCGGGTGATGAAATCTCACTGCTTTCCAGGGCAGCCAATTCTGCCTTTGGACGTCTCTGAAGGCTGCAGAATTTCTTTGTTCCCACCCCAGCCTACTTCTGCCTTGGAGTCTTAGGCCTGCTTCCTTTGCTCTTCAGAGTAGCTGCATTCCCCCTGGTTCCCTGTCACTCTTTTCTAAGCAAGTGTCAGGCCTTTTTGCAGTCTGATCCCTAAGCTTTGAGTATATTTTGTCCTTGTCTTCTTAAATTCAAAGCTTAAAACTGAATGTTAATACTCCAAAATTGGCCAGACTAGCCCCAAGAAGAGGGAAGCAGTTGAACATTACAGAAGCTATCCTGCTAAGGTGCAGCCAAAGGTGGGCCAGGCAAGCACAGGAAGGCTGCCTCCCACTAGAGCCACATGCTCTCTGCCTGTGTGATGCCCGGAATCCCTATGGCACCCTTGGGGTACCAGTGAGGCTACTTCTTTGAGACCAAGTGAAGACATCTTTTATTTAAGCTTTTAAAATGCCATTCCAATACAACATAGGGACTATAGATAATACTGGGTTGTGTCCTGGAAATTGCCAAGAGAGTGCATTTGAGGCATTGTTGCCATATTAAAAAAAAAAAAAAGTAACTATCTGAGATGATGGATTTGTTGATTGACCTGACTTCAGTAATAGTCACTTCTCTGTATATATGTACATCAAAACATCATGCTGCCCCCCTTAAAAATATACCAAAAATTAAAACTAAAAACTGAAATCCCCTTTTATCTCGTTCAGCCTTGCCTTCTGTGCTATGAGGTCCTTTAGGTCCTTGACCTTACTGTCCCTCCAAATGTGGGATTTATCATCAAGTAGGACATAGCTGAGTCCTACGTGGTCATAGCCCAGACCAGCCTTTGGTGGGTGTATCTGTTGAGCCCATCAGGAACTATCACCCGCCACCTCTGGCCCACATGCCTTTGTTACACAAGGATATCATCACCAGAGACTGTGCCAAATGCCTCACAGAAAACACCGTGGTGACCTCAGTTCCTTGACCTACCAGTCCAGCGGCCCTGTCAAAGAAAACAACAAATTTGCTTTAACATGATTTGTGCCTGTGAACCTGGCCTTGAGCCTGTGCCATGAATGCCCCACCATGCTAGCAAATATTGACAAATATGCCCCTGCCCTGCTTGTCAAGTCTGCCTCATGAAAGGCTAAAGAGCACTTGTCTTAGCCCATTTAAAGGAGTGGGTGGTCCATGAACACACTCAGAGTTCTGACTCCCCAGGGCCAGGCTGAGCTTGTTTCTCAGGAGCCAGCTGCCCCTTGCTTCAGGGGTTCATGGAGAACAGATGCAGGCAGGGAACACACGGGGCTACTTCCTTCCCATGCGCCTCAAGGAGGAACTTGTCTACTCCACTTCTCCAAAGAGAGGTCCCCAGGTCGTCCCTATCTTCAGAATTCCCTCCTTTCTCCTGAAACAAGCCTGTGTACGGGCCTAACTCTGGTTTCCCTCCTGGTTCCCTGCAGGCCTATCGCTGCCTCCACCCAGTTTCCACCAGGCTAGCAGAGATTATTTGCTCTTGGGTCTCCCTGGGCTGCCTTTATGAAGTTATGTCCCTGAAAGGTTCTACCAGTCACAGAATTCCCATCTGTTCATTATGATCTGGTAAAGCATTTCAAACAAACCAAAGGAAAAAGACTTACGGAGCCTATGATCTTGCCATAGACCAACTAATGTGCTACCCGTCCTTTTCTACACCAGAGGAAAGTACTTTTCCCCCATAAAAGTGATTTTAGAGCCCCTGTGTTTGCAAAGCCACAATCTTTCCAGTCAGAATGCCATTTAAAATCATTACTGGCCAGGTACAGGGGCTCACAGCTATAACCCTAGCACGTTGGGAGGCTGAGACGAGAGAAGCCCTTAAACTTAGGACTTCGAGACCAGCCTGAACAAGAGTGAGATCCCATCTCTACTAAGAATAGAAAAACTAGCCATGCACTATGGTGGGCACCTGTAGTCCCAGCTACTCAAGAGGCTGAAGCAAGAGGATTGTTTGAGCCCAAAAGCTTGAGGCTGCTGTGAGCTATGACGCCACAGCACTCTAACCAGGGGAACAGAGTGAGATTCTGTCTCAAATAAATAAGTAAATAAATAAATAAATAAAATCATTGCAAATTGGTCAGTAATCTCTAACTTCAATACAGAGGGCCTCCTCTCACATTTTTCAATAGTTTATTGCATAAATGTTATTTTTGAGATCATTCTTCAGGATGTAGGTGGGATTATATATATATTGCTGGGAGGCAGAGACAGTGATGCACAAGTGTCCAGAAGTTGCCACTCTTTAAAAAAAATTCTCATAACTAGTAGTTATGAGGACTGAGGCCATATTCAGAAGCAGCAGTAGAGAACTCTTCTGCACAGAAAAGTCTTACAGAAACACTGTCTACTTCATAGCTTCAGGACACGAATGAACGTGGTTTCTCCAAAGCAGACAAAAGATAATTTCCATGTGTTGAATCCAGTTCAACTGAATGCAATCAATTCCTTCCTCCACTCCAGCTAGTAATATGTGATGCTCGGAATGCAGAGAGCACTATATATACTGTGTATGTTTCAAAGTAGAACACGTATTGCTTAATCTGTCCTAACCTAATATGTGGTAAGCACAGAAGTTAATTTTTCCTGTTTAAAGTTAAAGACTCAGACTCTATGAATTTAAGGGAATTAGTCAAGGTTGCCGGGCTAATTAGTAGACAGGTCAGGACTAGAACTCAGGTTTCTTTAAAGCAAGACATAGACTTTCCAGGAGAGAGATAGAGAAAGAAGATGCAAGAACTAAGGAGTTGGGCCCAGACGGAGTTGGGTGCCAGATCTGGCTCTCTTTGTTACCAAACAGATGGCCTGAGGCTTGTCCTTTAAGTGCTCTGAATTCTAGGCTGTTACCTGTAAAATGAAAGTATTTCTGACTCTCAGGATGGAGGTGGGAATTGGAAACAGTGCATACCAGGTGCCTGCCAGGTACTAGTTATTACCATAACACCGCCCAGTTTCTGCTGGGCAACAGGGAAGACTAAGGTAAGTCTTCCATTTCCCAAAGCACATCTCACAAAACACGTATGGCAATGAAACGCTGTCCCAAGAGGGTCTCCTTGTTAAGCAAGTTTGGGAACCTTGCCTTTTTGAAATTAGCATCTTAAGAGCCACATCAGACTTTAGTCTCCAATCCAGAGCAAGAAACACCCTGGATTCCCAGGGCCTGGCTCAAGCCTAGCAGAGAGTCTGCGCCCTGGAAAAATTGCTAAGGGAACAAGCAAGTGAAAGACGGAGAGGTAGAAGGGGCCCTGCTCTGGGAAAAAACTCCCTTAGCTTTATGAAATTGGAATTTCCAAAACTTGTATCACAGAGTCCATCTTTCTCTGAATACCTGTAAGCTGCCTGGGAAATCCCTTTCTAGAGTGGCAGGTTCATTTCCAGCCCCTCTCTGGGAGTGAGGGATCCAAAGCCAGGAGGCGGTCAGGTGGAACGTAACAGGGCTTCCCTTCCAGACACGCCCAGTTTTATGAAAAGCCCAGACTGACTTTTTCTAAACCTAGAAATGTAGGTTCTCTCTATCCACCAATTAACTCTGCTTCTCTCTATCCACCAATTAACTCAGAAAATGCAAATACTAATTTCACTCCTAGGGGAAAAGTAATAATTAGGAAAGTTAGTACAATGCAAATCTATGCTGCATTTCAAAAGTAAATAAGAATTTTCTCTTATAGGCAGTAATGGATTAACCAAGTCTCAGCTCCCACCCATTAGCCCCATGTCAAGAATTAGAACAACATTTAAATTTCTCCCCAGAGGAAATAAAGACATTCTTTATTTATAATGATGGTATTTCTATAATCTCAAAGAAATTCAAACTGAAGTAATTTCATTTGTGCTGAAGTTGTTGTAAAAGTGATCCCTACAGAGGAAAGTGACCCTGGGGTGAGGAAGGGGGAAGAACAGAGCAAGGATGTGGGTCCCAGCAGCCCTGGCCTTGAATCTTTCTTTCTGTCAAGCACAGCTGAGGAACACAACAACAGTGTCACACCTCATAGCTGAGGTGGAAAGACTTTCCTTTCCTCGTAGTTTCCACCTTATGCTGGACCAAGCACTGTGAGCAGACACCTACAATCCCAGTTGTCTTGCAGTTATGAGAGAGCCAGGGGGTGGCTGGCTTGACCCAAGCCACAAGTGTGCTTCCTGAAGGTGGTGCTGTCCAAACATGTCTGTGGTTCAGCTTCAAGGGGCAGGGGGGTTGCATGCTGCCAGCCCACCCTGACACTTGTGGCCCCACATGTTGCATTAAACTGGTTGAGAAAAATCAAGGAATAGAAATGTCCCCCCAGGCAACCCAAGTGTCCATCAACAGATATAAATAAAATGTGGTCTATCCAGACAATGGAATATACTTCGGCCTTAAAAAAACAAAGGAAATTCTGAAACATGGTACAAAATGGATGAATCTGAAGACACTATGCTCAGCAAAATAAGCCAGTCACCAAAAAACCAGTAGTGTGTGATTCTACTCACGTGGGGTCCTAGTGCAGTCAGATCAGAGACAGCAAGTAGGATGGTGGTTGCCAAGGACTAGGGGATGGGGAAGTTATTAACTAATGGAGTTTCCTTTTTATAAGATGAAGAGTTCTGGAGACGGTTGGTGGTGACATTTGCACAGCAGTGTGGATGTACTTAACGCCACTAAATTGTGCACTTAAAAATGGCTAAATGGTAAATTGTATGAGGTATTTTTGTTTGTTTTTTGAGGCAGAGTCTCACTTTGTTGTCCTCAGCACAGTGCCTCCTCATAGCTCACAACAACCTCAAACACTTGGTGTCAAGAGATGCTCTTGCTTCAGCCTTCCCAGTAGGTGGGCCTACAGGTGCCTGCTACAGTGTCCAGCTAATTTTTCTATTTTTAGTAGAGACAGGGTCTAGCTCTTGCTCAAATTGGTCTAGAACTCCTGAGCTCAAGTGATCCACCTGCCTCAGCCTCCCGAAGTGCTAGGATTATAGGCATGAGCCACTAAATTTTGTTATATATAATTGTACCATAATTTAAAAAAAATAGCACCAGCTATTATCAAAAATAATCCCCCATGGAAGTCACAGACCCTTTTATACAAGGCTTCCTCAGCATCCCAACCTGGTCTCCCAACCAGAGATGACCATTACAGATGCTGTCATCACACCCCACCTAGAGTTACAGGATCTTTGTGAGAAGCTGGAATGTTTCTGAAGTAATGGCTTCTGGCTGAGCCTGGAGTTAGCTCTCCTAATGGGGTAAGGGCTGTGTTGAGGCAGTTCAGCTGTGGAAAGCTCTTAGGCGTTTACTAGCACACCTTCTGACTTCAATGGCATTGCCTCTGGCCTTAAAAGCATTCATTTTGGCACAGGTTTTCGATGACTGGCATTCTTTCACAATTCTTGCTCTACCAAATGTTTTTTTAAAACACCTCTACCCATGAATGCAACACAAACAAGTCTCCCTGTGAGTCATAGGACTAGAATACAGGCTAAGTCCATGTAATGATCCTTATGTAATTTGCTCCTTAGTCATTGTCTGGCCCATTAGGTAAATATGCAGTGTGCATTTCTTTGAAAATAAGGGCCTCTATAAAAACTACCGTTGTAAATAGACTGAGCAATAAAGGCTTCCACAAGCTGAACTAAAAGAAGTTTTTTAAAGATGAAAGCAGATTTGTTTTGAAGTCATTCAGGATGAAATATCAAACAGGATTTCCCTAAGTCTACTCCGAGCACTGATTGTTTTTAAAATTACATAGAGGGGGGAAAAAATCACTCTGATCATTAGGGGCAAATGCGGAGGTCTCTCAATGACAACAGAGGAGAAAAGCAATAAACCCCAGCAGGTGGGACATGGAGCTCAGCCCTCTGGCTTCCTTTTGTAAGCTAGCCTCACCCCTGCCTCATCTCTGCACAAAGAGAGGACGACCCAGCACTGCCCTGCACAGAAAGGGCTCACAGGAGAGGTTCTTCACACAGCCAGTAAGAAAATTAAGAACTGCTTTTTGCTTGTCAGGTGTGGAGACCGAGTTAATGGTGTTTCTATACCCAACGTGCAATTAGCCAAGTCCTTCCTCCTTCTGTAGTAAGATGGAAGGAAGTGAACCTCCCAAAGTGGAATTCTATTAGAAAGGTCTAAGAAGAGCTTAGGGGAGATGGGAACCATCACCTACATGTGTACACGCACAACACACTCCCACTCATATGTACGCTCACTAGCACACACACTCACACACATGTGCACACACACTCTCAGCCGTCCTGCCTTGGGTTGATAAGTATGAGACACCAGCTCCCTTCTCCCCTCTGGAAAGCAGGGCAGTGACACCCACACCAAGGGTAGCCCAACCCTCAGCCCTCTAGGAAGCACCTGTCCGTCCTCTGAGCTGACGCTTAAATTGAAACCTGTGTGCCCTCCCTCATCTATGCTTCTTCATTCTTGAATTCAGAAGTTTTAACTGATCAAATTGAACACAAATGAATTTCACATTAGTGGAATATGATTAATTTTTACAGAGCTGCCTTGTGGAGAAAAGATATGCTACTAATTCAAAAGACAGATTATATAAGGCTTCTTAAATGCCAGTCTGAATTTTTCCATTAGTCCTGAAATGTCCTCACCAAAAGTGAGCATGAGATAGGAATGTTCTGCTGAAGCTCTGATTTGGACCTGGACCCCTGTAGGTTCAATCCAGACTTTGCTTCCCTGTCCTAGAACTCGAAGGTCACAGGGACCACAGTCTGTGTCTTGATCATGCAGAGATAGAACAGGGTGGTTCTGATGCTCTGAGATATTCCCAGCTTCCTACACGGCTCTTCTTTCATGGAGAAAGAACCCATGTTATTCTAGTCAATTAAGTTAGCTAAATGGAATACATTAAGAATAAAGTTAATTTTATCAAATTAAATCCAAAAAATCGAGCAGCTCCCTTTCCTTTTTTCCACCTTGTATATGTAAGAGAGAGGGGCGAGAAAGAGAGAGTATATTTGTGCACATGCCTCTGTGTGTGTGTGTGTGTGTATGTATATATACATATATATATATGTTTTTCAAGGAAAGAGGAGAGAAGGCTGGAATATTCTAGTTGAGTCAGTCTCATGGAAATAAAAAACACAGGTGTAGCAGTCTTGTCCACAACTTCTTCAAGATTCCGTTGTCCAGCAAGTGCTGGTTTTGACAACGAGTGGTCAACAGAGCTAAAGGCCTAAGTAGGACATAACTAATCAGAGGAAATCAGAACATTCCAACAAAGTGTTTTCTATCGAATCTCACCTCCAGGTCTCATTTCCAGTCTATCACATAAGGCAGACACACCCTGGAGTTATCCTTGGTATGGGACCGTGCACAAGGCTATGTTGCTTCTCTGGCCAGTTCCTTGCCAGCAATAGAAAGTGTGCACGGAAGAGGAACAGCAGGCTCTTCTCACGTCTGCACATGTAAGGGGGCCAGAGACAGGAGAGACTGGCTGACCTTGGGGGTAAAGAGTGGGCATCGCCAGCTTCCCAATGGGCTCCCTAACCGTTCTCTTCTCACCTCAGAGGAATAGCCAACACCCACCCTCCACCTGCAGCAGCCACCAACTACCTGCAAGTTTGAGCAGTCCCCAAGTCAGCACTGCCCTCCTCTTGAGTAAACAGATCCCACACTTTAAAGAATCTAATATAAAGAAAACAGAGGTAGGTATTAAATAAAATTTAAAGTATCCTTCCTGAAAGTCAAATTGAGAAAGAAGTGGTCAAATGCCTTGGGTATTGGGTTTCACAACTGCTCTGTGTGCTGTGCCCGCCCTCCCCAGCCTCCTCCTTCTGGCGAGCTCTGGTTTCCTCTTATCCTTCAAGAACAGCCTGCCTAGGAGTGACCTTCTCAGTTGAGACCTTACTAGAGAACTCTGCTCTTCCGGGGTTCCCCAGAACTGCACTCTGGCAGTACTGATCACATCACAGTATAACACTTGGCTAATCAGCTTTGCTCCACTGGAATTTGGAGCTCTTTGAGAGAGGGAGAACGTCTTTCATCTCTGCAGACATGGGTTGGTGCCTGGGGTTATAGATGCAGAACACAGACCCAAAGCAATCCCTCAACAAGTGTCCATTGAGTATTCATCTTCAGGCCCCAAACCGGAGAGACACCATGGGAAATAAAGAAGGAAGAGAAGACATGTTTGTTTTCCCTAAAGAACTCGTAGTTTTATTGGAAAAAACAATACAATATGGGATACAATATCAGACAAGAAAGGACACATTTGGATGACAAATTGCAGATTATAGAAAAACAAATAAATAACCCAGAACAGTCAGATGGGAGCTTCTTTTCATTAGGGAAGCTTCATGGAAGACGGACAAGGGTCTCCAGGACTTGGGACTTGGAATGAGGGAGAAGGTGTCCAGGAAAGAACCATCATGAACAGGAGGGTGTGGGATGCAGGGGCTGGGGGCCTGACTTTGAGCATTCAGTCTTGCATTAAAACACTTGCTGCACCTCTCTACCAATTACATGAGATAAGCTTGAGTAAATTCCTTAGAAACTGAGGCCCCCTGCCTCAGTTTCCTCTATAAAATGGGAAAATGATAGTGACAACCTTAGATTGTGAATGGGAGGACCAACTGGGATAATCCATGTGAAGCTCTTAGCGTGACACTGTTCACGAAGCCCTCTTTAGTACCAGCCAGTAGTGTGCACTGGCCTGTTTGTGGGACGGTGAAAGAGCTCTTTGAGTGTTGGCAGCCACCAAGAAGTGTGTACACCTTAGCTTAGAGCTATGTGGTGGGCCTCGATCATAGAGGGCTTGGACAATCGGCAGATGAACTTAAACATGAAGTGGGAAGAAACATGAAGCCCCAGGAAGTATTCCCCTTGCCGCGCTGAGAATAAGGAGCTCACACCAGTCTGGTCCAGACTTTGCCCACATCATCCCTAGACTGCTGCACCAACCTGCCCATGTTAACATGCTCCTGCCCAGCACACTAGCGCATCTAATGGGGTCCCCACAAATTAAGGGTTTTCCATCCTCACTAAGCTCTCTGTAGTGAACTGATTGCTAGGTGGGTTTTCGCTTTGTTTCCGTTAACAAAGAGTGCCTAAGATAGGCTAAAATAATATAATCTCTTCTCGTCTGTAACTTTGATTCTGTAACCTCGGTTCAAACTACAGAACCCTGTGCTCCTCAACTTTCTCATCTTCAAAATATAAAAGATGGTCAGGTGTGGTGGCTCATGCCTGTAATCCCAGCACTTTGGGAGGCCAAGGAAGGAGGACACCTTGAGCCCAGGAGTTTGAGACCAGCCCAGGCAACACCAGCAAGACCTCATCTCTACAAAAATATATGTATTTTTAAATTATATATACATATGCACCAGGTTGGTGTGTGTACCTATAGTTGCAGTTACTTGGGAGGCTGCTGCAGTGAGCTACGATCACAACATTGAACTCCAGCATGGGTGGCAGAGACTCTGACTCTAAAAACAAAACAACAATTCTCCATTTTATATATATATATATATATATATATACACACACACATATACATAATGTCAGTACCTCCCAGGGTGTTAGGAGAATTAGCATGATCAAACAAACAATACTGGAAACCTTGGACTTACAGCCCTAGAAAAGCTATGGCCTCAAAAACAAACAAACAAACAAACCTGTAGAGTGGCTGAACCTCTCCACACCTTGCTATCCGCATTCTGCATTTCCCTCTTCTCTATGTTCATAGACCTGATTATCGCTTAGGGAGGGGAATGAGTAGTCTCCATCCAAAAACCATTGTGTATGCCGTCATTTTCTTCCTTTTTATGCTCCCCACAAACACTTCTCTTTCATTCCAAATGTCCATGCTTCTTTCAAATCCTAAAAACCAAGAGACAGTCTGCCACTAACTCCCCAACAGTTTTCTTTAAGTTCTACCAGCACCAGTGGTATTCATGAAAATCAATTGTTCCCTTTTCAAGAATCTGTAAACTGGCTGTGAAACAATTGATCATTTGAAATCACCTATGTGAAAGAGTTTTTACACCATGAAAATTGGCCTATACCACACATTAGGGATTGATGTGTTATTTTGTCAATTATCTCCACATAAAGTGATAGAGAAAATGTTAATAAATCATGCTATTAAACTATTAATAGATCGGCAGATGAATTTCAAAATGTGTCTTATCTGAAGACATTCTATTGTGAATACCACAAAATAATTGAGGGAATACCTGCTCTGGAATTTGAGAACTACTGTTGAATTCAGCAAAGAAGTTGCTCACATGATGTCTCCATTGTTTCCCTTTCATCTTACTTGTTGATAGTAAACAAAATATCAACCAACATTTATGTTAGAACCACTTCTGAGAGCCAGTTGGTAATCGTTTATCAGTATCTCGCTGCGTCCACCCCATCCCCAACACAGAATTCCTTGGGGAGGGATGGCATTGATCATTTGATTCCCAAGGGGCCAGCCCCCCTCAGCCTGCATATCAAGGTAGCAGACTCCTCCCCTGTGTGCTAACCCTATCCCCAACTGCAGTCCCCTGAATATCCCCTCTTGTGGATTCCACCAACTCCTCCTTCTCTGCTCACAGGCTTTGGAGATGGAGAATAAATAGGAATATTTCTTAAGCAAGTAATACATACATAACAAGAAGGAATGTTCCCTCAGGCTGGGCACTTTCAAACATTTAGGACAAACTTTAAAGAAACTCAGCATGGCCTCGTTTTTCTGCACTCTCTGTTTTGTACATTCAGAAAACTCGCACCTGAGCACAAAATTGTTCTTGCAAACTAATTGCACCTGCAGTCAGCTAATTAGAGGGGCAAGGATCCAGCCATGCTTGCAATTAGGCACTTGCTGTTGACATTGCTTTACTAAGAATAATGATCATTTTTAGACAGCACTTACAGTTTTTCAAGTAAGTTACAGGCAGCACGTAGTTATTTTTCCCAATCACCTCATACACTGCTCCCATTTTACGAATGGTGAATGGAGCAGAGCTCGCAGCCAAAGCAGTCTTTCTAGTTAAGGTCTCCAGCTGCCTCAGGGTGATAAGGAGAAATTGTGTGACCTCAAACACATAGCACCATAGCCAGCAATGGCCCCCACCCCATGTCCTCTAAATAAACATCAAACTTTTTAGCAAAACATACAAGCACTTTCTCACCAAGCCCAATCTATCCCACCTGTATCATTTCTCACTCTGTCCCACTTTCCTAAAAGTACGCTGGGCTGCAGCCACATAAATCTGTGCCACTCCCTGTATCTGACCTATGCAGAGGTACACCAGGTTTTTGCAAGTGGCCTCTACCATCTTCCCCACATGGAAAGTGTCCACTTAACTGAGCTCAGCTGTCACAGCTCCTGAATAGCTGGTCACTCCATTCTGGCACTCTAAGACAAAATTATCTCATCAGCTCTGCTGAGGCTGATTAGTCCTGCAAATCCACAAATTCAACCTACCAAAGAAGGTAAATATTAAAAAGGAAAAAAAATGTATGTATCAAACATGTACAAACTGTTTTCTGCCATTATTCCCTAAACAATATTTACCTAACATTTACATTTCATTAGACATAATAATCCAGAGATGTGTTACTTCTACAGATCTATTTTATATCAGGGTTTGAGCATCAGCAGATTTTGATATGGAGAGGGGAGAGCCTTGGGACTAATCCCCAGCAGAAACCAAGGATGATTGTATATTATAATTGAGTCATTATAAAAGTGATAATTGAGTGTTCATTTTTGTGATTAGACTATGAACTTATCCAGAATAGAAACGGTTTCTCACTCATCTGTATATCTTCCCCTGCCTCTGGGAACTAGATACATGTTAAAAAAAATTGTTTGTGGGATAGAAAAATGAAGTTGGGGCTCGGTGCCTGTGGCTCAAGCGGCTAAGGCGCCAGCCACATACACCTAAGGTGGCGGGTTCGAATCCCCAGCCCGGGCCCGCCAAACAACAATGATGGCTGCAACCAAAAAATGGCCAGGCGTTGTGGCGGGTGCCTGTAGTCTCAGCTACTTGGGAGGCTGAGGCAGGAGACTCGCTTGAGCCCAGGAGTTGGAGGTTGCTGTGAGCTGTGATGCCATAGCACTCTACCCAGGGAGACAGCTTGAGGCTTCATCTAAAAAGAAAAAGAAAAAGAAAAATGAAGTTGGTCTGCCCAAAGAAGGGTATGGGCATTTAATTCTGGTCCCTTTGGCCATGGGATCAGAGCAGTTGAGGAGGAGGTCTCAGGCCTAAGGCAGTGGGACACTCCACAGCTGGCATGGCCATGGGGTGAGCTGCCTCTGAGCAAGCTCTGCCCCCAACATATAAGCAGAGCGAGGAGAGATTTCACATCCTGGAACACTTCCTTATGCTGCCTCCATTATCTCCACCTATGATGGTGAAAGATCTGTCAACTAAATAAGAGATTTCTATCCAAACGCAGCTTGATATATTTTCCATATCATCAATTTGCATTTTGCCATGAGGCCTGTACTCCATTACCTCCTGAGTTCCTCTGGTACCCATCATCTCTTTGTCCCCAATGGCATGTCCCGGGCAGGGGGTCCCCTTCCTTCCCCCGGGTCACTATAGACACCTCCAATTCATCTCCCCATTAGTGTTGCAGTTCCCTGAAGTTAATCCAAAACCTTCACACAAAATGAAGTCCAAGCCTAAACTCTCAAAGAGTGTGACTCCCCCCTCCCCACCCAGCCCACCTGTCTCTCTCATGTGTGTCCCACATTCCCCAAGATCAGCCTCCTCCAAGGAGCGCCAGAAGAGAGAGCACGCATTCATCCAGTGAGATGTGCTCCTTCTGCCTCCTGGCCCTGAAGCAGTGCCCTGGGGAAGCGCATGCATCCACACACCCAAGGAAGCCACGCCACTCACAGCTAACTTACACCCTTCCCCACTTGGGGAAAGCTCAAGGCTACCTCTAAGACCAAGAATTGTTTAGTGAGAGAAGTTCTTAGAAATATGCATAATCCAAACACACTTGTGTCAAAGTGAATTTTTTTATAAAAAGACTAAAGCATACTACCTAATATCATTAAGATGCCTACTATCAAAAAATTAAAAAGAAAAAACAGAAAGTAAGTGTGAGCAAGGTTATGAAGAGACTGAACCCCTGTGCACTGTTAGTGGGAATATAAAATAGTGTAGTTGCTGTGGAAAACAGTATGTCAGTGCCTCAAAAAACTTAAAAATGAAATTATCGGGGAAATCATTCTTGTGGTTCCCCCAATGTGCATAGTATTGGGAAATAAACTTTTCTCTTATTAAAAAAAAATGGAATTATCATGTGATCCAGAAATTCTACTTCTGGATTATATACCCATAAGAAATGGGTGTGGAAGAGCTATTGGTACATTCATGTTCATAGCAGTATCATTCACAATTAGCCGAAATGGGCCGCAACCCAAGCCTCCAACAAGGGAACAATGGATGAGCAAAATGTGATCTGTCCATAAAACGGAATACTACCCAACTTTAAAAAAGAAGGAAATTCTGGCACGTGCTACAGCATGGATAAACCTTGAATATATTGCGCTATAAGTGAAATAAGCTTGTCACAGAAGGGCAAATACTGTAGTATCTCACTCATCTGTTGTTCCCAGGGTAGTCAAATTCATAGAGATAGAGGGTGGCTGCCAGGTTGTAGAAGGGGGCAATGAGGAGTTAGTGTCTAATGGGGACAGAGTTTCAGTTTGGGAAGATAAGAAAGTTCTGGAGATGGGGGGTGGTGATAACCACCTAATAATGTGAATGTACTGAACTGTACACTGAAAATCATTAAAAGTGATCAATTTTACATTATGTGTATTTTAGCACAATACAAGAAAAGCATATTCAAGAGATAGAATCAGAAGCACTTGGGACTAGATAGGATTGAGTCAAGTGCCCTGTTCTGGTTTTTTACACTACCATCCTTTGCAGACTCAGCTGCTCTGTCCTAATACGTTTTTTGTGTGATCATTGATGTCCATTTTCCCCATCACATTCATCATTTCAGAACTGTGGTAAGTGTCTATTTTATTAACTCTTATGCCCACTATCTAGTACACTGCCTGCCACACAGCATCATCACTCAGATGCAGGTGTAAGAGTTGTTGAACTAGATTAAGCCATAGAGAGGGCATGTCTGAAGAGGGAGCAAGTGACCTCAGAAAAGTCAAATAAGATCCAGCCTATGAACTATCCACTGGGTTAGAAACAAGCAGATAGCATCTTACAAGTTAAGGGGGCTCTCAGAATGATAATGTCAGCCATGAAGGGGAGAAGGAGAAAGTTGGGGGTCGAGAAAAGCAGGTCCAAATAAAGTCCCTCCAGCACAGCAATGCAGGGGAAAGTGGGTAGGTCTGAGAAGAGAGCTCTGATCCCACATTTTCTTTAGGACTTCAAAGGTAGAACAATTCTAGGTCATGAGAAGGACTCTCCCCAGAAAATGGTAATTTGGGTGAGGCAGAGGTGACAGTAACTATGAAGGAGGTGGTCCAGGAACTGACAGGCTGAGGCTTGGGTTGGTTGCTCTTGGAGACACTGAAGTCATTCTAGATCGTGGCAGGAAGACACTGAGAGTCAAGTGTTAAAATGATCAAAGAAAATCAGGGCAAAGTATCTGCTGAGCCACAACTTAGTTACTTAAAGCCCTACCTCACAAAGAAAAGTGGAATGCCTTCTGTACCATTTTGTCTAGATCTGCGCTGTCCAATATGGCAGCCATTAGCCACATGGGGCTATCTCAATTTAAATTTGAACTAATTATCATTAAATGAAATTAAGAAATTTCAGTCATCTAGCTACATTTCAAGTGCCTGAGAGCCATTTATGGCTTGCAGCTACCATGTTGGACAGCCCAATTCTAAAACATTCTGTGACTGCAGGAGATCCTAGTGGACAGTGCCTAGAGGGGGCAGAGCCTATTCCAGGCTTTGCCTCACTGGCACCTCTTCAGATCTACCATGCTTCTAGGCAAGCTTGTAAATGGTTCCTCAAAACAAGGGCACTTGGAGGGAGGAAGGCATTTGGCGGTATCTCACCCAATGCAAACAATATGAGGGTATTCAGCACACCTCTTGGGCAAAGGGCTCTTCTACAATTTGAACTTTACTTTGGAATGAAGTGAGAACACTGTAACCTAAAATTTTGTACCCTCATATTAATTTGAAATTAAAAATACTTACAGGACCACTGTTGTATACTTGTATGAGGTCCCGTCATTGACTGAAACATAGGGTATGTGGTACATGACTGTATATGAGTATACCATGATGTATTTATCTATCCTCTTGATCTATTCCTATAATTGAATATTATACATCAGCCAAAAAAAATGTATTTTGGTTATAAAAAAAAAAAAAGCAAGAGTTCCAGAGCATCCCTTTTCTGGGGATGGAGGGCGTGATTACAGCAGGCTAGGGACAAAGGGGGATTCTGTTGAGATGCAGTATGTGGGAGAATTCTGAACTTCTAAGGGCTCTAGACATGCTCTAGAATGAGTATCACCTGGGTGGGACTGGCTTCCAGACCAACAGAATCCACATCCTGGAGATGATGCCCAGATGTGAATAGCATGTTGGAGCTCCCTGGTAATTCAGACGTGTAGTTTGCATCAAGAACCACCAGTTTATCCAAAAAAAGATGTTGCTCCTATTTTGTCTTCTTACCTTTATATTTTTCTCCACAGTCATACACTAATAATAAAATCAGTAGAAAATGAAAATTCCTTTATTCTAAGTTGGTATCAGTCCTCAGTCAAGGACATTGATATAAAATTAGGGCTACTGATGAATCCTCTTGAAAGCATTGTGTGGATATTTCCATAGCAACTTTCCCCAGAAGCCACTGGGGCCTTAAGTGAAGAGCGTTCACACAACCTCTGCCTGACGGCGTGTCTCCTCTATCTTCCAGACATTCAGCTCATGAACAAATGGCCACTGCATTTTAGTCCCTGTTATGCAGTTGGTGTGTGGTTTGCATACATGGTAAATTTCATCACCAAAACTGACCTGTGAGCATTTGTCAGTATTTATTCATGCCAAAAAAGCAAATAAAAAGTAGTTTGCATTCTCTGTGCTTATGGAAACTATTTTAAGGATAACTGAATTGTACAAGCAATTCAAAAACAGCAAAAAGGAAAAACAAAAAACCCAACTACCTTGTACCACAAGACTGATGAGCAGGAGGCTGGGAAGCCATAGAATGTGGTAGCTTGAAGGGACCTTTATCATCATAAGCCAATGACCTTACTTTTATCAGGATGGGCCCAAAGGCCTGAGGGGTTGGCCCCAGGGAGCTGATTAATGCTAGAGCTGTGGCCAGACCACCGTCTCCTGCCTCCCAGACCTGAGCTACCACAATGGAGGAGGAGGATGTTATTGAATTAAAAAGGAATATAAGGGTTTGCACAGTTCTTTCCAGAATTTAATTTTAAAGTTGAAACTATAAGGTTTTGCACTGAGCCATCCAAATACTCTCCTGTCCAGGTCCTTTTAATGTAAATGGTAATTGCTAGCATTTAGGTCAGGTGTCTATGTGTGTATATTTGTGTATATATGTGTTCCTTTCAAACTAATCAAAGCTCACAAGTTTGGACCTTAAAAGCATTTCTTTATAAGCTATTCAAACAGCACAGAATGAGGACTGCCAACACCCCACACACACCCAAGCACTTGCTTGCTAAGCACTTTCCTTGCCCCCTTCATCTATTCCTCACCATGATGCTTCAAGATCACTACTATTGTTACCTCCATCTGCAGACCAGCAAATTGAGGTTTAGAGTTCTGAAGTCAATGTGCCCAAGTCAACCAGCTCATAAGCATATATTTGAACCTTGATCTTCCCATTCTGAACTGAGCTCTGACCATCATGATTGTGACCCAATCCTAGAATATTACTTAGTAGAATATTACTAGTATATACCTAGAATAATCCTAGAATATTAACCCCAAGCCTACTCAAGATCTGAGCACCCTTAAAAGGCTTCAATGTGTAACTCACAAGTCCTCCACCCCAAAACCACAGTTAGGACCCTCCATTTCCTCACTCCCCACTACACACTGTAACCCTGTTTCATGTTTAATGCAACTATCTAAGTAATAAAATTAGATTACCAACCAGAAAAGAATCCACTGCCCTGACTCAGAACCAGCCTGCCTAGTCATTCTGTTAATTGGGACAACAACATATTCACTTAGCCAAATGTCATCCATATACCTAGGCCTCTTCTTGCCATGAGGACTTAACTCTCTCAATGAGTAGGTGCTTCACAGAAACAAGCCCTTTGACTGTGAGATCTGCTGTGCAAAATAAGACTCTGGTTTATGTCTGCCAGGAATTTACCACAACTAAAGAAGTTTCCTTCCCTCCCTTCCCTATTCTTCACATTCAACTCTAAATATAACCACCAGCACTCACTAGTTGTATTTTGACAGAACTGGCTTAGCACAGTCTCCAGAAGCTTGAAGGTTATTCTTTTTAATCATTACTTGGTTGTTCTAACATAAGACAGATATTGCACTGCACACCTTCATTACCAAAGGGAAACATGATCTTTCAACAACATATCAATAGGTTTGCTAAATATAGTTCCTCTATAGTAAGAACCCTCTCCTCTCAGAACCCCCTGGCAACTAAATAATATATTGTGCTTTAAGAATGTTCCCAAATGGCTATGTATTTCAGGTCATAAAAATGCAAAGTGAATCACTCTCTAGGATTCTTTTTTTTTTTTTTTTTGAAACAGAGCCTCAAGCTGTCACCCTGGGTAGAGTACTGTGGCATTACA
>NW_003852544.1:3361214-3379346 GCF_000181295.1 Otolemur garnettii
GCCAAGCCGAGCCTTAGGATTCTTACTAGGCTATTTTGAGTAGATCAACCCCATAGCATCTTCCATTCATTTATTCATCCAGTAATCTTTCATTGAGTCAGACCCCATATAGGGCACACACACACACAGTTTCTCACACAAAGAAAATGTGCTCCAGTTTACCCATAAGGAAGTCACTGTCTAATAAAGAAAGCAGACAAGCATCTGCCGGTACAGTGTAATAAGCATATAAGGCAACCACAAGTCCTATAGCAGCACAGATGAAAGACATTGACTCCAAACCAGAAGAAGCTTCCCAATAGAATGTCTGTGTCCCCTCAAAATTCGTATGTTGGAATCCTAATTCCCAATGTGATAGTCTTAGGAGGTAGGGCCTCTGGAAGGCAATGTGTGGAGCCCTCATGAATGGGATTAGTGCCCTTATGGAAGGGACCTAAGAGAGCTCACTGGCCCTCCTTCTACCATGTGAACAGCAGGCAGAGAAGTGGGCAGTCTCCAACCCAGAAGAGAGCCCTCAACAGAACCCTGCCCTGCTGGCACCCTGATCTCAGAATTCCAACCTTCACAAATGTGAGGAATATATGTCTGTTGTTTAAAAGCCACCCAGCCTATGATATTTTGTTATAGCAACCCAAAGTAAAGCAGGAGGAGATATCTGAATTATACCTCTTGCAGCCAACACAAATAAAACCCTTCAAGATTAGTGGAATGAATGGATGCATAAATGAATGAATGATTCCACAGAGGACTGATGTGCTGGAAATGCAGACAATGGCAATAGCTATAAGAGAGTTTACTCAAGGTATGTCAAAAGATAAACAGACCCAGATACTACGTATGAGTTACTGTGTTCAGGAACAATTTTAATCAACAATATACTATTGCAATAGGAAATATAGTCCAACACGAACTGAACTCATCTTCAATTTATGAAGAGGTGACTGGGCCTTATAAAGGGAGACTGAGAAAGGGTTGAGGAGCAAGAAAGAGCCCAGTAGCGTCTGAAAAGTGAAAAACTGCAAGTCAGGAAGGGAGCATGATGCAAGTGAAGGCCATCTGGGTTTGCTAACTGGCACTGAAGTTACCACACACTTCCCCACACACAGAGGCAGGGAGAGAGGGCCATCATCCTGTTGGCTGGAAAATACAGATTCTTTCAGCAGCCTTGAGTTTTCTCAGAAGGTTCTTTACTGGAGGCTGGAGTCATCCCGTGGGATGCAGACCGAATTGTTAGAAACCACATTTGTGTTTTGTGTTCTGTTCAAGTCTTTATAGCCTAAGGTTAAGGCTGAGTAGCTCCTCTCAGAGGAGGCTGCCTAAGACTCTCTAGAGTCTGGGCCAAGAGGGAATCTTTGTTGGGTGTCATGGGTCAAAGGGAACCCACATTTAGGCTCTGCTGAAACCCACCCCATCCCCACTGCCCAGAGGCCTTCCAGGAGAACTTCCAGGTCAGGGACAGGAGGTGTAGCCCAGCGGAAGAACCACCTGCACCAAAACACCCAGGGAGAGAGCTTAGTGACTTGCAAAAGGTTTGTTTTGTCTAAAGCAGGGAAGAAGCTAAGGAGCGGCCTGGAGAGGGGAGGCTGGACATGTCCTAAAGTCCTAGAACATGGAGAGCTAGCAGAGGAATTTGGAATTTCTCATGGAGGGGATGGGAAGACACAGGACAGTGTCAAAGTTGAAGGTTTGTGATGCCACAAGACAGTTGTGTGACACGGCCAGTGGCTGGGGCAGGTCAGCACGCCGAGGCCACTGCAATAATTCCAAGAGCCAGAATGGGGCTCAGAAAGAGACCTGTGAGGTGGACCAAGGGACACTGGATTGGGTTTTCTTAAAGTACATATTTAAGGGATAACTTGGATAGAAAGCGCAGAGGGAAAAGTGAGTTGGCTGGAAGGGCAGAGAGGCCTTCATTAAGACAAAAAAGCCAGAAGCAGCTGTGGGGAGGGTAAGCCTGACCTGCTGCCTGGAAAGCACCCCCTGGTCACACCCCTGTGGGCAGTAGGCTGTGCAGACCCAGAGCGGGGCTGGGAGCCCCACATCCCTCCAAGTGAGCTTTTTTATATCCTAGAATTTAGTCACTCCCAAAGTGTATGCCATCTGAGGAAGTTAGCTTAAGCATGGTAAGAATTTAAAGCTTTCATTGACCCATGAATGGATCAATAAATTGTGGTATAGGTACACCATGCAATACTATGCAGCCATAAAGAAAGATGGAGACTTTACCTCCTTCATGTTTACATGGATGGGGCTGGAAAATATTCTTCTTAGCAAAGTATCTCAAGAATGGAAGAAAAAATATCCAATGTACTCAGCCCTATTATGAAACTAATTTATAGCTTTCATAGGAAAGCTATAACCCAATTTTAGCCCAAGAACACAGAGAAAGGGGAGAGGGAGGGGAGGGGAGGGGAGAGGGGAGGATGGGTGGAGGGAAGGTGATTGGTGGGATCACGCCTATGATTCATCCTATAAGGATACATGTGAATCTCTCAAAATGTAGAATATAAGTGTCTTAACACAATAACTAAGAAAATGACATGAAGGCTATGTTAACCAGTTGGATGAAAGTATTTCGAATTGTATATAAAATAGCACTCTGTACCCCATGATAGTATTAATGTACACAGCTATGATTTAATAAAATATATATGTATATATAAAATAGTAAAGCTTTCAATTAAAGACGAATTCATTGCAAACTTCCTGACTATGCTGTCCTCAGCCACAGTCAGCTGCTAGCTCAGAAATCATGGATTCCTCTTATTTCTATCCTTGTTTCTTCTTGTCTCTTGTGCTTTCATTTACCAGGGACAAACTTAAAACCATGATTTTCAGGGGTCATGACACAGGGCTCCTTCTATCGAGGAAGGACTGGAGGTAGGAAGGATGGGAAAATGACAGCAAGTCCAGGAAATCATCAGGTGACAGAACAGATTAGCACTGCTAGGACAGCCCCCAAGGCCATCCTCCCACCCCTGGCCCTGAAACTTCCAAAGGGCAGGCTTACAGCTCACTGCCCTGGGCTGGCTCCCAGGTCAGCAACTGTAAAAATGGATATTCTTTCTTAAACTACTACATCTTGCCCTGCCCTGGGCTAGATACTTTATATACATCACCCCACCTAATTATATAATTATAATATACATACAACGTCTTATAATACAATGTATTATATACATCACCCCACCCAATTCGAACATGTAATTATAATTATATAATCATTACAGACATTATATGTCTATAATGTATTATATACATCACCCTACCCAATCCTGCCCATAATGCTCAAGTGAATATTAATTTACCTATTGTGTGGATGAGAACATGGAGACTTTTAGTAGCTTGCACAAGACCACCCAGAAGTTCTGGGACTTAAGCCCAAGTTCAGAGTGACCCCAAGGCCTTTGGGAACTGCCACAGTATACCACTTTGCCAAATGCTTTCTCCTTGGGGTCCTGGCTGGTCCTCTTCCCCCCACCAAATTTATTACTCTCATTCATAGTTCTAGGTCAGGGCCACAGAACAACCAAGGACATGATCCAGCACCCTAGTTATTATTATTATTATTATTATTATTATTATTTTTGGTTCAGTAGAGCAGAATCAAAGTCATGAAATCTACCTTCCCTGGGTTTCATATGGCACCCTCAGGCCCTATATGGCAAATTCTGGCTGGGTCAATCAAATTCCAGAAACAGTGTGGCAAGAACTAAGGCTGGCTCCCTTGCATCAGTTCTCCCCTATTTCATGATAGAGCCCTCTGACCTTAATCATGCTCCCCCTCTGCCCTGAATAAAAACTACATTTTCCAGCTTCCTTCTCTCTAGTGTGGCCATGTGACTAAATTCTGGCCAATGGAGTTCGAACAGAAGTGTTGTATGCAAATCCTGAAAAATACTGCATACAAAGAAGGGGAGAAACCCCTTTCTTATCCCTTCCTCCTTTCTGCTGGATGCGATGGCTGAAGTTCAAACATCCAGTATGAACTAGGAACCATGGATGTGGCAGAAGAAAAAGCTATAAGGAGCCTGGTTCTTTGTGGGCTTAGTGGACCAGCATACTACCTTCTAACATTTTATGGGAGCACATTGAACATTATGTGTTTGAACCACTGTTCATTTGGGTTTTCTAGCAAAAACAACTAAGTTTATTCCTACCTGATGTAGGAAACAACATTGTGAGGAAACTATTGCTATTTTTTCTATTTTTCTCCAAATTAAACATTTGTCACCTGCTGAGTGATTCATGCTGACTCTCTTAGAACAGAAAAAGCTGCTTATGAATTAGAGGACATTTATATTCCTCTCCATACCGCATTTTTCTTTACGTCATGGGGGGGAAATGACCAGAATAGAACACAGCACATTCTGCAGCTGAATAAGCAAACTGCCCAACCCCAATCCTTTGTGCTCTGATTTCTCATGGCCTATTTATGGCTTTTGTTCTACGTCATTAAATCCTGACCAAAACTCAACTCATCTTCAAGCCCACGCAAAGTCCAGAATCCTTTACCAACTGTGCCATCAGTCTCCCCTTGAGGCAATAGAAGAAGGCTTTACATCTCAGACACTTTGCCCCAAATAACAAACCCTGATAGTAAGCTAGAATCTTCTTTTATTCAATATACTGTGTGTATTTGTTACCTTTTTCCAGCCTGTTATCTGCTCCTAACACAGACCAAAAGAGAAGCCGTATTCTGGAAGGTGCTGTAGACAGAGCTGTCCCTCAAGGCTGTGAGTCAAACTATTCTGAAGCTGGTTCTCTTGACTGCCCTTTTAATTCATGTATGTTTCCTACCCCTACTACTTTATATAAACTGGGAGTTGATAATTTTACAAGTTCTCTTTGTCATTAATCGACTGTTTACTATGTGCATCATGGGATCTTAGAAGACACGAAAGGAAAGTACAAACTGATCCTTCTCTCAAGTCCCCAGACCATCGTGAGGTGGGTTTTCCCTATGATTTTATGAAAAGCACATAATTTTTTATTTAGAATAAGGATTTTTGCTGTATATGTAGTTATTAGACTAGATAACAAAGTCAAAAATCATAAATACTGTATTACAAATTTGTTTAAATGTAAATTAACATAGAATAATAATAATGGTAAATACAACCGTGATTGTATATCCAAGGACATTTTTCACTCACTGCAACAGAAAATATGGCTAAAAGTGAGCAGTATGGCGTCCGTGCTGAAGCAGCCCAGATCCAGACTCACTTAATGTTCATTATAACTCACATAAAGCTAAAAAGTTTATATTGAATTTTTCTATCTTTCTTTCTTTCTTTCTTTCTTTCTTTCTTTCTTTCTTTCTTTTTTCTTTCTTTCTTTCTTGTCTTTCTTTCTTCCTTTTCTTTATTTTTTTATTTTTATTTTTTGGAGATAGGGGATTCTCACTTTGTCACCCTCAGTGAGTGAAGTGCAATGCTGTCATAGCTCACAGCAACCTCAATCTCTTGGGATCAAGCAATCCTCTTGCCTCAGCCTCCTGAGTAGCTGGGACTACAGGCCCCTGCCACAGTGGCCAGCTATTTTTAGAGATGGGGCCTTGCTCTTGTTCAGGCTGATCTCAAACTCCTGAGCTCAGGTGATCCATGGGCCTCAGCCTCGCAGGGTGCTAGGATTACAGGTGTGAGCCCCCAAATTGCACTTTTTCTTAAAGTAAAATCCAAGACTTTCCAGTAACATAAAGACATGAAGTCAAATTTTAACACTATCAGTTAATTAGCAAGCAATCTTCATCAAACCACTCATTTTCTGAATGTTCTCATGGCAGAAACAGGGGTGTAATTCTTATTCCCTGTGCTGCTCTGGGCATGAGTTAAGACAGCACCTGTGGGTATTCTATGCATAGTGCTCAACAAATAGAGACCACTCTGGATATTTATTGAATGTCAATCTGAACCTACAATTTAAAATGTATAATCGATTCTGAGAAAGTGCAAAAATCTAAGTGAAGGAATATATTCTGACACTGAATGCAGATTGATTAATATACTTCATGTATGGAGTTTCAAAATGAAGATAGTAAGGTCAGGGCATGGTAACTCACACCTGTAATCCCAGCACTCTGGGAGGCCGAGGTGGAAGGATTGCCTGAGCTCGCAAGTTCGAGACCAGCCTGAGATAGAATGAGATTCCTGTCTCTAAAATTGCCAGCTATTGTGGTGGGCACCTGTAGTCTCAGCTACTTCGGAAGGTGAGGCAAAAGGATCGCTTGAGCCCAAGAGTTGGAGGTTGCTGTGAGCTATGACACCACTGCACTTTACCTAGGGCAACAAAGTGAGATTCTGTCTCAAAAATAAAAGAAGCTAGTAGCCAACAATAATGATAGTAGTCTGACAATAAATGCTTATTGAACACTTTTTATGCATTGTACTCTATATAAATAATGCCATTAACATTGTAGGAAGGTATAATTAGTCCCACTTTACAGATATAAACGCAGATCTAGAGCAAATACGAATAGTGGCAGTAGCAAAAGCTAAAGGAGGAACAGAGGCCTGGGGTCTAGGGGGCAGTCAGACCCACCCTTTGGACTGTGAGTGGAAGCTGCAGCCCCAGTAGATAAACTTCCTGTAAGTAGCCCCGTCCTGCAGTGTGAGTGCAGTCGAGTCCTTCCGTCACACCTTCAGGCATCAGACAGGATAAATTACAAACATCATGAGAAAAGGGAAAAACATGAAAGATATTAGGAAAGGGTGTGGACATGGGGAGGGCCAATTCTCTGAAGCCAAAAGCAAATAGACAGTGAGGTGCATTAGGTAATCCAGGTTAAAGTGAGTTGGCAAGGACCCATTTCTCCTTGCGAATTCATTTTGTGGTACCCTCTTCTTTGAATTTTGCCCTTTAGGATCCTTCAGGACAACACCCCCTTCCAGGCTTTGAACAAGGCATTGGCTTCAGCATCTGTGAAATCCAAGACATTTTATGTAATTTTCTTATGCATGCTCATCTGTGTGTCTTTATACGGAGAAATTTCCTAGTGTTCATCAGACCCCAAAGTGATCTAGGAACTGAGACGGTTCAAAGCCCTGTTCCCAGCTCCCTGCAGAGCCAGGGGGTGCTCTGCAGGGATGTAGCTCCATTTGAATCCTGCCCATGGTCAGCAGGTCAGCTGAAGCTCTTTCCTCAGAAGACCCTGAGGATATGGCCCCAGTGCAGCTCCTCAGCTGCTGGTTGCAACAGACCCAATGCCCTTCAACCAGGCAGTGAGCCAGGGAAGCTGCATTCCCACTGGCAGTTCCCCCAAAGACAGGCAGGAGAATATGGGGCTTATGGTCTTAACAGATAACAGAAGGAGGCAAAAGTCAGACTTCAGCCTTTACAGTGTAGTCAGTCCTATGTCCCCACACTGCTGGCGAATCTTCAGTAGACGAGAAAAATAGGAAGACATAAAAATGAAGTCTTTTGGCCCAGGGCCTTAAGGCCTTCCATCCATACGTCCCCAACTCAGTCTGCCGAGGGCACCCTCTTTCTCCTGAGAGCCCATCTCAGCCCCTCCAGGTGAGTTTCTTTCTCTATGGAGCTTGTATGTGATATCAGTGGCCTTCTGAGGAGCTGGGAGGCGGCAGGGAAAAGAAAAACTATAAGGATAGGAAACCTGAATCTGTCCCCAGCCAAGTCCCATCATCACTTTAAGTATTTCTCCTCATTTGTAAAGTGAAGATAAGCAGTCTCCCTCTGCCGCCCTCGAAGGATTGTCATGCAGTTCAAATGGAGAAAAGTTTGCTGATGTTGCACACATCATAAGACCCACTTAAGACACTTGAAATTTTTGTTTGTAGCAGGAAGTTCAAACCAGGAAGGGATGTGATGGATAACAGGGTTGTTCAGGAGGCATAGGGGGCCCAGAAAGTGCTATGATTTGAATGTGTTTCTCAAAGAAATATAAGTGTTGGAGATTTAATCCCCAGTGCAACAGTGTTAGGAGATGGGTCCTAATGGGAGATGTTTAGGTCATGAGGGCTCCACTCTTGTGAATGGATTAGTGCTGGTTATGGAAGGGCTTAAGGCTGTGAGTTCCAATTCCCGCTCTCAGAAGGCCCTTGTCAGATGCCAGCTGCTTAATCTTGAACTTACCAGCTTCAAAAACTGTGAGAAATAAATTTCTTTTTGTGATAAATTACCCTGCCTGTGGTATTCTGCTGTAGCAGCATGAAACAGGGTAAGAGACTATTACAGATCCCTTGAAACATTGCGTGGGCAGCCTCCCAGTTCCCCTGCGTGTCCAGCCCGATGAGGCTGTCCAGGTAGTGCAGAAATCCTCCTACCATAATGATTCTAAGCAACACAAGCAAAGGACACTTCAAGTTTGTTTTGTTTTCAAGTGTCACTGGCCTTAGGGCTAGCATTTGATAGCACCTGTTTATCTAGAGCTGACCGGTTCTTTCAGGCTCACCCCACTCCTACAGGGCCCCAGGAAATCCAGGCAACCTCCTCATTACTAACGCAGCCAGGCAACTTCAAGTGCATGTCTCTTACTGGAGTGAACAGTGATGCCCTTTCTACTTCATGGAAAAAGTCTTGCAAAACATTGGTTCTGTCTCCCTACGTGAGTCATAGACGAAAGAATGAAGAAAGACTTGTGAGTGACAAACAAGGAAAAAAGAAAAGGAAGAAAGCCGTGATGATGTGTTCTTGGAACGTAACTCCACATCAGTTTACATGAGCAAAATCAACATGTAGATCTCTGTGTAAGGCGTGCTGCTAAAGGGCAAACATAAAATTAAAAAGGCCTATTCTCTTTGCTTTTTTCTGATTAAAAAAGATAATAGACATATAAAAAGCAAATAATAAAATTAGTTCACAAGAAGAAAACAATGTCAGCATTTTAAAGCACATTGTTCCAAACTTTTTTCTTCAACTGACCTAAGAGGTGGATAAATGGAGTCATGGATCGATGTTATTTTGCGACCCGCTTTTTCTACCTCTCAACGTGGGAGAGGGCTGTATCCGTGCTGGCGATTGAAGATCTGGAACAGCGCTATGAGCAGTTGTATCCTGCCATACAGATAAAGCAGGAGTATTAGCCAATCTCACTGGAACACGTTTAAGTTGCTTCTGCATTTTTTTGCTTCCATACCCAAGACCAGGATAAACATACTTACATATTCATCATTGAGCATTGATCCAGTTATCTTCCTTGAACAAGTTTCTAGGAGAAGAATGACTGAGTCAAAAACTCTACTCATTTCAAATGTTCATGCATATTGCCAGAGTGTCCTGCAGAAAAGGAGGGCCAAGTCCCAACACCCCAGCAATGTCTAAGAGGATCATTTCCCTACCCTTGAACAGCAGTGGGGATAGCTGATTCTTCCACCTTTTCTCCAGCCTACTGGGTAACAAGTAGTATTTCCTCATTTTTTAAATTGTATTTGTTTGATTTCAGTGAGATGGTAAATTATTAATATTAATTGTCATCCATGCAAGTATATGACTAGCAGGGACAATAGCTAATGTGAATTGAAAGCTTTCTAAGCACCAGCAGCATGGGCTAAGCACCTTATGGAATCATTTCTTTTAATTCTCACAAAACCCCCTCAAGGTATCCCTATTTTACGGATAGAAACAAAGACATGAACAGTTTGTTTTGCTGAGGTGGAAGAGCTAGTTAATAGTGAAGCCAGAGCTAGGTCCAGGTCCAGCTGCCTCCAAAGCGCCTGTGTATAACAGGGTATTAGGCGTTTATTTCCATACACGAATGTGCTGATTCTGTTTCTTTTATGTATGTTTTCATATGTGACTTGTATGTGTTTATGTCTTTTGTCCATGTTTTCAATTGGAATGTCCATCTTTTTCTCATTAATTAGCAATAACTCTTTGTATATTAAGAATATTAACTCTGACATTTTTGCAACCAGTTTATTTTCTCAATGGAATGTACATATTACCTAATTTACAACTTTTGCTTCTGTTTATGATTAGTGTAAGGATGTGAGTAACGACTGCAATAAACTCCGAAGCCTGAACTACAGATCAGTGCAAGAAGGCTAACCAGGCTGGCAGGGTTAGATGTTGCCGGTAGCCCCACCAAGGACATTTTGAGGTTTGGATAACAGAGCACATGCCCATGGGGAAAAGGGGAAAGCAATTGTACAGAAAACAGGCAGATGGAGTCCCACAGCAGTAACGTCCCCCCCTCAGTAGCCCTCTTTGGGAAGGTGGTCTCTTTTTCCCCTTTGCAGACTTTTTTTTTGACACTTTCTTCAACCTCACCACCATACCCCAAGAACAAAGGTTTTATCACACAGCACAGTTTTCAGGGGCCTAAAAATCTCTTAGTTTCATTCCCAAACTTGAATTACCCTTTATCAAATCAAAGACTAAGCTTTGGCTGCAGACCCTCTTTCTAAAACTTGGGCAGGTGCCAAGGAGGGCACATGGGATCGGGGCCAGAACTGGGTCCTACCAGATGCTGATTTGTGGTGTGGCCACACGCAAGTTGTTTTTCAGTCTCTTGATTAGTAAAGTAGGGATGAAAATAACCATGTCAGAGATGGGCTGGAAATTATATAATTACCAAGTGCCAAAGCCTTGCATGACCCTGAGTACTTAGAAGATGGAACCTCTGCCTCATCCAGGCCCTTAGAGGCTGTGTGCATCAAAGTCCTCGTGGGCTTTCATTGGAGAAACATAAAGGGTAGTTAGGACTCACTGTTCTGCTACTAAATTAGAACTTCAGTTTATGAGTCTCCAAAATTGTCCCATGAGACACTGTTAGAGCTAAACAGCTGGACAACAACAATTAGTCCCCTACCTCCAGTCTGCCTTCCCCTCTGTGTGTGGGCACCAAGCCCCTTCAAATGCGGCCTGATCCTGGCATCTACAATTATTTGCATTAGTGGCTATTCCTGAACTATTCATGGCCTCAGAAGCTTCTATCTTTGGCTATAATTATACAGGACTGTGGAGTTTTAATGTAAATGAAATAATGCTAGGATTCATTCCGAGAAAATTCCTCAAAACATCGTAATTCTTTGGAAGTAACAGATGAGAAAGGCAATCCTCTTAATCTACTATAAGGACCCAAACAAACCCTCCTTTGCTGACACCTACTTATTAGCTCCCAGCCATCCCTCACAATCCTGCTCCTTCTTTGGCCTTGGGCATGTTTATTATAATAATACCCTTCCTTTGTAAAGAGTTTTAGGCTTAGAGGAAATAACCCCACTCTGCCCAATAATGTAAATGCACACCTCATCCTCACATCAACCCAATGAGATCCCTGTCACCTACTTAACAAAGGAAGAAACTGAGATTCAGGAAATTAAACAGTTCCTGAAGTCACCTAACTGGCTGGTGACCAGGGAGGAATTCAAACCCAGGTTGTGGGCACTCCCAAGGCCATCCACTCAGCCCATCATGTCCTCACCCTGGCAGGTCACAGAACACTTTCACATGCATTTTCTTCTTGATATACCCCTCAAATCCCTCCAGGTAGCACAGCTCCTGTGGTCTCCATTTAGGGATGTGGAGCTGAAAGAGGCTGCTGAACACATACACACCCTCACCAAGTGCCGTGGGGCACCCTGGAGCTAGGACACCAGGCATGACCTTCATCTTACCTCTTCCTTTCCAAAAATCTGGGTCTATATTTTCCTCTTGGATGATGAGTTTTGCAATCTTACAGCATCAAAGTGAGGCACAGGGTCAGCACTCCATCCACTTCTGTTGAAGTTTCTCCCAAACCTTTTCATAACTCACCCTATCAAGAAGCCTTTGCCAAGGGATGCTAAACTGACTAGATCCCTATCTCTCACCATATATAAAAATCAACGCAAAATGGAAAAGGTGAAACTATAAAACTACTAGGAAAAAAAAACATAAGGAAAACACTTCACGACATCGGACTGGACAAGGATCTTCTGTTGCCTTCAAAAGCATAGGCAACAAAAGCAAGAACAGACAAATAGGGTTGGTTACATCAAATTTAAAAGCTTCTGCACAACAAAGGAAACAACCAACAGAGTGGAGAGACAACCTCAGAATGGGAGAAAGTATTTGCAAACTATGGATCTGACAAGGGGTTAATATCCAGAATACATAAAGAACCTATACAATTCAGCCTCACAATAGATGCACTCTCCCCCCTCCCCAAAAATAAACCTACAAATAATCCAATTTTTAAAAGGGCAAAGGTCTGAATAGACATCTCTCAGAAGGCAATCGGATACCCAACAGGTACACGACAAAATGCTCAGCTTCACTAATCGTCAGGGAAATGCAAATTGAAACCACCCTGAGGTATCACCATATCCCAGTTAGAATAGCTAATACTGAAAAGACAAAAAGTAACAAATATCAGTGAGATGCAGAGAAAGGGGCTCTCCTACACTGTTGGTGAAATGCAAATTAGTACAGCCATTATAGAAAACAATATGGATGTTCTTCAAACACTTAAAAATAAAACTAACATACTATCCAGCTATTCTACTACTGGGAAGGAAGTAGGAAAGGAAGGCAGAATATTGGAGAGATAGCTGGACTCCCATGCTCCCTGCAGCACTGTTCACAATAGTTAAGATAGGGACTCACGCTAAATGTTCATCTGTTGATGAACAGAAAATATGGTATATATACACAATGGGATATTGTTTGTCCATATAAAGGAATGAAACCAACTGAATGTAGCTTAATTTGTACAAGTCCCACAATGGAATTCTAGTAATCCCTGAATGGCCTTCAAAAAATAGTGAAAGATGAAGACAATACCAAAAAGGGTCCACAATATGCTGGAACTGCCCTGAAGACAATATCAAAAAGGAGCCACAATTTCCTTGAACAGCCACGCAGCCCCTCAAAACCATTATTATTCAATTCTGCATTCCCTGTGGGCTCCTGTGCTGCCTCCCAGTGAGAAAGCCAGGTCCGAACTAGAAATTTAGCCCATGTCAATGGCCTGTCTGGGAAGGAGCTATCAGCAGCACTATCAATACAAACACTGTCTTTCCTCTTTACTCACATATCAATGTAAATTGAAATCCATTAAAAATGTAAGAGATATCTTCAATTAAAAATACATACACTGATATTTGTTTTCCCCTTCCCCAATAAAATATTTAACACCTCTTGTGGGCACCACTAAAAGTCCCTTGTTCTACCTCTTGGTCTAGCCCTAGCCCACCTCCTTCTACCTTTAGACCTCCTCGTTCTGTTTTCAGCCCCCATCTCATTCTGGTCCTCCTCACCTCACTTTAGCCCCAGCCCCTCTCTCTTTGCAGATGCAACTCAACAGCACCTCACCCCCAGCCCTCTCTGATGTCTGTGGGACCCCTGGGCACTCACTCAGGGCAACCTGGAAGTACAGGGCTTCACACTCACGGGGCCATCATTGACCAATGGGAGACAGAATCATGGAAAAATCATCACCCTTCTGGGGAAAAACAGGCAGTTCCCAAATGCATTTCTCAGGGCTCCTCCCCAGGCCATACCCTGTCAGAGCTTCCCTTCCCCGTCTTCTCCCCCTGCTCTTACACCTACTCCTTGGCATCATTTTCCAAATTAACTACCCACATATAGCCCCTTTTTCAGGCTCTGACTCAGAGGAGCCCAGGCCAAGACAAACCATTCCCTGTAGTAACACTGAGTGATCATAGTTTTAAAATCAACCAATGGGACATAATATCTGACAAAAGATAACTCGTTGCCTCTTTTTCTTCCAAGAAGGCAGCAGCCTATAAGACGTGGACTGAACGTGGGGATGTGCAGAATTCCAGAGCATCTCATTGATTTGAGATGAACAGCTAGAAATGTTGAAATAAGGCTTTCCCTCAAATCTGGAATGGATGGCTGCTGCGCTTCTTCATCAATGGTGATAATAAACTTTTACTTCCCTCAAGAGAGGGAGACAAAGAAGCAAAGAACCTCAGGCTTCATTTGGCCACATGCCAAGGACTAGCCACATCAATGCTGAGAGGTTGTCACCACACCTGAGTTTAGATGGCTGAAGTAGCTTTTAAAACACAGTTTCCAGAAAGTTGAGTCTAAAAATCACATACTAAACAAATATTTTAACTGAGAGAGAAGAAGATTGCCCTCTAAGGTGTGCCTGAGGTGTGGGGGGGAAGAAATACTAATACCACAATACTCTGAAAATAAACAACATAGGGCTTGAGAAACTAATACGGTGCTTTACCAAATATACAAAAGATCTTGGGAGCATTCCAGAAGGACAAGGGTTACCTACAGATTAATATGAGGAACGAGACCAGCTGCCTGCATAGCCCAGAACCACTTTGAGGAGTGCACACACGACTTATTGAGCATACCAGTAAGGACTGACCACACACTAGAAAAAGAGTTTCAGAGTTTCCAGGGCATTGCATACAATTGCAGTTCAGAGCAAGACATCCGATGGTCTGACCTAGAGGAACCATGCTGGTTCCTGTGCAGCAGGGAGACTAAAGAGATCTTCCCCACGTGTTGCAGGGCATGGGGCACAGGTGTGGAACCCCTGGGAGACTGGTGAAGTAGCCCTGACTAAGTGAACCCCTCCAAGTCTCTGAATCTCCTGCATCCCAGTGTCCCAATCTTACAAAATTCAGCTGATAACCTCATAAAAAAAATCCCGAGGAAAAAGAAATGAGAGCACATAAGAGAAAGTGTTTGTGAAAAATGAAAACTTCCATGCCTATTACCACAATAGCTGGGACAGATACTCCTGTGTGCTTAGAAAACCCTAGGTTCATAATTCAGCTCCATAAACTAAAATGAAAGGAAATACTTAAAACAAATTTAAACTATGAACAAATTTACATACCATTAAGTACTACAAAACATCCTAGTCTTATGGCAGATGTGCAAAGCTATGCTTGTCTAGCTGAAGGAGCCCAAAGGGTGCCTTCTCTTCCAGCCTTAGTTAGGGCATAACCTTGAATGTAATATATGAATTCATATAATTCACACTGGCCCCCTTCCAGTTGGTAAAACCGGCTAACTTTTCCTTGAGCAAGTTAAAACGCATTCTACTTTTTATTGGAGCTCAAAATTACCATTGTAATTGATATTTTGAAAACAAGTCCATGGATAGAAATAGTAGTCCCATTTGCACTGTCCAGAAATTCAACCTACTGAGGCCTTGTCTCTATGATTAAAGGAGGCACTTTGATCCAGTTATGGAGCATCAGTGGCTGCTAAGATCACAAAAAAGAGAGACATTACGGGCCTTCTGCAATAGAAAGCAAACCAATACCCTTAAAGTAGTCTTATAAGAAAAAAAATAAAAAAGGATCTGAATCTGATTGAGGCTCTAAGTATAATTACCAATTACCTGGAAATACATCTGAAGGAACATATGACACCATGGAAATGTAATCAGGAAAATCCAGAATGTGGGAAACTCTACAAGCAAACATTTCACTTTATTTTTTCACCAGAAGAAAATGGAAGGACAAAAGAGAAAGGCAAAGGATTGACTTCATGATTTACTAAATAAAGACATAAAGACACACCAACCAATCAAAATGTGTGGACTTTATTTGGATAATGATTCAAATATATACATGGTTTTTAAAATATATGACTTTGACTGCTGGCCATGAAGAAGAAACTGGAATAGAATTTTCTTCCTTTCCAAAACAAATAAAAATTATACAAAAATTTTTAAGACACATTTTTCAGACATTGTGATCCTTGAGAGAAGGAAACAAAAGGGCTGAGTTTTACAATTGTCCTGGATTTCTGTGTGAAAGAAATTTAAAAACAATAGGAATGGAACAGAAGAGACCCAGAAAAGCACCACAAAACAAATCAGAGTTTGCAGAAGCTGAACCAGTTGGAATTTGTAGACCAAAGTTCAGAGACAAGTGAACGATGTAAGGAAAGAGTTCCAGAAATCTGCAAAGGGGGCCCCTGGAGTCCTTAGCTGATTACTAATCTGTGCATTCATAGAGTAAAAGTCCACAAGGGCAGACAAAGAACTCAATAACCATAATTAAAACAGTTCCCAGAGTTGAAACAGCCTGAGAGGCATACAAACCCCAACTGGCCAGAGTAGACACACCTTCTTGAACACAGAGCAATATGTAGAGATGTCAAAAAAATTAGACCTCAGTAGTAGGGCTAATTTAACTCTAAAGTACAGACTATTCTAGAACTTCCCTAAAAAGTCTTTAAAACAAGCCTGGTAAGAATTAACAAACACATGTAACTTACTTGTCTGCTAAACTCAAGACTTTTAAGGAAGATAGCAATATCCAAATATTCAACAGTATAAACCTCATACTGTCCCATATCAAATCAAAAATTACTAGACATGCAAAAAGTGAGCAAATTATGACCCATACCAAGGGCAAAATCAGTCAAAAGAAACAGATCCATAAGTGTCAGAGATGCTGAAAAAGATTCCTTAAATGCTTTTATGAATATGTTTTTTGAAAAATGTCTTTTGAGACAAAGTCTTACTCTGTCACCCAGGCTGGAGTGCAGTGGCACAATCATAGCTCACTGGTAAGGAATTAAACCAATTAATATTGGTTACTCTCATTCCTTAAGAGGGCACATTTGTTCAACAGAAAATAGCTTGATTATAGTATGGCTTCAGAACAAAATGGGCCTCATAAACTTCAAGTGAATGGTGAAGGTGGTGTGTGAAACATCTGACATGTAAAGGACTTTGCAAGTTATAAATTTGAAGTAAAATTCTATTTGCATATGAAAATAATAGTAATAAGGATAGGTGTCTACTATCCTATAGCTTGGGAAGAATTTGGGAAAGAAGGTACAATAATTCCACTAAGCTCAAAAGGCAGAATTACAGCATGTCATTATCCAGTGTTATGTAAGACAGGTTATTTTTATTTTTTGCAAACAAATATAATGCTGATTAATTCAGTCTGCATTACCAGCATGGTTTCTGAACATTATACTCAGTGTTAAAATTCTGCATAACATTTCATGATACAGGTTTATATAATTCTGCTAATCCTTTCTATGTGGTCAGAGATACCGACAGACTGCTTTGGGTAATAACAGAACCTCCATCTTGGAAGGGAGGTTGAGTTAATTAGAAAGTACCTAAGAACTTCTTGAAAGTTCCAGTTTATGTTCAGTCAGACCATTACAAGTCAAAGTTCAAGGCTCATGGGATCATTTATTAAAGGGATAAAGGAATCCTTAGAACAGAGGGACTTAGACTTAGCTTCAGAATCTGCAAAGAACTAACTGGGAATAATGTAGAACTCAAATTTCAACCTGCACCTAGAAAGCCATCTCCTAATATTTTTAATACAGAGATTATGAGTTTATTTTTATTTGTTGGACCTCTAAAACTAGAGTGTTCCCATAGAATTTATTGTCCCAAATCAAATCACCTTTAAAGAGGGAAGGGAAAACAAGCAGACATTTGAATTATTTGGGCAATTGAGATGTATAGACAGATCATCTAAAACCACAGCACCTTCTCATGAAGAACTGGACACATCACTTTATAAGGGCCCTCTAAGTATCATGCAACATGTGCCACCAATTATACAGCTACCATGGCTAAGGTCATCACCTTCTGATACTGATACCCTGATGGTATCTCTGCTTTCTGATCATGTCAGACTATTTTTCTGCCTCACGTAAGTTCTCCATGTCTGTGGGTTCTACTGTTTTTATGCATGTCTTTGTCTCCATCTTACATGGAAAAATAGGCTGTGTAACAAGAAAAGGCACAAAGTTAGAGAACAGTACACATAAGAAGCTTCAGGTCATTCCAACCATATATGGTTGTCATTTTTATGGCTCACATATCTCTCCTACCATCTTTGAAGTCATAAAGCTGAATGACAAAAGTCAATGTATTTCCTTTAATGTCAGAATTCTGAGCTCAATTGACAGTCAAAATATTATCTTCCATGTAGGAATATCTCTGTAAATTGCTGCAGAGTGATCTCCAGGATATTTTGTAAAGTTAAGAAGATAATGCATAGAGAACTAATTGTAAATAATATTTTAGCACTGTCTACGTGAAGGGAGATATGAATATGTACATATTGTCTTATCTATTTTAAATATAAATGTGTTATAAGCTCAATTGTATCCCTCCCAAAATTTATACATGGAAGTCCTAAACCTCAGTACCTTAGAATAACACTGTATTGGAAAATACACTGAATAAGACTTTAAAGAAGTGAAGTT
>NW_003852544.1:3380926-3387975 GCF_000181295.1 Otolemur garnettii
CTCTAGCTCAGGCTGGTCCTGTGAGCTCAGACAGTCCACCCGCCTCAGCCTCCCAAGTGCTGGGATTATAGGTGTGAGCCACCAAGACCTGGTAAGATTTTAAAACTTTTATCGAATAGTTACCTACAGGACAGAGGAGGGAGCAAGATGGAAAAAAACACAAGGATGAAAATTAAATTTCACAGAATATCCCTTATGCTATAACTTTGACTTTTAGATCAATGTTACATAATTATGAAATAAACTGAAAATAAAGGAAGGAAATAAAACCAAAATGTACCAAATGATGCTAACTGAATGCTACGTGCCCCACCAGAGTACACGTTTTTTAGAATGTAATTGCCATTGTGATAGTGTTAAGAGGTGGGGCCTTTAAGAAGTAAGTAGGCCCTGAGGGCTCCTCTCTCAAGAATGGATTAATGTCATTAGTACTATAGCTTCTGGGTAAGTGGATAAGTTTGTCTCCCTTCTCCTCTCTCTCTCTCCCTCTCTCCCTACCACCATCTCCCTTACAGGTGCACTCATTCCCACCTTCCTTCTTTCCCCCATGAAATAACTGTCTCCAGGTGCCAGCACCATGATCTTGGACTTTCCAGCCTCCAGAAATTACTCAGTCTCAATGTATTCTGTTACAGCAGCAGAAATGAACTGAGACGCTGACTATCGCTCTTGATGGCTTAATCACTAGAGAACAATTATCTCAAATTATTTTAACATTTGATAATTTGACTGTGTAGATCATGGGATATATATGCCTTAAGGGCCAACAAAACAAACAAAATCCAGCAAGTAAAACTTAAACCGTTTGTCATTATCATATGGTTCGTAATCAAATTGGAAATGAAGTCTTGAAGATTGAGATATACATACACGCTGAAATGATAAAGCAAATCAGAAATTATACTGATGTGATAGCATAAGAAAGAGACAGATACAAAAGCAAAAACCTTGTAATCCTATAATTGAGTAGGGAACATGTATTTTCTTTAAGAAAAGTTTTTCTTCCTAGCACTGTAAAGTTCTAGAAACAATAGCCAATCCAAGACAAGTGAATACTATTCTCCATGAACACTATCTATTGTATTATTCTTTTTATGCTTATATTTGCTTGAAATTTTCCATAATAAAATGTACATAGGTGGATAGATAGATCATTCTCTTCAAGGCTCTCTCACAATCTTTTCTACATGATGCTAGGATGGATTTTACCCCCTCTGTATAACCCAACTGTGCAGTCAACTCCTGCCCAAATTGAATGAGGGGCTTCTGACTTCTTTCTTTCTGCAACATTAGCTAAATACTAGGCATAGACGTGGTTTAAATGGCTCCAAGAAATTTCCCATTCACTCAGGCACTTTCGTTTCACTTTTTCAATTTTCACCTGGCAACTTCAGTCGGTTGATTAGCATGAGCAAATGTACCTATCTGGGCTTACAAAGATAATCTGTCCATTCCAGATGACATCTCAGATATGAAAGGGCATGAGAAAGCCAAAGTACATCCAATTTGGGCCTAGAATGTATTAGTTCAGTTTTTTAAATTTTTAAAACTGTTCATTTTCTAGATGAAAAAGAAGATGTGGGGCTCAATTACTTGCCTCATAGAGCAGAAATACAGACCCAAAGTTATCTGTCTCTAAAGCCCTTCCCTATCCAGAGTGGCAGTGCCTTCTCTGGAGTTAAATGGGAGTGTTCACCCCCACATCCACCCACCCGGTATGCACAAATCCACACCGTAGGCCCAGCTGCTGGGGACTACTGGGGGGACCAAGACAAGTGTCACAAGACCCTTCTCCAGCTCCATGGAAAAGACTGACAGGAAGTCCTGCCAGGATTCTATTTCATTTTATTTGTACCTCTTGATGTTTGTATACCCAGGGATACCAACTAGATCTTGTCCTACCTGCATGCACCTCTTTCACCTGGATTTGTATGACAGCGTGATAATGGAGCTCTCCCCAAATGTGTAGGAGTTAGTTCTTCTTAAAGAAAACCTTCTTTCCTTGACAAACATGGAGAAGGATTTGATTTTTAATATACTGTGGGTAGTGACACCTTCAACGTAAAAAAGACTAGGTAATTCATTGCAAAGGGAAGTTAAAATTGTCTTGTTCTGCTTGTAAAACAAAATTTAAACAATATCAGATAATAGAGAAACTGAACTAAAACTAGAACTAAAACCTGACTAAGAGGGTCCCTCAGATGTGGTCAAGTCTGAGGGATGGACTCCATGACCCAAATATCAAAGCTGTCAACTTGAAGTAATACGTCAGCCCTGGGGCTTTCATTCTCTGATGACATCTTCACAGAGCTAGAGTGTATGGGATTTTTGTATCAGAGTTACAGAATCAGGCAGCTTTCTCAGTGACCCCAACCACTGTACAGTTGATGATCTAGTTTGTATCTTCACATCTTCTCTCCTCCTTTCATCCTTCCCCATTTGCCTGTAGCTACTTTCTGTCTTCTTCACCATTATTAGGTGCCTGCCTCCCTGCCACTCTCCACTCCCCAGGACCCACCACCTAGAGATAGCATTCATTTAGCCCAACAGCTCCTTTGGTGCCCGAAGGGTTTCTTGCTGGTTGTGATCCCTGGGCTCTCAAAAGGGAACTTCAAAGCAATTGGGTTTGCACCTGGGTCAGTAATGCCCAGGCAGATCCTGGGATTCTTTGATTAAATCATGCCCATGGGCCAGAGGACCAGAAGACTGTTCAAAGAAATCTGGCGAATGTACACATAAATGAGCTTGATCCTATTAAAACATTTTTGGAAAGAAATGGAAAGGCAGATATGTTAAAATGTCTGGGTTTTATCTATCTATTCCCACGCCCACCCTCAGCCTCTGCAGGAGTCTTCCAAAGTATTCAGCATCTACAAAAGAATCAGCCAGGCTGTGAAGACATGGTTAATAGAAGACAAAATACCCCCTTTCACCTGTCTCCCAACCCCAAGTCAGGGCTTTCCCTGCCTGAGAAAGACTCTGCATGCATTCAAAGCCATGTGTTTTGCCCCAGGGCTCTCAATATTAGTCTGTTCTCTATGCGTTGGAGTCTTCAGTTCTTAACAGCATTATGCCACAGACTTATCCTGAGTCCCAGGTCCCCAAGGGAAGGCAATTTTAAATTTACCTTCCCTTTAGATCTAGAGATCAATAGCATGGGTATTGGCAGAGGTTAACACAGCAGGAAACTCTGTCCAGGTGGGCTGCTATCAAGGTGGTTCTGGAGGCTGCAGCCTCTTCTAATCCATGGGGTAAGTCATCAATATGTCAACAGGGAGTCCACTTCCAGTCTAAGTCTCTTTAGGTACCTTAGGAATTAAACTATTTCCTTCCCAGATCATTGTTTACCAACTAGGTCGATGAACCACTATTAAATTACAAAAGCTTTAAATGTGCAGATAGTTTCCATAGTTAATTAAGACAGTTCTTGGTGCCCAGAAATATATGCATTACCTTCCTTTGCCTAAAACCACCTCAGAGAGGTCGCCAGATCATGGAAGTTTGAACTTATCCTCTGCCATAGTTTACTCACTTATCTCCATGGAAATAAAAGGGCAAGGGGGAAAATGAGCTGATAGGTCTTTCTTACCTACAACTATTTGGTCAGGCTCCACCTACAGGCATTAATGATTAACCCATCAATGGCATACTCCCCAAGAGAATTAGGGAGCAGAAAGCTCTTAGCATTTCTGGGAAATGTTACAAAGGAGCACAATAATGCAAGTGACATTTTTGCAGTGTCTGGGCTCTGAAACTGCACTCAGCCTTGAAGGAATAGACATGCAGGGAACAGACACCTTTCTCCATGCTTTCCTGCTTTCACTTATAGCTGCAAAAGTTGATTTGCGGATTTCTGAGCTCTAAAACAACAGCTAAAAATAATAATACCAACATCAAGTGCAAAGAGAGAGAGCAGTTTTATTTCTCACCATAACTGAAGACAATTATTTTATTCTCAGCACATGGCACATTCATGTGGCAAGGATGGGAGGAATACAGCCATGAAGGAGGAAAATACTGCCCTTGTGGAGCTTCCATTCTAGTCGGGGGAGGTGTCTTCTGACCTTTCCCAGGTGGCCCACCTCCCACCATTCTCACCCACAAGTCTTTCTTCCCAAACTCCACATAGGTGGCTTCAAGCAGCTCCTCAGCTGACCATCCCCTAAGTCACTATGAGAATTCTCCCATCTCCACCCCAATCCCTTGGTCCCAACCTTTTCAGGCTCACACCTGCATACAGCAGTGTACCCCATAGGAGTGACAGATGGAGCAGGTCCTTGCCCCACCTGAGATCCAGGTAAGGAGAGGGTCCACCGCAGTTGGGGAGAGGAAAGGAGCTGGATAAGAAAAGGGAAAAGTGAGACATAGAGGTGAAGTGGGCTACCTTCCATGGCAGGGGCCAACACTCCTTGGCTGAAGGACACTTTGGCCCTGGAATCTCACAGTGGCCTCCCTTAGATTCTGCAGCAACCATAGGACCTCACCTCAACCCTCCCTGGGCTTATCTCACCCATGAAATAGGCATGCATCCTCCTGTCCTGCCCACCCCTGGTGGTGAAGGTGGATGACATAACATGAATACCTTTTATCCCTGGCCAAATCCATGCCTCTTCACCTGGCTAATTTCTCGTCCCAGTTCACTTTCCTCCCCAGTTCAGGGGACCACCAACTCTCAGAGCCAGAGCTGTGCACACCCCTCTGGGGCAGCCCCTCTCCCTAGAAGCCATTCCCTACCTCTCCTCAAGCACAGATGCCATAAATATCAGTCTAATCTCCAAAGGCGATCATTCCCCTCCCCCAACACAAAACAACAGAGCCCTGGATGGCTCTGTCATTCTGCCTGCTCCATTGTGAATGCCTTCAAAACTCCTAGAATAAAGATAACAGAGGACTGTGTACGTTTTCTACACAAATGGTGGAAAGTAATGTAATAAACATCAAAGGTGAGCTCCCACCTACTCGCGGCTCCGTTTCTATTTGCAACAAAGGCAGGAAAAAGGAGGAAACTTCAGCGTGGTAGGGCAGCGGGTTAGAAGTGCACCCTTCCCAGGGGAGGAAAGCCCTTTCCCTGGACTTTTGACACAGCGTAGGGATCAGGCCCCGAGCTTCGAGCTTCGGGGAATTGTCCCCTCTCTTTGGAGACCTAACATCGGTGTCACTGAAGCCACAGCAAAAGTTCTAAAGGCAAATTGGAAAGAAATGGTCGTAAACACGGCTTGCTCTTGGCCCCTGCCCCCGGGAACACTCTCCTAGTTGTTCCTGTTGACAGTCGAGACCCGGGAATAGCCGGGCTGAGTTCCGCGGCGTGTGAGGCTTCCGCAGGGGCACAAGTGTAGACAGAGCCTGTCACCTGGCGCCAGACACAGCCGCCCGGGAAAGAGGGAGACGCTGCTATCCTGTCCCAAGAACCATCAGCCAGGTAAAGAAAAAGGTAAAGTAAGACAAAAGAAAAGTGAAAGTCGGAGCCCATTTAGTGAGCAAAAGTCATCTAAAAGGCGCATACTGTTTCAAGCCCAGTATTTTATAAGACAAAGATAGTCTTTAAAGGAAATCATAGGAAGGGGCACAGCACATGGCTCCCCAAAGAGATCACTGCCAAGTATGTCCTATGCGGTTTCCGCTGTTCCGCACCTCGGTAGAGACCACGGAGGTTTGACTTCCTAAGAGACACCGCTCGTCTACTAGAGAAGTAAGTACACCGCGTAGTGCTTAGATCCAAGTATAGTCCCTGTTCCCCCGGGGCCCAGCCCTTTCAGGTGTCCCCTGGGGTACCATGGAGTCTTCCTCTGCTGGGCTCACTCGCCCAGATCTCCTCCCGAACTCCGGGGCTCAGAGATTCCGGGCCACTAGAAGCCGGCCGAGCACACCTGAGCAGAGAAGAAGGCGGGCGGGGCAGCCACGCGCGCGCGCACACACGCACACTCACAGACACGCGCACACGCCCAGCGGCGCGCGCGCTCCCCATTGGCGGGAGGAGGAGGGCGGGGCGGGCCCGACCCAAAACAAACAACCTGAGCCGAGCGACTTTGCCGCGGCGCGCGGCCTGCCCTCGGTCCGGTGCGCGCCCGCGGGGGAGCCGCCGCCACCTAGGCCACCTAGTTTCCCCAACCCCCAGCCGTCGCCGCCCAGGCCCCGCCCCCGCGGAGCACCCGCAGGGTTATATTGGGCCGGTCGAAGGTGGAGGCTACACGCAGCCGCGTCTGGCCAGCGCGAAGATGCTGCCCCGGAGGCCGGGGGCGGGAAGGCGGCTGCGGGCGCAGCGGCCTCGGGGAGTCGGCTCGGCAGGTGCTCAGGGCTGAAGGCGCCGGACCTTCCCCCAGCTGTGGCACATCATCCAGCACCATTTCCGTGCGAGGACGCCCGCACGGGACTCGGGACTGCCAGCGAAGAAGCCCTCCTGGGCTCTTTTAACGAATCGCAGATGCGAAGGCTTCTTCTCTCCAACAGGAAATCCTTCTAAGCCCGGCGCGCTCGGGCACCAGAGGGAGGGACCGCAACCCCCAGCACACATCCACCTCAAAGTCTGTATTCCTCGAACTGAAGGTGACACCCACCCAACTCTTCCCTCTCCGCCCCTCTCAATCCACCCAACACGCACAGGCCCTCTAAAGAAAATTCCAGAGGAAAAAGACTCTCCTACGTAAAAGTGACCGTCTTGGAAGAGGAGGGAGAGCTCCTGGGAGAAGAAGTAGAGGACTCCTGGCCCTGGGATCGCCAGCTTCCCAGGACTGAAGGAGAAGGGTACAGCGCCCGGCGGGGACTGGCTGCGCGGGAAATGAAGTTGGAGGTGTTCGCCCCCCGCGCGGCCCACGGAAACAAGCCGGGCAGCGACCTGGAGGGCGCGGGCGGCAGCGACGCGCCGTCTCCGCTGTCTGTAGCCGGAGACGACTCCCTGGGCTCGGACGGGGACTGCGCGGCCAACAGCCCTGCGGCGGGCAGCGGCGCCGTGGATGCGGCGGGCTGTGGAGAGCCGAGTGCGGGCAGCGGGCCGGGTGCCGAGGAGCAGGGCCGGGCGGTGGCGGGCGGCGCGGAGGCCGGCGCGGCGGGGC
>NW_003852544.1:3388855-3460510 GCF_000181295.1 Otolemur garnettii
GGCGGCCTCGGCCTGCGGCCCCGGCCCGCGCCCGCCCTACCGGGTGGAGACGCTCCTAGCCTGAGCCGAGCCGCGCCGCGCTGCCGACTCCCGCAGGGGCCGGCGCCGTCGGGGAGGCTGGGGACGCCGGCTGCCGGGCTTTGCACTTTCTATCCAGAGGAAAAGGGACTTTTAGACAAAATCGCCATCAAACGTGCCTTAAAGCGAAAGCATTTTGACAGAAATGTTTTAACTTAGCCCAGAATATTTCCCTTCATCTTTTACAACTTTAAGAGGACCAAAGCAGTTCTTCTTAATTGTTTTAGTTTATTGGCCAAGCCTGTTCCTCCCTCCCTTCGTAAAAATCATCCTGTCTCCCCACCACCCAAGATCACCTTCATTTCTACTTTTTTCGCACCTTTCGTTGATTTATCCCCCCCTCCAGAAAAGTACATCAGGGAACCATTCCATATGATAAACGATATGACTACTGTTAGGGGTTTACTGGGACCTATCCTTGTATGTATGTGGCATTTGCAGGCAGGACTGAGTGTGAGAAAGGTGTCAGAGAATCTTCAGTCACTTCTCTGCTATCGACCAATGCTTCACTGTGCCAAAAGAGGGGGGGAAATGTGGGGTTTTGTAATTAAATTATTTATATATTTTTGAAACCTGAATTGAAAATGTTGCAGGCAACGGGCTACAGCTTTATTAGTGGTTCTCTAACTGTGGTCTCTTCGGGCCAAGCAATTTCTTTAAAGGAAAAGTTAACATTGTGTGTGTGGCGGTGCCAGGACCACTGCCACTGGAAAGCAAGTGTGATTTTTATTTTTAATATTATTTTATTTGTGTCTGTGTACATATTCATGTATGGATTTTATGGATGAATCCCAAGCATAGTGCTTATTTTTTAATAAAACTTACAACTGACCTAAACACTTTGTGATGATAGATTGAAGGTGGAGAGCTTTTTACCTCCACCCTCCCCCCCAAAATGGTTTCAGTCTCTAGAAACTTCCTTTGGGTGTCAATCTATTTTCTTGAATAATTCAATAAAAGTAGAATAGGCCTGCAGGTTCCCTTACCAGACATACTGCTGTACAATATTGCCGTCCAGAATAAGACTTCTGTTAGTGGAATTTCTTAAGTTTGAAACCAGTCACTTCTGTAATTTTTCACCTACGAGCTACCAGGAAAAAAAGAAAGAAGGTACATGTTCCTCTGTCCCCAAGTTCCATTAGCAAGCAAGCTGAGCTCTTGACAAGCCTATAGTTAAACAGACATTCTCAGGTAAGTTAGTTCTGATTTGGGGCTCAAAAAGCTAGAAACCTTATCTTTTGGTTCAACTATCAACCTCAAAACACCAAAGATGTCTTCAGGGCAGTTTTAAGAGCAACTTAAATGCCCTTTGTCAAAGTAAAAACCAGCCACACACACACACACACACTGCCACTTCTATAGGAATGCAGAAGTTCAATTGCTGTGTGAACCAATTGGTAGGGTTTTTTCTCCCTGTGCTTCCCTCCTTTGTGAAGATATCCTTTGTAGAAGTAGAGGTGCCCTGTTTCACTTGTGGTCTGAAGAGAAAATGCTTCTTGCAGAGGAGGAAGAGACAGTTTCCCACACTAAAAATGGAAGGAAAGGTTTTCATCAGTGGAAGTACTAGGAAATAGTATGAACACCTGTTTCTCAGTAAGTTCAAAACAGCAGGGTTCTAACAAAGTATGGATTGCAAAATTCTAGAGAGTAACACAATCTGTGAGAAATTCAGAGACTGGACTCTTAAGCATTATCTTCTCTGCCATCCTTGAGTAAATCCCCTGGATCCAAGACCAAAGGACGGTTTTGAGTTCTACACATGAGGTTGGGGAGGAAGTGGAGCTTCTTTCCTGGTAAGGCATTTTGGCTCCCATTTTGGAATGGGAGAAAGCAGATCACTCTAAGTCTAGTTAAACAAGTAATAAGTCTTGGCTGATTTGGGTTATATTATGTATCTACTTAGTAGTCATAAAGAGTGACAATAATAGGATCGAATTATAACAAAAGGTACACATTTGCACCCACAAGACCAGTAATTAGGCCTCAAAATAAAGCTGAAGCACACTGGCAACTAGGGGAAGGAGACATCAAGTTGGCTGGGCTGAAATGCTCAGACTGGACACTGCTTTCTTCTTGAAAATATACTCTAGGACTGAAGGGTGCAGGAGTCAGTATGTCTGCTTCCGACAGCAGACTTCTCTCCGACTATGTCCCTGACTTCCCCAGGCAGAGTGCCGCCTACTTTTACAACTTTTTTGAAAAGCCACTATTTCATTTCTACATTAGTGAGTGAAGACAGTGCTGCTTCTAATTTGTTCATATTACAGAACACACAAACAGCAATGTAAAAGAGGAAAAGAGAAAGTGTTTCAAAAATCAGCCGTTTTCCTCTCTTCTCAAAAAAAAAAAAAAAAATCCTTCATTCCTACACCCTGGACTCCGGCAGACAGCGGTCCCTTCCCTGGCTTCCGTCCCCTTCTTTCTCCCGAGGGAGACTGCAAGGTTTCCTAGAATAGGAAATCCGTGAGCTTTGAGCCCCTGGTCTGCATTCCACCACCAGCTCCTATGCTGTGTCCCAAAGGGCAATCACTGGCGGCTGTCGCTCCCTCCCTCCCGCCTCCGCCTCTCCTTCACGCCCCCGGCCTCGGGAGTTTTCGGTTTCTCGGGTTCTCTCCTCTAACAGGGAAATTGCACAGACAATTTATCTCAAGAACTGCACGTCGCGGAGAGACACGGGCCTTCCGAGATGAGACTTGATCCCGCTCGCGCGGTCTGCCCAGAAAACTGGATTCTCGCAGGCGCTGGAGGAACGCTTCGCTTATCCTCTGGGTCCGCAGGCCAGGACGTGCCCTCTCGGCCAAGGGCACGGCGTGTCCCTCCTCCAGACCCCAGCTCCTGCCCAACCCCTCCTCCAACCATCCTTTCCGGCAGCCCGCTCAGCCCCTGCCCGCCCCCTCCCCCAGCCCTCAGTGTGCCCCTCCCAGGCCAGAGGGGCCTCATTCCAGCTGTGCAAATACCGGGCTTCGGGGTACCCCAGCTGGCCCTGGGCCTCCTGGAGGACATGAGATTTTTCGGGACTTCTAGATGAGGGTGAGAGGTCTGTTTGGTTTGGGAAACGCCCTTTGACACTTGTCAGCCCTGCCTGGAGCAGGAGCTGTGGGCTGAAGGCTCAGTGGGTCAGTTTCCAAAGAACCCCACTTCTGGGCCCCCACGTCCACCGCCAGCTCTCCCTGTGGCATTTTGAGGCCATGGTTCCCCTTAATCACCTAGGAGAACCTTCTCTCCCTGCCATCGACAAATGGGTGGAGACCATGCACAGCCAAGATGCTCATCCCAGCCTGGCTCTGGTCTTCCCTGCTATGGACCAAGTTGGCTACCTTTGGGGTCTGAAAACATTCTGGAAGCAGCACATACATTGTGATTAGTCTCCTCCCCTTAAGCTGCCTTTCTACAGCAGAGCACTGTTCTAAACAACGTGGAAGCTGGAGCTGAGTGGCGAATGTGCCTGGTTATCAGCTGGGGAGGCCCCTTTCCAGAGCTTCAGCCATCACAGGATGGTTGGCTCCAAGCCCCCTACCTTATGGATAAGCCTAACTAAGGCCCCTTTAGAATTGCCTCTCAGATTCTTTAGCCCAGTGAATTCTGCCCCTCCAAAAATTCAGAAAGTCTGAGCCAGCCAATCAAAGTAGGTTCTTCTGGGAGCACACATCATCATCAAATACTTTCATTTTCCCACTCCAGGCCCCAGGGTTGACCTTGCTGATTTGGAAGTGGTTCATCTCCAGGGAGAATTACCTACATCCACTCTGGTTCCACTGTTGCACAATTTTACAAACTCAACATTTTTCTGCCACAAGGATACACACAAAATACAAAGGTAAATTCATCAAGCCTCTTGGATAGACTCACATACTTTCAAGCTAAGAAAACTGTACTTATTTATTTATGAGATAGGTCTCACTCTGTCACCTGGCTAGAACACAGTGTCATTATCACAGCTCTCTGCATCCTCAAACTCCCAGGCTCCATTAATCCCCCTGCCTCAGCCTTCCAAGTAGCTAGGACCACAGGGATTCTCCACCACACCCTACTAATTTTTGTTGCTGTCATTACTCAGTCTGGTCTCAAACTCCTAGCCTCAAGTGATCCTCCACCTCAGCCACCCAAGCTAGGATTACAGGCATGAGCCACTACACCCAGCCAAAACCCTAATTTTAGACACAGGAAAACAGGATCCCACGGAGCATTTTTAAAACACTCTTTAGTAGCAGATGTGGGTCTGGAACCCAGAGTTTCCAACTCTCCAAGAGAGCTCAGCTATCTTTCCACTGTAACACAGTTATCTGGAGAGTTCAAACCCAAACATATTTAGTTGAACTGTTCAGATTATTGGCTCAGTTCTCTAATTACAATGGTCAGCAGATTGCCCATACTGGTAGATAGGTTCTGTCACTACTAAGAATTTGTCTTCCCTTACCACCCAGAATCACCCTCTTCTAGAGGACATTCGCCTGGGAGACCTTGATTCAGGCATCTCTGACACTTTCACTTCAGTATGTCAGGCAATGCAGCCCTCTACAGCAGAATGTGGCACTGCTTTCTCTCATTTTTGCATAATGTCAACTACACCCCCAGCACAGGATAGCAAGCAGAATTCTGCTTAGGAAAGAAGGGTCTGCAAGGAACTGAGAGTGGCCCAGCAGCTCCTGCTCTCTAGTAACAAGCTCTGACAGGTGGGTCTTCATCATCAAACACTTTCGTTTTTCCACTCCAGGCCCCGAACAGCAAAAATGGCCTTTTCCCCATACTGGGGATAAAGTCAAACTTTTACAATAATTTTTGAGCTTTAAAAATGTCAATTTAATGCACTCAAATCACTGATAACTTTCTGAGGTATTAGGGGACTTGGTTGGCATACAGCACAGAAGGGTTTTGCTCCTCTTTGCATCATTTTTCATTCTTTTTTATCACAATGGCTGAAATTTGCCTCAGTTCTAGAAATTAGATCTCGCAGAGTCCTCCAGTAAATATTTCCTGCTTTCAAACAACACAATATTTCTCTCTTAAATAACAGACTTTATAGTTCTCTAATGAAACCATTAAATTTTTTTATGTTTTAAGAACATAATTTGTTAATTCTTAATGTTGTCAACAAATGGCCCTAATAAGTATCTTCCAGAAAGATCATGATCGAAAACATAAAAATGTAACTCTCCCTGGATTCCAGGACCTCTTCAAATTGGCAAATATTCCTATGTCTTGAAATGCTGGTGGTTGTGTAATAGTTTCTGCACTGTATCTGTTCAACATTATTAGGATGGATGGGTGATTAGAAGCAAATGTTGTTCCTGTCATTTGCCAAATTGCACACAGCCTGGAAGAGAGAACTGTATCAACCTTAATTTTTGGTAAACTACAGCCAAACATAAACACTGACATAATACTATGGCTCCCTGACCATTCCTGGACCCTCTTTGCTGCTCTTTTCAGGAACACTTTAACTTCGAAGACTTGAAGACTTGCCACAACCGTTTCTTTTTTTTTTTTTTAATCACATCTATCTGAAGCCCAAAATAACATACAGAATCAACATCTTTGACACGCATTTGTTGTTTCTGATCAATTTCTAACCACAGAACAAAAATGTAGAAACATTTTGCGTCCTTTGGCTGGTTCTGCCCACTGTATTTAAAATGTCTGGTCACGTTCAAAATAAGAACAGAAGTGGCCCATTCAAGAAAGAACGGAGAATGAAGATGCTAAGGAGACCCAAGTCTAATCTCAGCCACGTCTCACACAGCTGGGGGAGCTTAGGGGAGTGAGTCATCCCTCTGAGCCTCACTGGACAAGGCTTGGGCTAAAACATGTCTCACTTGTCTCCCTCCACAGTTCACGTCCATGAATGTTCTCATGTAATGTGAAAGATGATATGCTAATGAGATTTTATTTCCTTTTCCCTAAACTCAATCAATTTGGGATCAAGTGTGTCCTTCAGGGACAAGTTGCATTACAGCATTCTCCAACATCACTATGTACTCATAGACATGACAAAATATATTGGAGGCCATTGGGGTACAGGGGACATACACATCTTGCCATTCTAATGGATCACAACATGTATTTCCAATAACATTTCTCCCAGTATGCTCTCACCAACTTAAGTTTCTCACAAAATCCCCACTTTCTGAACTAGATTAGTATGCTTAATTCACAGAGGCTGAGAGAGGTTGAGCTACTTTCAAGAGATTTCGTCATAAGCAACATACTTAGGGCTGTTTTCATGGGTTCCACGGTGGCTCCCACATCAGTGCTCAGACCCTGGGCTAAGAGGATCAGATCAGTCTTCATTTGTTTATTTAAGAACAAAGTCCAGGCTCGGCGCCTGTGGCTCAAGCGGCTAAGGCGCCAGCCACATACACCTAAGGTGGCGGGTTCGAATCCCCAGCCCGGGCCCGCCAAAGAACAATGATGGCTGCAACCAAAAAAAATGGCCAGGCGTTGTGGCGGGCGCCTGTAGTCCCAGCTACTTGGGAGGCTGAGGCAGGAGACTCGCTTGAGCCCAGGAGTTGGAGGTTGCTGTGAGGGTGATGCCATGGCACTCTACCCAGGGGGATAGCTTGAGGCTCCGTCTCAAAAAAAAAAAAAAAAAAAAAGAACAAAGTCCAAAGGCAATTCCCAAGGTAGCAGAGTTGATACAACCTAAAAGTACAACTAACAACAAGGGACCCAAGGTGAAACAAATTCATATGTGTGGGTACAATATAACATGAAAATACTAATATTAAATGCTAAACTCAGAAACACTAAAGGAAAACAAATCTGGAAATTAGAGAAGGGCTTGGAAAATACTTGAAGTAATAATAGATGTCATTATTTAACAAAGTGTAGTCCAGGGAAGTTCTCAGGCCCAGGGAACATATGAATAATAAAGGTTACACAATCACTCCTACAGACAGACCCATCAGTATTTAGAATAGCTGGTTATTTTTCTGGGAGAGTCAACATTTGTAGCTAGCTCATTCTGGTCCCAGACCCTGATTTCCTCCAGTGGAGCGCTCTCTCTGTGGTGTACACAGTGCAGTGGTCACCCTACTAAGCAGGCCTTCTCTTCCCTGGAGTTCTGAACCTTGAAGGGCTAATACACATTCCGTTGATTTGTTCCTGGTGCCCAGTTAACTGGTCCATCAGGTCCTGCTGTGGGACCCTTGAGCTTCCCCAGATCTTCTCTGCTCTGGAGAAACCCTTCCAATTCTGCTCATGTATCCAATTCTTGAAAGTCTACCTCTGCTCATTTGTCCTGTTCTGTTTCTGTCCTTGGTTACCTCCTTCCCACCTTTGCTATCAGCCAGGCACAATTTGAGGAAGCAAGGATGGTTTAAAGGCTCTTGCCTGCTGTCCTTAGAGAGTGCTTCTACTCCTACTGGGCTTCCTCAGCACCCTCAGTGCCCCAGCTGGAGGGTGTGGGGATGCAGAAGCTGGGGGGAATGTAAAGTGGGAGTGGCCTCTCTGGAGGACCGACTGACAGGCTGCTGCTCCCCAATACAGAGGATGCTCAGCCATGCTGAAGGAAAGGTTACCTCTGTAGGATCCCAACATATACAACATGCTGAAATAGGCAAAAGAGACAGAAATCAGATCAGTGGTTGCCAGGTACCGGGATTCAGAGTACAAGGGGACTTTGGGGATGATGGAAATACTACATCACCACATCTTGAGAGTGGTTCAGGGCTATTTACACCGGTCAAAATCAGTACTGTACAACTTAGGAAGTGGAAGTTTTTGCTACATGTAAATTACACCACAATAACCCTGACTTCCCAAACTCATTCTTGTAGAGAATGAATACTAACGCTGTATTGCCCAATGCAAGGATCTTTTCCAATAATAGCTTAAATTTAAGAGAATAAAACTTATTTGTAGAATTTCTGACTAGAACTTGCTGGGGGAGTGTTTTCTGAGGGAAATACCTCTTAAATTATAAACAGCATCGAGCTGCGCCTTGGCACCCTGGGCAAAGCCATCCACAGCCCTGGTGCCCACTGCACTTCAGTGCCAAGTAGCACCATCTAAAGGGATTTCAAGCTGGCACATGGCCTACCTCTGCCATTCCCACATTCAGGCCCACTGTCTTCCCAACTGGCATATTGGCTGAAAAAGGATGGCGAGAACCACAGCGGACAGCCTCAGTGGAAGAGAGGGCAGCGCTTCTGCATGCTTCAGAAGCTTGGATTTGTTCACAAAAGGGTGCTGCTGAGTTTTAAGACCTGGATCAATGCCCAGCACCCTGCAAGGAAAAGTCCCCAAGGAGGGGACTGAACCTGAGATTGAACCAGCAGGACTCTGTGACCCCATTCAAACTGTCCCCAAACGAGGTTTCACAAAGCAGTTCCAATAAGACTGAGATCACACCAGGTCTGCTGCCTGCCCCCGACCTGCCCCCGATTCTGTAATCCCCAGTGTGAGAATGCCAGGGAGCTATTGAGCAAACTGGGTACTTCTGACCCCTGCCACAGCCACACATCTTCAGCAATCTGAAACAAGATAATTATTAGTTCTCCTATTTATTAGCTCAACTCTTTTGAGTAATAGCCTCCAGGGACATTTATAAATGCAATTAAAGACCTCATCATGGTTATAGGCAAAATGATGCAGCTCATCCTAGATGGTAGCTGGAGCAATCCCTCAGCCCAGGTGGTGCCTCTCTCTAGATTCAAGAGGGGCAAAGGCCTCAGCGTGCACCCCCTCCACACCTGTGCATGACTCTAGCACCTGCTTCAGAAATACCTGTTTACCTCTCTCACGGGTTTAAAACCCGGAAGATACGTCAGCCAACTTGAACCCAGCAGAGATGAAGCTGAGCCCTTGTTTTTCAAAGGGTAACCTCAGAATGACTTATGACTAAAAAGAGATGTTTGGTACCCCGAGTCCCCTCTTCTGGTTGTGATTATGAGCAAAGCTGGAGTGGTTGAGCCCAAGACTGGGGCCCCCAAACAAGTCTTGCTCAGTAAGGCTCTTTCATGAGTCACAGGAAATTAAAACTACCATATCTTTGAGTCACAGTTGATTCAATAGGCTCAAGACCCAGCCCACATGCAGGCCAGTGGCGAGTTGTTTGCACACAGTGATTCATGAAGGGGCCAAAATTCTCTGCCAGATAAGATTTCTCTCCACACACTTTTCTGTTTCCCTCCCCAACCTCCAACCCCTACCCCAGCCCACTGTACTGCTTGAAATATTACCCTTTGAGTTCTTGTATGAAGTTACGTAATTAAAAAAAAGAAAAGAACATAAGTTCTACCAAAAGGAAAAAAAATATGGGACGGGGAGATACAGGTAATCATTGTTTCATTACAAACACACCATCCCCTTCCTCACACCTCTACTGACTGCAAGGTCCAAGTGGCCCGGCTTGCTGTCCTTGGTGAACTCACAGTCTGCGTACCGAACACATCGATCCCCAAACACAAACAACAGTTCTCTAAAAAAAAAAACAAAAAAACAAAAAAAAAAACAAGCAAACAAAAAACAATTCCTATTGCCAATCTTAACCTTTTACCTTTTTTTCTGTGCCTCACAGACAGAGGTAGTAGGTCTGAATGAAGCATCCAGGACATCTGGCAATCAGTAGTGGATTAAATTCATGCAGTGACTACAAACTCAAGTTCTCAGCATTCCCTTCTGGTGGTCACCTTTCCTTTGTCCCAAGAGGTGAAAAAATGTTACAGGGCATACTGTAGACAATCTACAATTTGTGAGGGGCCACGCCCCATAAAGCCATAGCTAATCAAGAAATCCTAAGTGAAAACATCACAATGTGCTTTTAAATTCCTTTGACAGAGCCTTTTTCTCCCGCCTACAGCTTTTTCCTGAAGTTAGAAGGCAAATGCAGGACTTAATAAAATATGCAATCTGTCTCTAGAACTCAGGCTTGAAGAGGCAGGGGAATGGCAGGAATGGCGAGAGACAAAGGAGGCTGCCTGCAGCAAGTTGGGAAGGTGGAATCCCTGCCCACCGCTCCTGCCTGGCTTTGGGCTCCCTGGTCAGCCAAGTGCTCTGAAGTTCTGGCTCCTCAATTCCTCCCCTCACTTCCTTTCTTTGCCCTTTTGGAGAACCAAAAATGTGTTGTCAGCACTGAGTACGCCCAGTAGCCAAAGCCAGGCTTTAGCTCTAAGTCAGAAGGATCCTAAAGGATAAACAAGATCACTGTCCTCAAACACATCAGCTCCTATCTCTGCTCCCTGCCAGACCCAAGGAACAGGCCTGTTCTTACAGAAGGCTTCCCTGACACATCCTGTTAGAGGAATCTGTGCCTTGTGCTTCCAGCATGTTCACCTTGACCTCCTAGAAGGGAGCTCCGGCAATGCCTACTTCAGGGCTAAGAGCCCAACCCCTCTCAGCCTTGTCAGAATGATGGTAACAAGTGCCTGTCACTCCTTTCCTTGAGGGAAACTCTTTTAGATGCTACTACATCTTTCCTGGGGAACGGGCTTCTCCCCAGGAAAGAAGCCAACACATGGGGAGTCAGCCATGCACAGTTATCTCTGGGGGATGAAGGGAGGCATGGTGGGCAGGCAAGGTCCCAGCAGCAGAGCCAGCAAAGCCAAAAAGTCAATCTTGGAAAGGAGCAGGAGGCCCAGGCCAGCCCTGGCCAGCCCCGGCATGGAGGTGAAGGGCTAAAGTAGACGAGCTTCTTGGCCCAGAAGTGGAGATGAAACCAGGCTGCATCGCAGCTGCCAGAAGACTCCCTGCCTTGGAGTGTGGAGCCCCAGGGCCCTGCCTGTTCAGCCCCTCTTAGCTGGGGTGCCCCGGAACCAAAGTCTCGGAAAAGAATTGGCACACAAATTAATTTGGTAGGTGCAAGAAATAGCAGTAAGGGAGAAGGAAAGTGAGCCAGTGAACAGAAAGCAGCAACTCCAGGGTGTGTTATCGAGCCAGCTGCTGCCATGAATGGCCAGAGCTGAAGGCCAGGAGGAAACTGGGAATGGTGCAATGTGCCCGCTCAGGATAATCCCACCAGGAAACAAAGAGGCAAGGGATTCTGGGGCTGGTGGAGGCAGGGGAGTGTTTGTCCCTTGTTACATGCAGGCTGCCGTGCATTAGGTGGAGTGGCTTCCCATGCCTCCAAAGAGAGCTGCAGCTTAAACATCTAATAGAGCCCCAACCCCACCCAGGCCAGCCCAGCAGCCTAATCTGCCCACAGCAAGCCCTGTCAGTCAATACTATTGTTGCAACATTGATTAGAGATGTGTCTTCTGACTTGTAACATTTGCTAACTTCCAAGGTGCAAGTTCTCCCATAATAGCCATTCTCGGCTCAGCGCCTGTGGCTCGAGTGGCTAAGGCACCAGTCACATACACCTAAGGTGGTGGGTTCAAATCCAGCCTGGGCTGGCCAAAACAACAATGACGGCTGCAACCAAAAAATAGCCAGGCGTTGTGGCGAGCACCTGTGGTCCCAGCTACTTGGGAGGCTGAGGCAGGAGACTCACTTGAGCCCGGGAGTTGGAGGTTGCTGTGAGCTGTGATGCCACCTCACTCTACCCAGGGGGATAGCTTGAGGCTCTGTCTCCAAAAAAAAAAAAAAAAAAATAGCCATTCACAAGCCATCAGCACTCAAATTCTGGATACCACATGTAACAGCTAGCTGTTGCCATGAGTTAGGAGGAGCTTGCCATGAGCTAGGAGGTTAAAGTTAGTATAAAGACCAGCACACTCCAGAGGCTGCGATGAATATCTTCACGCCTTGAGGCTCGGGTGTTGAGTCACTGGACTTTGTCTCATCATATGCTGTCATCTGGGGAGAGAGGCCTTTGGTCACAGTGACCCTACCATAGGCTCCCCAATCCAGTAGTAGCTCTTATGTCTAGAGCTGATGTCTAAAGTTAAAAGGCTGACTCTAGGTTTAGAGGCTACATAGTTCAGTGATTCTGAGCAAGGACTCTGAAGTCAGCCTGCCTAGGTCTGAATCTCAGCTCTACCACATTATTGTCTGCTGTAACCTTGAACAAGTTATCTCACCTCTCTCTGCCTCAGTTCCCTCACCCATAAAATGGGAATAATAATAGCAATGACCTCAGAGGCCCTTGTAAAGGTTAAAGTTATTATAAAGACCAGAGCCTGACACATGGTTAAGCACTACTTCCAGTCTGCTATTATTACTTAGGGATGGAAACAAGTAGTTGCTAAGCCTGGACCGTTGGAACATCCCAAAGTTATCCTACTCCTCCTTGATGAAGATTCAGTTAAATTATTTCCAGAAGAGAGAGGAAGATACAGAGAGATAGAGATTAACAGTTTCCTTTCTAAGAGAGACTTTTAAATGCCACCGTGAAGTATAGGGATTTATAGAGCACCAGGCTCAGGTTAAAGGTCTGTTGTTTTAATTGTCTATATTATGGTGTACAGACTAATGGTTTGATATGTGTCTACATTGTGAAATGATTAAATCAAGTTAATTACCATGCTCTTCACCTCATCTACTTATCATTTGTTTGTGGTGAGAACATTTAATATCTACTCTCTTAGCAACTGTCAAGTATACAATGCGTTGTTATTTACTACAGCCACCATGCTGTATTATACAAGGTGTCCCAAAAGTCACACCTAAAGTTCCCATACGTAGGGAAAATGAGAAATTTCAGGTAATGATACCAAAATATTTATTCACAAAATATTCCTACAAAATTTTAGCCATGGCCAACATATAGACAATACTTTACAAATATTTAAAATATTTTGTAATGAACATTTTGTAAATAAAGGTACATCTAGCTACAGATTCTCATTTGTCCTAAGTATGGCAACTTTAGAGGAGAGTTTCAGGACGCCATGTAGAGCTCCAGAACTTACTTCTCTTGTCTAACAGAAACTTTGTACACTTTGACCAACTTCTCTCCAACCCTTCTTCCCCAGCCTTTCTAAACTACCCTTCTATTCTCTATTTCTATTAACTTTTTTAGATTCCACATATAAGTGAAAGTATGCAGCATTTGTCTTTCTGTACTTGGTTTATTTCACTTAGCATAATGTCTTCCAGACATTGTCTACCCACAATGTCTGAAATGACAGAATTTCCTTCTTTTTAAAGGCTGAATAGTATTCCCTTGTGTGTATATGTATCACAGTTTCTTTATCCATTCCTCTGCATGCATTTACAGGCACAGCCTGATTTTCTATCTTGGCTATTGTGAATAGTGTTGCAATGAATATGCGAGTGCAGACAGCTCTTCACCATACTAAGTTCATCTTCTTTGGATATCTATCCAGTAGTCCGATTGTTGCATCATGTGGTAGTTCTGACTCTTTTGAGGAACCTCCATACTGCTTTTCATAATGGATACACTAATTTACATTCCCACCAACAGTGGACAAGGGTTCCCTTTTCTCCATATCTTTGCCAACATTTATCTTTGTCTTTTTGATAATAACTATTCTTACAGGTGTGACATGATATCTCATTGTGGTTTCAATTTGCATTTCCATGATGATTAGTGATGTTGGGTATTTTTTCATATATCTGCTGGCCATTTGTATGTCTTCTGCTGAGAAATAGCTATTCAGGTCCTCTGCCAATTTTGTTTTTTATCAGGTGATTTGGTTTCTTGCTATTGAGCTGAGTTCCTTATATAGTTTAATAATGGATGCCATGCCTTTCTTTCATATCTCTGGTTTTTTAGCCTGTCATATGCTTTCAATAAAATAAGGAGTTTCCAATTGAATTATGTAAGAAAGAAAATCAAGGGTGAGATGGAGTTCTTCGACGGACATTAGTTCAGGTGCAAGCTTTTGTGAGCACTTCCTTACATGCCAGACACCGCAGGTCTGAAGAAAAAGCAAAGATACACAATACAGCCTGTGCCCTGCAGGATCTCTCTGTGAACATGATAGAGGTGAGTCTTGGACATGATGTGGGCGTATGAGAGGAGCGTTGCGTCCAGGCCCCAGGGGTTTACAGCAGGCTTCCTGGAAGCAGTGGAATTTCAGCTGAAATCAGAACCATGAATAAGCTGCAGTTCAAGGGCCAGGGAATGGCAGAGAAGCTTGGCAGATGAAAGGAACAGCATACACCCTGGCGCAGAACTGGGGGAGAGCACAGCACTTTCAGGGAAGAGCAGATCGGATCCATACAGGAACTGCACAGCCTGTGTGGGGGGAAAATGCGGCAGGAAGGACGAATGTAAGCCAGATTATGCAGGATCCTGCTCTGCATTCTGAGGGACCCTGACCCCTACAAAGAAAAGAAACCTCCCGCCGCTCTCTGAAGAACAGTATGGAGGGACACAACCATCGGCAATGCTAGAGGCTGTTGCTCTGAATCAATGTGCGGAGGTGGAGGGCGGGGACAGCAGGCAGGTTCCCAGCGGCCTGGGGAGGTGGAACCTCAGACTAGGAGACCACTAGACATGGAAGTGAGGAGGCGCATGGTGGGCACACAGGCCACTTGGCGTGCCTGCACACCCAGGAGGAGCGGCTTTGCTTGAGTGTGTGTGTTTGTGCAATTGTTCAGGTTGATCATGCAGGGTACACATAAAGGGGGTGCCATTCATATCAGTTGCAATAATTTTGTATAGTAATTACAACCATTTTTGACTAATGAAAGTAAATATTTGGGGGAAAGCATACATTTTTAGCAAAAAGCTGATTGGAGCATAGGTGAGACAGTTGTGGGAAGAGGGAATGTGATAGACCGTGACTCCGTAAGCTGAAGTGAAATGCAGTTTCCCCTGGAAATTGTCCTGCTTCTCCTTGTGTCTGGGCCTGTCTCTGGGGAGAAGGAACAGCATGAAATCACAGGAAGAACACAGAGTTTGGGGCCAAATTGTCCTGGATCAGGCTCAACTCCCACCCAAAAGTTCTGTGATCTCACCCCAGATGCTGAGCCAACTTGAGCCACTATTTCTTCCTCTGTAGTGGACGAAGCCATGTAGGGTACATTAGGATTAAATTCTAATTCATGTATAAAATATATATTTTTTAATTTGTGTAAATTTCTATGTACACTGTATACCCATACCTATTTATTAAGTATAGGACACGGCACAGGGTGATAGTCCAGAAATGTTAATCAATATTACCGGTAGTAACAGTACACCTTAGCCTTTCATGATGAAATCAAATCCTCATCAATCAACTTATAATTATTATACACATTATACAATTCACCAAGAGGTAGACACCTGAAGGAAAGAGTCCTTCACTGCCTCTTAACTAAATTACCTGGAATTTAATCTACAGGATTATATTATTTGTGCTGCGTATCAAAGTCAGGTAGGTCTTTGCCAACATGCATATCATATCCCTCATGCCAAGAAATATAACCTCTAATGTTACTGATTGTGCAATTGACTTCTTTGGTCTTTAAAGGGAAAATGCCTCACACATTTGGGAACTAAGGGAGGAACTTTAAAACCTAGGTTATTTACTAAATGAGAAGTCTTGAACATCCCTTAAGAATTTTCATCTCTGGGCAGTGCCCATAGCTCAGTGGGTAGGGCACCGGCCACATACACCGAGGCTGGCAAGTTCGAACCCAGTCTGGGCTACCTAAAACAACAGTGGCAACTGCAACAACAACAAAATAGCCGGGTGTTGTGGCAGGTGCCTATAGTCCCAGCTACTTGGGAGGCTGAGGCAAGAGAATTGCTTGAGTCCAAGAGTTTGAGGTTTTAAGGTTGCTGTGAGCTATGATGCCAGCACTCTACCCAGGGTGATAGCTTGAGACTCTGTCTCAAAAAACAAACAAACAAACAAAAATAAAACAAAGAATTTTCATCTGCTAATCCGAGAACATATACTATGGAAATATTATTAAATGAGAGTAAGAAAAAGATTTATGTTCCTTTTAAGTTTCTTATTTCCTCTGTGAGCAGGGCTAGATGAAAAACAATAGAGAGAATTCGTCTGCTTGATCGTTTTTTTTTTCAGCCCAGTGATTCTGTCTTCTATGTTCATATTTTTAGAGTAGAAGTAGGCACTTTTAGCACCAAGATTTTTCACACATGAATGATAAATCCCATTTTAAGTTTGTGTTTCTCCCTTCTTCCCACCAGAACTCTTGATTTTCCATTTTTCTCTCATCATCTCCTTACCATCCTTCTCTTCAAGGCATCCTTCACACATTTATTTGTTTACTCTTCAAGGCATCCTTCAGAGGTCAGCCAAGTATCCTTCTGACTAGAAAAGGGCAGAATCCTTGACGCAGGAAGAAGAGAGAACAAAGCAAGCTTTTGCCTGGATCTTACAAAAAGCCTGACTGGATCCTTTTAACTTCCAAGAGGTCACAAAACCTCCACTCTGAAGCAGATCACTGTAGAAACAGTTCATTTGCAACACCGTGTAGCCCAAAAGAACATCCTCAAACCAGTGCCAACCTCACTCCATTCACCAAAATACCTAACAGATTTACATGTATAAAGCAACCCTTCCCCTCCAAAGCATGAAAGAGCTTTAAGACTTCCTTGTATAAGCAGGGCTCATAGGAGCATGGCGTAAACCATGCTACCCAAGAAAAGGTGGGTAAGTTTGACTCCATAAATATTGTAAACTTCTATCTGTTTAAAAACTAGACAAGAGGGGGACACAGCTGCAGCTTATCTGACAGATGAAGATAATGACAAATCAAAGCTTTCCAAATCAATTTTTCAATCTACAAAAACCCAGTAGAAATAGATAGCAATCAAGACCATAACATTTCTACCAAAAAAACTCCCCAACAAATCCAGAAATACAAATAGGCCATAAGTATATGAAAAAAGTCAAACTTTTATAAATAAAATGTGAATAAAACCATAATGATTGAGCGTTTATTGACAATTGGCAAAGATTTAAAAGTCTGATAGCCGATGGAGTTGGCGAGGTTTTCAGGAAATAGGCAGTTCATATAATGTTAATGGGATTGTAAATTGGTGCAACCTTTTTTGCAGGGCAATTTGGCAATATCTATTAAAATGTAAAATGTACATAGCCTTTGACCCAGCAATTCCGCGGCCAAGCAAGGAATTTATCCTGAGGGTATGCTCTCTCAACTGTGCAAAAACTGCCTGTGTACGGGAACACGTGTTGCAGTATTGTTTGTAATCCCCTTAAATGAAGATTTTTTAAAAATCTTGTTACTATCAATTTAAGAAACGGGACAAATTAATTGGCATACAATCACACAGTGGAGTACTCGGCGCTTACGAAGTATAGGGGTGGATTTGGGGGCACTTGGGGAAAGGTGGTTGAGATGCACTATTTTGTGAGGGAAAGCGGGTTGTAAACCAACACACCGTGTGTGGAGCCATTCACATCAAAGTTCTTTAAATGAACAAATAAATGTGTGTGTGTGTGTGCATATGTTTTCTCTGCACAGGCAGAGAAAATTTTGAGAAAGATTCTAAATTGAAAGAAAAGCTTAAATAGTAGTTACTTCTGCTGGGAAGGCTGAGGGCGTGAGAAGTATTTTATCTTTCACTTTACGCCCTTTTATTCTGCTTGGAAGAAATAAGTTCTTAGCTTTGGGTTTGTTTGTTTTTTCCATTAATGCACATTACAATTTAAACAAACATTGTTTACTAAAAAGGAAAGAACAGAAAAGGAGAAAAGGAGGAGGGAAGGAAGGCAAAAGGGTGAAAAGGAAGGAAGGAGGGCGGGAGGAAGGAATGGAAGAGAGAAGAAAACCCTTGTTCTTTGGGGTAGAGGTCTTTGCCCGGTTCCAGTGGAGACAGACTAGTAGCACATGCAAAAGCTTTAGTACTTTCCCCCAACTTCACAAACACTAACTTGCTGCTTCTTTCTTAAATGAGAACAAGGAAGTACTCTACTGTTGGCTTTGTCCATACTTTTGCCTTAGTCTTTGCAAACCACCCTGGGATAAAGTCCTTACTGTGGCAGAAGCCAAGGGTGACTCCAGGGAGCCAGACAGCGTTTCCTCCCATAATACACAAATTTGTATTTTGCCAGATGTTTTTGTCTCTGAACCTAGATCCCACAGTGATAGGCGCCACAAAAGTACACAGCCGGACAGAGGACTCGCCCAGACTTTGCAGGGAGGAGACAGACGGGTAGAGGTCAAGAGGCTGCCTTTCTGAAGGCTGAAGGCCACAGATTCAGGCCAGGAGCTTGACAATCTGGGCAGATCAGAGAGGTGGGCTTTGTCCATGGTGCATGCAGCTGTGTGCATTTCGGGGGTGGGGAGGAGGGAGGTGTTTGAACCAGATAAAAATCTTTCCTCCCCTAGGATTCCGGTAGCTGATCAGAAGCTACATGAAATTTTTTTCACTTACTTTTTAAAGTTAAAATTATATTTGAGGTCTCCTTTATAAGATAATGGGTTATAGCGAAGGATTTTTTTTTAAGAACTGGTTTTAAAATTTCAAGAGACTTTAAGAAAGCTTTTCCATGTCTTAACTCCTTTTCTATGGTAAAGGAGGAAAGTTTGGAACTACCACAGGCCCAACATATACGGGACAAAAATTCTCTCAAAGCAAAGGGACCCAATCCTCTGTCCCTTCTCCTGCCCCACCCTTCCTCATTCCGCCCCAATCTGAACTCTGCAACCATTACTGAAGCTTAAAAAATATTCTGCTACTACTTGACTGTTTAAATATTAACAAGCATGTAAAGCTACTGGGGGTAAAAGCCTGGGGCCTGTAGCAAGAAGCAAGCCTCAGCTGGATTCTGTAATTATTTCTTGCGCAACTCCAGGTCGCAGTCACAGCCCTCTGAAGATCACACACTTCCAGCACTTGCTGGGCTCGGGCAGGAGGTCCTGACTCTGCCAGAGTTGCATAAGCCTTTTCATAGCATCCTAATTAGTCATTAAGACGCAGAACAAAGGGCCATTCTGACCAAGGTGGCACTATTGTATTTATTTACTTTGAGGAAAGGAGACATTTCTTGCACATTCTCCCCTGGGAGGATATGAATGGGGTTAAGATGGGGAGATAGAGACAGTAGAGAGGGGAATGGGCCAGAAAGACAGTGACAGAACAGGACTTCCTGGGGATTTTCTGTCCCTGCTGCTACATTTCTTGTTGTTCCTGCTGCTGCTATTTAAAGCTCCCACCAGGCCAGCCTTGGCTGGTCAATGGAAAGATACTGACTATCCCAGGCTTTTCCCTGTTGGCAAAATCACCATCCTCATATCCACACATTTTATTTTTCATCAGACTAAACAGTTATGAGATCAGGGTTCTAAACTACTGCTGCCCTGGTTACTTTAGATGAAATCTACCCCTGGAACCTGAGTCTTCGGGTAGAAGGCTATGACTTCAACCTGGCACACACCTGTAGTCCCAACTACTCCAGAGGCTGGTGCTGGAGGATTGTGTGAGCTCAGGAGTTTGAGGCTACAGTGAGCCTTGATAATGCTACTGCACTCCAGCATGGGTGACAGAGCAAGGTCCTGTGAAAGGAAGGAAGGAGGGAAGGAGAGAGGGAGGTGGGGAGAAAGAGAAGAAAGGAAGGGAGTGATTCTACAGATGAACAAAAATGCCAGAAAACGCAGAGGTGAGCTTTCTTACAAATAATATGAGACCCTACTAGAGGCATTCAGCTTTGTTTTGGAGCACATACCTAACCTGGCATGCTTCCTTTGTGTGATCTATGAATTCAGTGTCTACCTGAAACCTTCACCCAACCTGTTTGTACAGTTGGAAAGCCCAGCCAGCTGCATGGGCTGGGAGATAATCATGGCAACACTGCAGCCTGCAGGTAAGTGTGAAGATAACAGCAGGACACCTGGTGAGGGCTACAGGGTGCACACTGCCTTGTCCCCTCCAAAGAGCAAGATGCGCCCCAGAGAGGAGGGGTGTCAGTGAAGAGTTGAGTTTGGGCTCTGGTTTTTTAAACCAGAATTGTATTTGCCAAGTTTACTGGGGAAAAACTTTAATTTCCCACAGTATTGCCAAGAGGATGAGCTTCGTAAGGATGGAAAGTGGCCGGTGGGTCATCTTTCACCCCTGCATATAGCAGCCAGCCCAACTCAACTTGGTAATCACTAAAAGCTACTCCAACTTGACAAGGGAAAAACAGTCTGTTCACATTAAACTCACCTCCCTATGCCAGAGTTTTACTAGGCTACAACAGGGGATTGCCACAGATGCTAAATATCCAGTTTTAATACATCTCAAAGTATCTTCGAAACAGTATAGACAAATGTAGCTTTGGTAAGTTACAGTGCATTAATCAGTTGTAACTCAAAGGCACCAGTTAATGGAGTAATGTCAATCTACATGGGGGTAGATTGACACAGATCTAATCTGTGTCACATAGTAACACATCAAAGAATTCTTTTTCACCATATGAAGTGGGTAGAAACATCCAATGACTTGGATAGAAGGAATTGCATAGAAACATCTTCAGATCTCTGCTCAAATGTTACCATTTCCAGTGAGGTTTTCTCTAGCTGCCTTATCTAAAAACTATAAAAACAACCGTTTCCTCACTTTCTATCCTACTCTTCTGCTTTCTTTTTCTCCTTGACACCAGGAGTTACTAAATATTTATCTTTAGTTAATGTCTGTCTTCCACATCTGAATGAAAGTGCTACCAGGCATGGTGGTGCACACCTGTAATCCTAGCACTCTGGGAGGCTGGGGCAGGTAGATTTCCTGAATTCAGGGGTTAGAGACAGGGTGAGCCAGAAAGATACCCATACCCCCTCTCTAAAAAGAGCTGAGCATTGTGGCAAGTGCCTGTAGTCCCAGCTAATAAGGACGCTGAGGCAAGGGGATCACTTGAGCCCAAGAGTTTGAGGTTTCCTTGAGCTATGATGCCATGACACTCTACCAAAGGCAACAAAGTTGCCCCCTCTCTTCTTAAAAAAAGAAAAAGAAAGAAAGTGCTGGGACAATAAGGATTTCTTTCTGTTTTATATGCCACTGAATGCTGAGCTTAGAACAGTGCCTGGCATATTGAAGGGCACTCAATAAATAGAAATGAATCAATGGATCAAGATATCATGCTTATCAAATGTGATGACAAGACAAACCCGGGAAGGTGGGGGAAAATATTAGATGGCAAAGTCGACAATCAAAATTATCTTGACAGGTGAGAACAATAGTCTGAAGCCAGGAAGATGGAATTTAACAGGCTGTGTAAATCAATCCCACACTTAGATTTCAGAAAAACAATTGCACAAGAACAAGATGAGAAAGATAATGCGACTAAATAATAGCACGTGCAAAAATGACAGGGGCTCAGATGGCAGCCAGCTCAGTCTGAGTCAAAGATAAAACCAGCCTGTCAAAAAGGTATGATCTTTGCTGCCATCACTGATTAAAATGATCGTAGTTTTCAGCACACAAGTGTGCGCACATGCGTTCCTTCACCAGAACTCACATCCTTTTGTATAGACACACAAGATGCCTGTGAACAAGGTTATTCATTGCAGCCTGGGTTGGAAGAACAAAGATGCGAAACCACCTAAATGTCCACCAACAGGGAACTGGTTAACTAAATGAGAGAAGGCTACAGCACAGCACATGTCTCAGCCTTTCAAAAGGAATAGGGAAATTCTTAATGCACTGACACAGAGCAGCGGTTCTCAACCTTCCTAATGCCATGGCTCTTTAATACAGTTCCTGTGGGTAGTGAACCCACAGGTTGAGAACCACTGACATGGAGAGATCTTTAAGGTAAGTAGGTTGTGGGGGCAGGGGTGGGGTGGAGAGATTAAACAAAAAGAAAATACGTGGCAAGCTTTATTTAGATTGGATTTAGAGCCTTGCTACTCTAAATCAAATGATCCTTGACCATTACTGTGGGCATCAGGTGAAAGGTCATTTGACATGCGGAGTAGCAGGACCAATCTCTGACCTCTGACACCGAATTTGCAATTTAGTATGATTCCCAAATGATTTCTGGGCACATTAAGGTTTGAAAAGTACTGTTTTGTTAAATTTGTGAACATTTTTTTATGTGGTAAACTCTATGTAACATAAGATTTACCATTTTGTTAGTAACCACTTTAAAGAATACAATTCGGTGGAATTAAGTATACTCATAATACTGCTCAACCATCACCTCCATCTACCTCCAGGACTTATATAGGCTATAGTAGAGGTTTCCAACTACCTAGATGACCAAATTTGTTAAATACCTTAAAAATATCCTAGATATGATTATAATTACATCTTCCTTATTTGTTCTTTAAGACACAATTTTCATTTGTTGGTTCTTCATTCATTTAATGTATACTTCTTGAGTGTGTCCCCCCACTATTTTTGTTTTTAAGACAGAGTTTCACTATGTCACCTTTGGTACAGTGCCGTGGTGTCACAGCTCACAGCAACCTCGAACTCTTGGGCTTAAGCTATTCTCTTGCCTCAGCCTCCAAGTAGCTGGGACCACAGGCACCTGCCGTAATGCCTGGCTACTTTTCTGTTGTAGTTGTCATTGTTGCTTAGCTGGCCCAGACTGGGTTCAAACCTGCCAGCCTGGGTGTATGTGGCCGGCGCCATAACCACTGTGCTATGGGCACCAAAACATTTCTTGAGTGTTTATGCTAATCCAGGCATAGCTCCAGGCACAGAGGACTGTAGTTGTAATTAAAAAGATAGGAAACTTCTTTTCTATTTCTTTGGCTGGAGTGATTTATTGGTCTTTCTTTTACCAAGCTTTATTGAGGTCTAAGGATAAACCAAAAATGGAAAACAGTATGGTAGCTCCTCAAAAAATTAAAAATGGAACTAACACATGAGCCTATGATACCACAACTGAGAATATAGCAAAGGAAAGGACATCAGTAAGTAGAGGAGACGTCTGCACACCCATGTTCACTGCAGCACCATTCACAATAGCCAAGACATAGAATCAACCTAAGTGCCCATCAATGAATGAATCGACAAAGAAAATGTAGTGTTTTCATTGAATCCCACAATGGCATAAATGTATTCATCATCTATGTGCAAATGACTTAATAAAAAAAATCCAAAAAGAAAAATAGCGTTAGTCATAGAAGCAAAATACAAACAAAATATAGAGGTTTCTCTTTCGATAATAAATCCATGCTAAATAAAAACAAAGAAAGAAAATGCAGTGTTTATACATAATGGAATACTATTCGGCCTTTAAAAAGAAGAAAATCTTGCCATTTGAAACAACAGGGATGAACCCAGAGAACACAACGCTTGGTGAAATAAGCCAGGCACAGAAAGACAAACACTGCATGATCTCACTTACATGTGGACTCTTAAAAGGTCCAACTTATGGAAACAGAAAATAGAATGGGGATTACCAGGGCTGTGGGGAAATGGGGAGATGTTATTATGGGGTGCAAACTTGCAATTGTAAGACGAACACCATGCTGTTCTGGGGATCTAATGTACAGCATGGTGACTACAGCTGAGACTACCATACTGTAGACTCAAATGCAGCTGAGAGAGCTGATCTTAAGTGTTCTTACCACAAAAGAAAAAGGGAAATAACTGTGAGCAGCAATGGATCTGTTACCTAATTTGATTGTGGTGTCCATTTCACAGTGTGTATGTGTATTAAATCATCACATGGTATACCTTGAAAAGAGAGGCTCTTTTAGAGAATGGATTTAGCCAAGCCTACCTCACACCACTCACACGCTTCAGAAGATGTGGCCACCATTCCCTCCAATCTCACTTTTTATAGCCTTTCCTCTTTTACTGAAGGTCAGGGAGCTCCTGACATTTCCAACAGCCTTGGGTCCATGCCCATAATGTTCTCCAGGATTTCAGGGAACACTGGCTTTGCAGGATCCTCCTCTTTCAATCACTCAGAAGTATCTGTGGTAGAACTGGTGCCAATGCCAGCTGATTTTGCCCAGCTGAACTCTGCTTACTGCAGGATTATTTGTAACTGTGAGTCTTTTGCTCATCTTTGGTCACCCTTCTCAGATCAGGACACCTGTTATAGTCAATCCCTGCTGGCCTGGGGCAATTTTCAGTAGCTACTATCTAAGGGCTCAACCCAACTGGCACAAGTTGGCCTCAGCTGTGCATTCTCCTCCACGGGCACACAGGGTAATCTTAAAACCAGCACAGGAATTTCTTCCAAAACTCAGGGCCACTGACATTGTGTGCACCATGACACCACCATCATCAGGAAGAATTAGGAGCCTGATAAAGATATCAAACAATACTGACATGGAGTGGGAACCCACCCATCACAGAGCCGCTGGCTTCTGTGGGTTACTTCCTCTTCCAGAATTGGTGATGTCCATGTTCACCTCTCCTCCTTCAGCCAGGTGGTCAGTCTCATTGCTCTGTCCTCTTTCTTTTCTGCTGCACACTCAGGCAATGATGCTTGGCCTGTGATCCTTACCCTGTCAATATTTCAGGTCCAGAAGCACCATATAGATGGCTGTATATATGAAGATCCTGCCTTTGGGTGGTGTAGCATGGAGTTTGGGTGGGATTTCATTTACACCTTGTAGTCACTGGCCAGAAGGATGAAGTTCACACTGTTCACGAGGTTGCTGGGTGTATTCAAGTCACATTAATTTGGTTGCATCTTATAGGATCTGCAATCCAGTCATGGAAAAGTCCCCATTCTGCTGTCACTGGCTGCAGCTTCACACACCATGTGCTCTTCCTGCCTTCAAACTGTATTTTTAAGTTAAGGGGAAAAAGGCAAAGTGTAGAACAGTACATCAATATAGTGCTGCTTGCATGAGGAGGAAGCATAGATATATTATAAGCACACAGGTGAGTGTGATTATATACAGAGAGCAGCCCTGAGAGAATGCATGCAGGGGTCTTAGCTGAGCCCATGGGGTGCTGATGGGGAAGAGTGGTGCCAGGGAAGCATGCCATCCCATGCCTCAGCAGCATTTACACATATAACTTAGTCAAAGAATTAAATTTGAACTATAAATAAGTGAAAAGACTTTTGTAGCTAAACATCTAGTTTTATATTTTATAACCAACATACAGTGCCAGTCCTAAAGATGTGATTGCCCTGTTTCTTACAATGGAATAGTCAAGCCTTTCTCCCCATGGGATACTTTCAAAAAATTATATTTAGTGTTTATGGAATAAAGATACTTCCCTGTCATTCTTTCTTCCTCAAAACAAGAAGCAGGACAAGGAAGCTCTTGTCTCCGGAATCAAATTATTCCTTTGCAATCTGTTAGCATATCTCCAAGTCATTCTCATCTGTACACTATTCATTATTGCACATTGCTCCACACTGCCACCATCCTATAAAATGTCCCAGAAAATGATACATGAATTCAAGAGAATGTTCTAGGTATGGATTCAGATAGTACAAGTATCTGTTGCTATCAAATTTACGTTTATTCATGTTGTTACAACTTTGATAACAGGTGAGAGACTTCCGGTTTCCAGTCCAGCATGGAGGGAGATTGAAACTTATCACTTCCATCTTCACTACAAGAAAAAAGCTGAACAAATTGAAAATCAGCAAGTCTCATTAGATCCAGGAGGGAGTTGCAGTCCCAGGGCAAACAGCTGCCATCAAAATTGGAGAGACAGAAAGGAAGACACAGAGACGCAGTTTCCTGGAGCAGAAGCCCAGGTGCAAGAGCAGATAGAGGAGCCAGTGCCAGTGTCTGTCCCTCAGTGTATCATGTCTGAATTTCTACAGAAAATTACGAGGCATATTAGAAGACTAAAAACACAGTTTGAAGAGACAGAGAAAGCATCAGACCCAGACCTGGACATAGCAGAGATGTTGGAATTATCAGACCATGGATTTAAAATAACTACAATAATATACTAAGGGTTTTAATGGAAAAAGTAGGCAACTTTCAAGAAAAAGATGGGCAATGTAAGCAAGGAGACGGAAACACTAAGAAAGATTCAAAAAGAAATACTAGAAATCACAAACACAGTGATTGAAATGAACACCTGTGAGGGGCTTATCAGTATATGTGGCTGAGGAAAGAATCAGTGAGCTCAAAGACACGTCATAGAAATTTCCAAAACTCAAATGTAAAGATTATAAAGAAAAAATTTCTTAAAGGAACAAAATATCCAAAAACTGTGAGACAGATACAAAAGCTGTAGCATCCATATCATGGAAATATCAGAAAGAGAAGAAAGAGAGAAAAGAGCAGAAAAAATATGTGAAACAAGAATGACTGAAGATGAGTTTCAAAATTAATGATAGACACAAAGCCAAGAAACTCAGAGAGCACCAAACAGGACAAATACCTAAACTACAATCAGTTACATCATATGTGATATGCAAAAAATCAAAAAGAGAAAATCTTAGAAAAAGCCAGAGGGGAAGAAAACCAGCTTACCCATAGAAAAGCAAGAATACCAATTACATAGGACTTAGCTTTAGAAACCAAGCAAGCGGGGAGAGAATGGAGTGCAACATTCCAAGTGCTGACAGACCACGGCACTCTACCGGGGGCAAGAAAGTGAGACTCTGTTTCCAAAAATAAAATAAAATAAAGTGTTGACAGAAAACCAATATTAACAACAAACTAGAATTCTATATCCAGCAAAAGTAAAGCAGAAATAAAGACCATTCTGGACAAATAAAGATTAGAATTTCTCTTTAGTAGCCCTGTCATGCAAGAAATGCAAAAAGAAGTTCTTCAGAGAAAAGGAAAATGATACGGTGCAAAAAATCAGAAAGAAAGGAAGAGAATTAAAGAAGGAGTATACAAAGGTTAACAGTTTTATTATTTTTATTTTTCTAAATTTCTCTAACAGATAACAGTTTCTTCAAAAATATAATGGCAAGATGTATTCTGTGATTATAGCTCATGGAAGAGTGAAATGAGTGACAACAAAATTATAAGGAATGGGAGAAAAGAATCCTCTGCGTAAGGTGCCTGTACTACCCATGAAGTAGTATAGTGTCGCCTGAAGACAGCTTGGAATAGTTCTACATAGATATTATAAACTCAGGTCAGTCACTAAAGAAAGTTTTTATTTTTAAAAGTATAAGTGAGAGACTCAAAGGAGAAATAACAGAATCACATAAAATGCTCAAATAAAGCCAGAGAAGGAAGAAAAAGAGTAGAAAACAAGAAAAAAAGAAAAAGAAAGAAAGAAAAGTAGGGCAACAAATTGAAAACAAAGACGATGGAGGATATTACCAACTACATCAATAATTATTTCAAATGTGAATGGCCCAGATGCACCAATTAGGAGAGAAAGAAACTGTCAGGGTGGATGAAAATATAAGACCAGTTATAAGTTGTCTATAAGAAACCCACTTCAAATGTAAAACTATAGATAGATTAAAACTGAAAGGATAGACAAAGATAAGTCACACTAACATTTCTTTTCAAAAGAAAACTGGAGTAGCTATATTAATTTCATGGAGGATAGACTTCAGAGCAAGGAAGATTAAATAGGGTAAAGAGAGGCATTACATAATGATATAGGGGTCAATTCTCTGAGAAGACATATCTAACAAAAGAGTGTCAAAAACTGACAGAACTGCAAGAATAAATAGATAAATTCACTGCCGTAGTTGGAGAAGTCAGCACCCCTCTATCAGCAGTTAACAGATCCAGCAGACAGAACATCAGTAAGGACATGGAGGACCTAAACAGCGCCATCAGCCAACTGGATATAATTGACATTTATAGAATCCTTCAGCCAACAACACCATACAGATTCTTCTCAAGCTGACATGAGCATTCACCAAGACAGAGGACGTTCTTGGCTGTAAAACAGACCATAAAAATTTAAAAAGAATAAAAATTATACAAAGTCTGCTCCCAGACCACAGTGGAATTAAACTAGAAATCAGTAACAGAAAGACAGCTGAAAGCCCAAAACATCATACTATAAAATCAGTAGATACAAGAAAAAAGCATTTGACAAAATCTAACAACCATTTATGATAAAAAAAAAAAAAAAACTCTTAGCAAACTAAGAATAGAGGAAACGTTTCCTCAAATTGATAAAGAACAATTGTGGATGTAGAATTGTCTGGGTAGAAAATCCCAAGGAATTAACAAAATACTGCTGCAACTAATAATCATTTATAGCAAGGTTGCAGGATGCCAGGATAATACACAAAAGACAACTGCTTTCCTATACACCATTAAGAAACAATTGGAATTTTAAAATAAAGATACAATACCATTAACACCCACCCCCAAATGAAATAGGTATAAATCCAACAAAATGTGTATGAGAGCTATATGAGGAAAACTCTACAACTCTGATGTGAGAAATAAAAGCAGATCTCTTGATAAATGAATGGAGAAATATTCCACATACATCAATAGGAGAACTTAATATCGTTCAGGTATCTGTTCTTCCAAATCTGATCCATAGATTCAATGCAAACAGTATCACAACAAGTTTTTGTGTAGATATTGACAAACTGATTCCAAAATGGATCTGGGGGGCCAAGCACGGTGGCTCGCAACTCTGAGAGACCAAAGTGGGTGGATGGCTTGAGCTCAGGAGTTGAGATCAGCCTGAGCAAGAGCAACCCCATCTCTAAAAACTAGCTGGACGTTGTGGCAGGTGCCTGTAGTCCCAGCTGCTTGGGAGGCTGAGGCAAGTGAAAGTGAATCGCTTGAACCCAGGAGTTTGAGGTTGCTGTGAGCTATCATGCCATAGCACTCTACCAAGGGCAACAAAGTGAAACTCTGTCTCAAAAAAATATATATTTGGGGAGGCTAATGACCCAGAATAGCCAATATAGTACCAAAAGAAAAAAGCAAAATCAGAGGACTGACGCTGCCTGAGTTCCAGACTTGCTGTAAAATTACAGTAATCAAGACAATGTGGTATGGCAAAAGAAAAGACAAACAGAACAGAGAGCCCAGAAATAGACCCACATAAATATAGTCAACTGATCTTTGACAAAGGAGCAAAGGCATTTTAATGGAGCAAGAATGGTGCTGAAACAGCAAAATGGCAACATGCAAAAAAAAAAAATAATAATAATCTACACAGATCTTACATCCTTCACCAAAAAAAAACTCAAAATGGATCATAAACGTCAATGTAAAATGCAAAACTATAAAGCTCACAGGTGATAAGATAGGAGAAAATCTAGATTACTTTGGCTTTGGTGATGAACCTTTAGCTCACAAAAGGAAGATCTATGAAAGGAATAATTAACAAGTTGGACTTTGTTAAAATTAAAAATCACTCTGTGAAAGACACTGTCTAAAGAACGCAAAGATGAGCAACAGACTTGCAAAGCGCATATCTGATAAAGAACAAAAACACACAGGGTGAACATAAAGTGTGTATGCAATTGAAATAGACACCTACTTTAAATTGCACATGAACTTTATGACCATCCTGTACAATAAACTCTTCAAACCCAGTGACAACAAAATAAATAACCCAATTTAAAAAATGGGTAAAAGAGCTCAACAGACCCTTACCAAAGAAGATATACAGAAGACAAATGGGCATATGAAAATATATTCAAACTGAAACAATGAGATACCACTATAAAGTTTTCAGAATAGGAGAAAAACACTTGGACACATGCTGGTGAGGATATGGAGCAACAGGAACTTTCATTCATCCCTGGTAGAAATGCAAAATAGCACAGCCACTTTGGAATACTGTTTGGCAGTTTTTTACAAAACTAAATATACTCTTAACATGCAGTCATCCATTGTGCTCCTTGGTACTTACCTGAAAGAGTTCAAAACTTTTGTCTACACAAAAATCTACACGTGGTTCTTTACAGCAGCGTTATTCATAATTGCTAAACCTTGCTAACACCTTCAAGAGGTGACTGAATAAACAAACTTCGAAACGTCCATACCATGGACTGTTATTCAACAATAAAAAGAACTGAATCATCAAGCCACAAAAAGACACGGAGAAAGCTCAAATATGTATTACCAAATCAAAGAAGACAGTCCAGGAAGGCTACATACTGTTTAATTCCAACTACACAACATTTCAGAAAAGGCAAAACGATGAGGGCAGTAAAAGCGCAGGGATTGTTGTTGGCCAGGGATTTGAGGGAAGGGAGAGGTGAATAGGCAGAACACAGAGGCTGCTTAGGGCAGCAAAATTATTCTGTATGGTACTGTGAGGGTGGATCCATGTCAGGGTACGTTTGCCAAAGCCCACAGAATGAGCAATACCAGGAGTGAACCCTAATAGAAACTATGAGTTTTGGTTAACAATGTATCAAGCTGAGTGGGGTGGCTAAACCTGTAATTCTAGCACTTTGGGAGGCTGAGGCATGCTTGAGCTCAAGAGTTAAAGACCAGGGAGTCTTTATCTCTACAAAGAATAGAAAAACTAGTCAGGCATTGTGGCAGGTGCCTGTAGTCCCAGCTACACAGAAGGCTGAGGCGAGAGGATTGCCTGAGTCGAAGAGTTTGAGGTTTCTGTGAGCTGTGACACCATGGCAGTCTTCTCAGGGTGACAGAATGAGACTCTATCTCAAAAAAATAAAAAATAAAGTGATAATAATGTATCAGGCTGGGCACTGTGGTTTCTGCCTGTAATCCAAGCACTTGAGGGAGTTCAGGTGAGAGGATTGCTTAAAGCCAGGAATTCAGGACCTCATCTTTACAAAAAATTGGAAAATTAGTCAGGCATGGTACCATGTACCTATAGTCCCATCTACTAGGGAGGCTGAAGCAGGAGGATCACTTGAGCTCAGGAGTGTGAGGTTGCTGTAAGCTGTGACAATGCCACTGCACTCTACCCCAGGGACAGAATGAGACTGTCTCAAATAATAATAATACTCAAATATAATAAAGATGATGGTGTATCAGTATTGACCCATCAGCAGTAACAAATGTACCACACTAATGCCAGATGTTAATAACAGGGGAAGAGGTGAAGGGGTACTTGGGAACTCTGGGTACTTTGTACTCAATTGTTCTATAACCCTAAAACTTCTCAAAAAAGAAAAAGTCCATTAAGAAATAATGAGTCCTCAAAATAATTAAAAACAGAATTATCATATGACCCAGAAATACCATTTCTATGTATATATCCAAAATAATTGAAAACAGGGCCTCCAACAAATATTTGTACACTCATGTTCATGGCACCTTTATTCACAATAGCCCAAAGGTAGAAGCAACCTAAGTGTCCATGGAAAAAAAAATGGGCTGACACAATGTGATATAGGTATACAGTGGAAGATTATTCAGCCCTAAAGAGGAAGGAAATTCTTGCACATGCTACAACATGGATGAACCTTGTGATGTTATACTGCATGAAAAAACCAGTCACAAAAGCACAAATAGTTGTATGATTCCACTTATCGGAGGTGCCTACGATAGGCAAATTGGTAGCAACAGAAAGTAAAATGACAGTTGTCAGGGACTGAGGGGAGGAAGAAAGTGGGAGTTGTTTGATGGGTACAAGAGTTTCAGTTTTGCAAGATGAAAAAGTTCTGGAGGTGGATGGTGGCGGTGGTGGCATCACAGTGTGAAAGTACTTAACACCTCTGAACTATACACATAGAAATTGTTAATATGGAATCTTTTATGTTATGGGTATCTTAACAGAATTAAAATGTTTTAAAGTAATAAAAGAAGATATTTGGCATACATTTATCTGTTGACAAAGTGTTCCTGGAAAAAAAAAAAAATAAAACACTGACAATGTTCTTACTTTTGGGAAGAAGGACAGAGGACATGAATCAGGGAGACTTTTCATACATTTTGAACTCTGAGCACTTTTTATACGTGTGCATTTCTCAGCTTTGCAGTTTAAAAAGGGCGGGAGTTGTCATGAACTCCATGTCCCTTTCAAACAAAAGCAGGTAGTTCAAAACAAGATAAGGTTGTTTTTTTCAAATACATTTATCAATTTTTAAATGGAGATGCTATATTTAGGGCTTAATTCTTTTATTTCTACCACTGTAAGTGAAAACTTTCTCAAAATTTAGGAAAGTCATTTATTCACAGAAACCCAAATTTGCAGTCTTTGGCACATGAAAAGAACAAAGCTTGTCTAATCTTGTTCCTATTTTTTTAATGATAGTGATGGACTTTTGCAAATTCATCCCCACTCTGTCCCCCAGGCTGTGTCCAATAACAGTAACAATGTTTATTGAGAGTTTGTTAATTATTAAGCACAGTGTATAGTTCTTTGACAAATCTCCTTTAACCCTGTAACAGATCTCTTCAATATGTCTCCCTGGATGTAGCGCTTTTTGGTGCTACTGTGATCTCTATCTTATATATAAGGAAAGTGGTACTTAGGGAGGATAAATAGCTTTTCTGAGGCCTTCCTGAATTAGGATACAATTTTGCAGCAGCTTTGCTGTGAATCCAAAGCCTGTGTGATAAACCATTACGCTATGCTGCTTCTGACAGTTTTGGGGGCTGGGATGGAGTTAAGTCTATTTCTGTGAAACCCACGAGGACTGCTGGATGGTAAGCCTCCACCTGCTCACAGTGGTATTCCCATTTGAATGGCTAATAAACTAACTGGACTCACAAAGACGAAGAGCTGTTATCTGAGAGCACAAATAAGTGGACAACTCCAGAGAAACTGAGCATATAAACCCCTCTGACATCCTAAGTCACTGAGAAAAGACTGGTAGAAACCATCCCCAGCACATAGGGAGGTCTTTTTAACCCCGAGTTCCTACACTAACAAGCAGGACTGTTCTTTTCTTTTCCTTTCTTTTCTCTCTCTCTCTTTCTTTCTTTCCAGAGTCTCAAGCCATCACCCTGGGTAAGAGTGTGGTCGCATCACAGCTCACAGCAACCTCAAACTCTTGGGCTTAAGCAATTCTCTTCCTCAGCCTCCCAAGTAGCTGGGACTATAGATGCCTGTCACAACGCCTGGCTATTTTTTGGTTGGAGTTGTTCTTGTTGTTGGACTTACTAATTCTGTGAGGACTGTATGATGCAACCATGTGTTTGTAAGGGGTGCTCTTAACTCCTTGTTACCAACAAGTGAGCAATTACCAATCACCAATCTTCATAGGAAGTCAAGGTGCCCCTTAAAGGAGTCACTAAGTATTTTAGCAAATGCTGTCAACGTACCATGTTTTTTCTTTATGTTTTTGTTTTGAGACAGAGTCTCACTCTGTTGCCTTGATAGAGTGCAGTGGTGTCATAGCTCATAGCAACCTCAAACTCTTGGGCTCAAGTGATCCTCCTGCCTCAGCCTCCCAAGGAGCTAGGACTATAGGCACCTGCTACACGCCTGGCTAGTTTTTCTATTTTCAGTAGAGATGAGGTCTTGCTTTTGCTCAGGCTGGTCTTGAAATCTTGAGCTCAAGCAATCCCCCCTGCCTTAGCCTCCCAAAATGCTAATATTACTGACATGAGCCACCACAAACATAGCATGTTTGACAAAAGGAATCTACATGGAAGGACCCACTTATCACTGCCTTCTTCTCTTGCCCTACAGAAGGCTCCAGGGTGGGAACCTCATCTCAATTATGAAAACTGCAATCAACCTCCACCCCATGGCTTGTTAATCTACCCAGTGTTCTGAAGCAAGGAGGGACGCACACATGGTCATATGCACACTCAGCTTCTCATCAAACCACCTCCCCCTTCTGTTCATCCACTCGCCCAGTCTCCTGATGTCATCAGAGGTGCTTAAAATAAAATTCCCAAAGCAGCAAGTTAAACATGCCAAACACATCATCATTGCCATATGGAGCTATGCATTTGTTAAAGTCACGGCTTATAATCAATGTGGTCTTTTAGATTATTATTATATTATTGATGGTAGATTACTCTTACGATAATCTTCCTTTGTCTGAGGCCTTTTCTCAGACAGAGACATACTGAAACTATAACTTTTCTAAACAAATCTATTCAAGGCCACGAGGTGGCTCATGCCTATAATCCTAGCACACTGGGAGGCCGAGATGGGTGGATTGCCTGACCTCACAGGTTCAAGACAGGCCAGAGCAAGAGAGAGACCTCCTCTCTAAAAATAGCTGGGCGTTGTGGCAGGCACCTATAGTCTCAGCTACTTGGGAGGCTGAGGCAAGAGAATCGCTTGAGCCCAAGAGATGAAGGTTGCTGTGAACTATGACACCACAGCACTCTACCAAGGGCAACAAAGTGAGACTCTGTCTCAAATAAAAAACAAGAAGAAGAAGAAGATAAACAAATCTATTCATCACAGTTCAGGGAGTTCTGTGCTGATTTTTCCAGGAGCATAGGTTTAGCTTATGCTACACCAGTGCTGCCAATCTCCCAAAGTCCAATGCAAAACATCCTTACTTTGTCTTCTTCATTGATAGATACAGAAAGAGATAGAGAGATCACAAATTCAGATTCGAAAATATATCATTTGTCTGCCATTTACACCTTGTTACTTTTGATTTCAAGACCAATAGGTCTCAAAATCTGGTTTGCATCAGTACCACTGGTAGGGCTTGTGGAAACACATCACTGGGCCCCACCCCAGAGATCCTGATTTTACTAGGTCTGGAGTGGGACCTGAAAACTTGAATTTCAGACAAGTTCCTGGGTGATGTAGATGAAAACCACTGCCTGAGAGTAATGGCTTTAAAATCCATCAAAATGGGATGACAATACTGAACAGAGAGAATTACAAGAAACTAAAAAATTCAAAATCATGTTAAACCGCTGGCAGAACAGGAAATTATACAGTATTAAAGTCTAAGACAGAAGGGCTTTGTGGTGAACTTTCCAAATCACCATTGTCCTCATAATTGCTTGAGTTCTCTGGACAAGTTCTTTCGCATGTATGTCTGTTAACTTCTGCTAAAGTCCAATCTGGTGCAGGAGAAAGCTTCACAACTTTATAAATAAGATGGGTAACATGGTGGTTCTTTCTCCTGAGTCCCAAGCCCTCTTTCTTGGTCCTCACTGCTCCTCTGAGTTAACTCCTGGGTCTCCTTCCTGCATCTCTACCCACCCAAAGTCTGAGCAGCAGAATAGGTTCTTCTGCTCACACCAAAACCTGATCTCAGAACAAAGCAGGATCCATCTATTCACACAAAGGCGTAAAGTAGCTGATAAGCTTCAACATATGGCTCCCTTTAGAAGAAACTGATCTAAAATTTATTTCTCACCTAATTATAAATGGTGTAGATATTTACAGTCAACACTGGTGTAGAAAAGCTACAACATGTGGTTGTCCTGCCCATGGGTCTCCAAAATCCTGAGAGCAGCCCTGTCCAGAAGAAACGTGTAACCAAGGTGCTTTTTGACATGTTATAGATCCATCCCAAGGGGGACCATTGAGGGCAGGCCCCCTCACCAGGCCTGTGGCAGGCAAATGTCACAGAGTCCACCTGCAGAGGGCTCCTAATCTGCCCATGCCTCCAGTGACCCACCACATTCTTCTGAGAGACAGTAAGCCAGCAGTTCTGATGTGCCTATGTTCCTCCAGGTGACAATGGGCCTGAGACCATGTCCCGGTACATTTGCATCTTTACTGCAGCCTACACAGAGGTGGTGCCACCCACATCTTCTTCCAGATCTGCATGCAGTCTCCAATTGTGCCATGTCAGCAGTAGAGCCATACCCAGCTGGCCCATAGCCCACAGCTCCTCTTCACCCTCTCACAACACCACAGCCCTGTTGGACATGAGGGATGAGCTCCAGGCAACATAATGAAACATCTCCCTTCCTGAGGAAAGCAACCTTTAAATCATACATTTGCTGTAACCAAAAGGAAGGGAATAGGAGCCTGGAGGGCAAAGAGATAAGGAAAAGTGACAAGAAAAGCAACAGGCAAGAATAATGGCACTGAATATCATCCCCAAGCAAAACTGCAACATGCTGCCCTAGCCTTGGGAGACAGCGGGGGCTCTGTGTATGTCGTGCCCTGCACACACCTGCTAAAGACAGTCTGGAAGTGTTACTCCCCTTATTAACTGTCTAGGGAGACAGAGGAAGGCAGAGAGTGTTCGTGAGACTAAGCAAAAACCATCAGCCAGTGTCTGTGCTAAGGCTGCAGTAGGACTCTAGAATTTGCAAGCCATCAGCCCAGGCAGGGCCCCAGCACAGCAAGGCGGGAGTGAGACAGCAGAGGACGTAGGGCTTCTCCTGCAAGCTCCTCTCAAGAGTAAAGAGCATCTCTTAAAACTCTTGGGTGACTGAAGACTTTAGAGTGGTCACTTAAGAACTGAGTACACAGGATAATAGAATCCAAAAATCTCCACAAGACACAGGCAAGCCTGCTTGTAAGGCTCTCTCCTCCCTTTCATCACATCCTGAAGATTTCGAGTGGTTGGCAGGCAGAAACGGCTACGGAAGGGCCTGCCAATTATTTCAGCCATCTCTGCTTTATCGTAAGCACAGCTGCGTATTTTGGCATCTGCTGAACTGCCCATCTCTCTTGAGTATAAAAAATAGTCTTAGCAACCATGGAGAGACAGTGCGATATTTAATTTTTAAAACTATGAAGTCTTTTGGTGCACATTAAAAAGAATATAAATTTATCTATGCTGTGACTATGAAAATGTATTTAAGTGCTGTAAAAAAGGCAAAGAAAAAAGAGAAAACTTCAAATGTAAAACTTTTAGGATTGTAAAACAGGGGATAGTTATGTCCCCCTAACTATTTCATAAGATAATGTCACCTTTAGAAATGACACATGTCACACCTGCTCACCACAATCTCTGACACAATGCAAAGATCATAAAGAAAAGGTTGACAAGGTTTTCCACATACCCTCTTTCCACTTATTCCCCAAATCTAACTACAATCAATCTTGGCACCAGAGTATTATCCTTATACACCTGTACCCATACTCAAAGGAAAATATAGACACATAGGAGCTTTTGATTGTTAAGTTTTCCGAAAAAATGAAGACCAACAGATATATACATACATACATATAGGCATACATGTCCTCATACATGCTATACACGTGTGCACTCACACTCTCTCTCTAATGTTTCTCATTTAAAACATCATGGACACCCCTCCAGGTCAAGAGACATAACTGAAACTCATTCCTTTGAGTAGTTTCACAATATTCCATGGTTTGGATGTTCTTATTGACAAGATATCAATTTGTCAGGTTATTTTCAGATTTCTACTGTAAAAACCAGTGCAAACACATGCATACCACTGTGAATGGCAGAGTAATGACCTCCAAAAGGCCTCTCTTCCATAAAAGCAACAAACGCATTGGCAGAAATTGTCATAATCAACTTTTCCTAGACTCTAGAAATTAACCAAGCCTGCAATAATCCAGGGATCCTTTGTTCAAGTCAAACAGGTGGATCTCAGCCAGAACAGAGAGCTTTGTGCTATTTTAACTTGCCCTATCCTCATCCCTCCTCCTCAGTACCCTTGGAAACCACACTGAAAATCAGCAGTCTATAGCTACGAAAGAAAGGAGCTGAAAGTTCTTCAAAACCCTCTTCTCAGAGAACTGTAATTATGTGACTTCTCAGGTAGTTCCCTAAAAGGCCCTTCTCACAAACTTTGTCTTTATTTGACCTGACACAAATAAAATGCAAACAGCACAAACAGCCTTTTCCTGGGGGTGAGGTGAGGAGGGGTGGTTGTGAAAAACATCAGTTGAAATTATTTCTCATCATGACTTCATGCAGCAGTGGTAAAAAATGGAGCAAGACAAAGGCTAACCAAAAAAGCAAAAAGCAAAATATGGGTAATGAGATGTCCACAGAAGGCTCTGAAAATCCCTGATATATTCCTGGGACTCTAGAAGGCCACATGCACATGCAGGACTGTGTACACATCCAGGGCTATGAGCATGCTGAGAAAACCCTTGACAAGGTTCCCATGTTCTCACCTCTAGCTGCCCTTGAGGTTCTGTGCAAGCAGCAGGTGACAACTAAGACAGACGTGACAACTGCACTGCTGAGTATTAAAGGCACATCCCAACACATACTGAACCCATTGGAAAGCTTTATTTGTTCCAGATATTTAAGGCAATTGGTGTCCAATCATTAGCTGACCACTGAAAGAACAGAGCAGAGATTTCAGGGTCCACACATGACAAAAAATCCAGACTTGATAGACTCTCTTCAGAAAGTGCACTAAACAAACAAACAACAAAAACAACAACAAACCGTCACTGGGTGAGGGGGAGAAAGAATTTGACTTATAGAGTCACTACATTATATTATTTAAAATGTGCACAATATAAAGATATAAAGCACACCCCCAGGTGAAAGGCTCACCTACAACTTGAACTTTATCTTAGAAATGCAAACAATTTGTATGGTTTCAGGTTAACATGGTTCATGTTAATCTGAAATAAAAATAAACATGATTACCAGCTATTCAAAGAAACAACAAATTATGGCCCAGACACAGGGAAAAAATAATCAAAATAAATTATATCTTTAAATCAGCAATTTTAATTGTGGCCAAAGAACTAAAGCAAACATATCTTTAAAAATAAAGTCTAAAAACAATATCTCACCAAATATAGAACACCAATCAGAAGATAGAAATTATTTTTTTGAAAAACCCAAATAGAAATTCTGCAATAAAAAAGTATAAAAACTGAAATGAAAATTCAGCAGAGAAGCTAAACAGTATATTTGAGCAGGTAGAAGAAATCAGATTTGGGGAAATAGGTTAATGGAAGTTATCCAGTATTAGGAACAAAAAGAAAGAGAAGAATGAAGAAAAAGAAACAGTCTTCCCTCTGGGACACATGAAGCATATGAACAGATGCATAATAGGAATCCAAAAAGAAGAGAAGAGAAAGGACAAAAAGCATTTTTGAAGAAATCATAAAATCATCCCAAATTCGATTTAAAAAAAACTTAATCTACACATCCAAGAAGCTTAAGAAACTCCAAATAGAATAAAAACAAAGAAAATAAGACCCAGATATATCATAATCAAACTGTTCAAAAGACAAAGACAGAATCCTAAAAACAGCAAGAAAGAAGCAACTCATCACATACTTGGGCTCTTCAATAACATTAACAGCTAATTTTTGATCAAAAACAATGAAGGCCATAAGGCAATGAGATGACACATACAAAATGCTGAATGAAAAGTACCGTCAACCAAGAATTATATGCAAGCAAAATTATCATTCAAAAATAAGGGGAAAATTAAGATAAACAAAAAGACAAGAAATTCATTTCTAGCAGAAATGCTTTACATCAATATTACAAGATTATAAAAAGTCTCTTGGGCTAACATGAAAGGATGCAAAATTTTTTAAAAAGAGTACAGGTAAAATCACTACATAAATAAATATTAAAAAAAGTATAAATGTTTGTTTGTAACTCTTTTTTTTTTTGCCTACCTGAATTAAAAGACACTCATAAATAATAACCATAAACCCACGCTGATGGACACAAAATTTATAAAAATGTAAATTTATAACAATAATAAGAAAAAACTGAGGCAAGTGAATGGATTTTATGTAGCCATAAAATTGTTGCATACTACTGAAATTATTTGATATTAATCTGAAGGATATTGTTATAATTTAGGATGTTGAATATAATCTCCAGGACAACAGGTAGGAAAACCACTAAAACAATGACATGGGAATTTTAAATGGCATGCTAGAAATATCTACATAACACACAAGAATGTGTTAATAGTACAACACAGGAACAAAAAGACATGAATGACTTATGACAGATAGCAGGCTCGGCACCCATAGTACAGTGGTTACAGCACCAGCCATATACACGAGGGTGGTGAGTTCAAACCAGGCCTGGGCTAGATAAACAACTGCAACAACAACAAAAAATAGCCGGGGATTGTGGCAGGTGCCTGTAGTCCCAGCTACTTGGGAGGCTGAGGCAAGAGAATTGTTTAAGCCGAAGTTTGAGGTTGCTGTGAGCTGTGACACCACAGCATTCTACTGAGGGCAACATAGTAAGACTCTGTCACAAAAGAAAAAAAAAAGAGAGAGAGAAATAGATAGCAAAATCTTAGACATAAGTCCTAGCTTATCATTAATTACATTAATGCAAAAAGATAAAACCATCCAATTCAAAGGAAAAAATTAGTTCAATGAATTTTAAAAACATGATCCAACTATATGTTGTCATACACCAATATATAAGTGCATCACACATGATGTGTCAGCCAAGTATATGCTACACATTTTACATTCAGGACACAAATAGATTGTAAATAAATGTGAGGAAGAAGATATAACATACAACAATAAAAAGAGAGCTGTAATGACTATACAAACATCAGACAAAAATACATTGAAGGCAAAAATGTTAGTAGAACCAAAGACAACATTTTATAATGATAAAAGTGTAAATTCATCAAAAGTATATAACAATTATAAATGTATCTCACATATGCACATAACATCAGAGTCCCCAAATACATAAAGCAAAAACTGACAAAATTGAAAGGGGAAATGAACAATTCGACAACAGTTGAAGAGGTCAATACTCTAATTTTAATAGTAGATATAAGATCTAAAGAGAAGGCAATGGAAGACTTAAACAATACTATAACCTAAAAGACATCTATAGAAAATTCCACCAAACAATAGAAGAATTTTTCTTTTTGATTTTCAAATGCACGTGGAACATTCTCCAGAACAGAGCATATGTTAATCTATAAAACAAGTACCAATAAATTTAAAGAAATTGAAATTTTATAAAGTGTGTTCTCTGAACAAAATGCAATAAAATTAGAGATCAATAACAGAAGGAAGTTCGTGGAATTTACAAAAACATGTGGAAAGTAAATAACATGTGCCTAAATTATCAATGAGTCAAAGAAGAAATCATAAAGAAAATTAAAAAATACTTCAAGATGAATAAACACAAAACCAAAATATATGAAAACATATGGGATATAGTGAGATCAGTACTTAAAATATAGCTGTAAATACTTATATCAAAAAATAAAAACAATCTCAAGTCAATAACCTAGCCATGCATCTTAAAAAACTAGAAAAGGAAGGAAAAATACTAAAAAATAAAGCAGAAGGAATAAAATAATAAAGATTAGAGGAAAATTAATGAATTAAAGGATAGAAAAAAATAAAGCAAAAAAAGAAAAAATATATTTATTTTAAAAGGTCAACTAAACAACCCTTTATTGACCAAAAAAAAGAAGCGAGAATACTCAAATAATAAAACTGAGAAGGTAACAGGGAACATTACTGCTGGACCCTTTCCTTACAACATACAAAAAATATTAACTTGAAGTGATTCCTAGACCTAAATGTAAGAGCTAAAACGATAACTCTTTTAGAGGAAAACAAAGGAGGAACCTTCAAGACCTGATTCATCAAAGCCTTCTCACAAGGTACAAGGGGCAAAAGGAAAAAACACAGAGATAAATTGTACTTCATCGAAATTTCAAACTTTAGAGCTTCTGAAGACACTATCCAGAAAGTGAAAAGATAGCCCACAGAGTAGGAGACAATATCCATCAGTCATGCATCTGACAAGGAACTTGTATCCAAAATATATGTAATGAAGTCTTACAACTCAATAAAAAGATTAAAAACTCAATTTTTGACATGGGAAAAGTATTTGGATAGACATTTCCCCAAATATAAATAAACAGATGTTCAACATCACTAGTCATTACAGAAATGTACACAAAACCACACTTTATACCCACTAGAATGGCTAAAATCCAAAAGACAAATAGATTCTTCTTTTCTTTCTTGGGGATGCCACACCATCTCCCTGCTCTCTTCTCTTTCCCCACTCTCTTCCCTCTCTCCCTTTCTCTTTCTAAGGTAAGATAAACCTACACTTCTATATCCCCCCCCCCAAGAAAAGTGAAAAAGAAAAATAATAGTTACATACTGGTGAGGATGTAGAGAAATTGGAACCCCCATACATTACTGGTGAGAATGGAAAATGGAAAAGCTACTTTGGAAAAGGATTTGCCCAGTTTCTCAAAATTTAAATGCAGAGTTACCATTTAACTGAGCAATTCTACTTCGAGGTGTATATACTCAAAAGAACTGAAAACATACTTCCACACAAAAACCTGCATATGAATGTTCATAGCAGCATAATTTATAATAGTCAAAATGTAGAAGCAGCCCAAATGTCTATCAACTGATAAACAAAATGTGGTTCATTCATAAAATGGATTATTATGTGGTCATAAAAAGGAATGAATTACTGACACATCCTACAACATGAATGAACCCTGAAAACATTAGACTAAGTGAAAGAAGCCAATTATGAATCACCACATATTATTTGATTCCATTTATATGAAATGTCAAGTAGGGGCAAATCCATACAGGGAGAAAGTAGATTAGCAGTTTTCAGGGGGCAGGGGAAGGAGAGAACGGGGAATGACTCCTAATGGCTACCGGGTTTCTTTTTTGATGTGATGACTGTGTTTTGGAATTAGGCACTAAACATGGTTGTACACTCTTGTGAATACAGTTGACCCTTGAACAATGCAGGTTTGAACCATGGGGGTCCACTTTGTAAGAGAATTTCCTTCCACCTCTGCCACCCTTGAGACAGAAACAGCCCTTTCCCTCCCTTATCCCCCTCAGCCTGCTCAACACAAAGAGAATGAGGGTGAAGACCTGCATGGGGTCTACTTCCACTTCATGAATAGTAACTATATTTTCTCTTCCTTATAATTTTCTTAATATTCTTTTCTCTATCTTACTTTATTGTAAGATACAGTATATTTTACACACACACACACACACACACACACAAATATATATACAAAAAATACATACTAATGGAACGATCAGGTTATCAGTAAGGCTCCCAGTCAACAGTAGGCTATTAGCAGTTACGTTTTGGAGGAGTCAAAAGTTCTATGTGGATTTTCAACTGTGCAGGAATGTGATATTGCTATGTCAGAGGTCTACTGGGTTTTTTCCCCCACAAACTTGGCTATTGCTAAATTATTTTCCACAAGTAGTACACTAATTCAGACTCACAACAAAAATGTATTAAAGGTTTTATTTTTCTGAATTCTGTCTGTCCCACTGTTTCAAATGTTCGCTAAGAGGATGGATGAAAACAGGATCGTTGTTATCATATTTAAACTGTATCTCCCTCTTTCATTTGCTTCTTTTCACATGTATGTGTAATTTGGGTTTCTCCAACTATAAATTATCAAACTGATTCTTTACCGACTTTTCTATTAGGTTGTTTGTCTTTTTCTTTCTTAACAAATATGAGACCTCTTTGTACATATGAAATATTAACCCTTTATCTATCTTACGCATTATGATTTTACTCACTTTTTGTTTATGGTATCTGTATCTTTAAATATCCACTGAGATTATGACAATATGGTTTGAGTAATTTTTTTAAAATAAGAAATAAACAAGACTACTTCATACTTCCTCTTTCCTTCACCCCCCCATACCCTGCTCTTCATTCCTACTATTAAAATAGAAGCCTTCTAAAAAGAAAACCCTTCTCTCCCCATCACCAAGTATACCAACCTGTCTAAACCTATGCCCACATATGCTGCCCATCAAATTCTCAATGTGGTCTTTCTTGGAATCCAAGGACCACTCACTCCTTTGCATAGCTCCTTGAGATTTGCATTCAAACTTCTGGCTTTGTACTACCATGACCCAAACTTTGTAAGCATCAAAAACACTGGGTTGATTAAATGGACCAACTAAGGTCAAGACGGGTTAGGAACTGCCCAAATATAAATCCATTTCTTAAAATTAGTGAGACTAGATGCGATCAGGTCTAGTCGAAACCCTAGAGCAATATTTCTCATGCTCTTTTTAATTTCAAGATCTCTTTATACCCTTAAAAATTAAGGACTCTAGAGAGCTCTTGTGTCTGTGGTTTATACCTACCCATTTTTACTGTATTTGAAATTAAAACTAAGTTTTAAAAATATTATTCATTGGGGTGGTGTCTGTAGCTGGAACGAGTAGGGAACAGGCCCCATATGCATGAGGGGGTGGGTTCAAACCCAGCCCCGGCCAAAAAAAAAATGCAAAAAAAAAAATTATTCATTAATTACTATTAAATTATTTATTATTAATTATTTAAAAATATTATTCATTAATTTATTTCAAAATAACAATGAACTCAATACATATTAGCATAAGTATTTCATGGAAAATAACGAAAATTTCTAAAACAAAACAAATTAGTGTGAAGGGTGGCATTGTTTTATATTTTTCCAAACCTCTTACTGTCTGCCTTGATGAAAAATAATTGGATTCTCACATCTGCATTCCATTTAATTTATTGTAATACATTATTTCACTTTAGGTATTTAAAGAAACCCCTCATGGGAAGGTGTCTTAATTATGTTTTCAGATAATTGTGAATCTTCTTTGATACTACATCAAAACTTGACAAGCAGCAATTTTTTAACAGTTACAACGTGGAATTCATGACACAAAATTTTTTTTACAATAACATTTGTTAATATCACCACTGATTTGGGCTGAAAAACCTGTCAGGTTTAGTCATCTATCAAACTCATAGTGGTAGAGACAATTCTCCCTAAATTCTATTTTTTACTAGAATGCCCAAATTTTACCAATGGGCACTGGTAAAGTCCACCAAATATCCGGGTCAGAATAACCACAGTTTTTCAGTCCTTCTTTCAAGTAAAAATGGTGCTCTATGACAAAGCAGCTAATTCAGCTCGCAACTCAAACAACCAGACGTGTGCTTCCTTGGAGACACCCACTGTAGTTGAACATGCAGTGGAAGAGACGGATGCATACTTGCATTTAGCCCTATAGAGCATTCAAAAGACATTTCATAAAATTAATATTTTCTACTCCTTCACCAAAATGATCTTAAGGAAAGCTGGCTTCTTTTGACTTTGAGTGTGTGATAGTGAAGTACACCATGACTACAAGCATAGAGCCGTTCAGCGTCACTGCCTCCATGTGTGGTAAGACACCGCCACTTGACCCACCATTCCACGTACACAAAGTGTCGACACAGTTGTTCCAGAATAAACCGTAAGATCCAAAAACGCTATTCATCACTTTGTGTATTTCAGCACCACATGTGTTTCTTAGCCCACACGCCCATCAAAGAAGCTTCCTTTGATGAATCATTTATCTGATAGCAAATGAATACAAATAAGCTTTCATTTATCAGCGAAAAGTACAAGTTTGCAGACAAGCTTTTAACTGGGGCTTCATGGTTGTGGCTAAGGATTTCATTCAACAGGTTATAGTATTACTGGACAGTGGTAGTGCCACAACTTCTTTGCTGATCTTATAACCAGAAGACATTCAGCAAAGCCAGATGCCACGGCTTTGTTCCCCTCTCAGCTGCTGGGTGCACTTACCTAGCCTGTGCAAAGGGGGAACTTAGTAAAACGCTTCTGAGGCTCTTTCATGTCTAATTTGAAATACTGTAACAAACAATTTGGGGATTTTAAAGGAACTCATTATGTCTATGTTTAAAACACTCAATTCTGATTTTCATTAAACTCTGAATAATGAATCTAAAAATAATGTCACAATGATGTATCTAGCACCAGAATACAATGTGAATTATTTTCTCTTGCATAAGACACAGTAAGGTAAATTCTTCTTTTTTTTTTTTTTTTTTCAGCTATCGCCCTGGGTAGAGTGCCGTGGCATTGCAGCTCATAGTAACCTCAAACTCTTGGGCTTAAGCAATTCTCTTGCCTCAGTCTCTCGAGTACCTGGGACTACAGGTGCCCGCCACAATGCCTGGCTATTTTTTCGTTGTTGTTGTTACAGTTGTCATTGTTATTTTTAGCTAGTCTGGGCCAGGTTTGAACTTACCAGCCTTGGCATATATGGCCAGCACCCTAACCACTGAGCTATGGGCGCCGCCAGTAAGGTAAATTCTTAACATCTAAACAACTGATGTTCATCACACTTTCATTTCTTATTTACAATTTTACCCAGTTCCTTTGATAAGACTTCTCCTTTAATGAGTAAGAGAACGCCCTGATAAACCAATTTCATCCTCTTCGATGCCATTATATGTAGATGATATGGCTACACACTGTGAAGCAATCTAATCCCACCTTTAAATACACCAAAAATGCATTATAGATAAATCTCTTTTTATTTTAGAGAAAGATATTAGATTTTAGAATAACAGTTTTAGATGAAATTACAAAATTCAGAAAACATTTATAATAGAGTAGGTATAAAGAAAGTAATAAAAACATGGTGAAAGTACTGAGAACAAAGTGAGGTAATCTCTGAAAATGCACATCTGTACACCTCCTCCCTCACTTAGAAGATTCTAGAAAACACAAAAGAACACACGAACACATTCCGTTAGCCATCCATGCAATGGTATCATCCCATCCCATTTAGCGTCTGGAAAACTCTGCTGTACTTCCATGACAGAGTGATAGTGAGAGGGGCAAATATTTCTTAGTATTATTATGAAAACAGTTTCAACCTCATAGACCCCCTGAGAGGGTCACAGAGATCCTCATGGATCCACAGACCACATTGTGAGAACCACTGTTCTAGATGACTCCCTCTGGAAGCTTCAGAGATGCTGGCTTGTGCTAATCGTGAAGGTGGAATTCAGATAGAGAAGAAAGAAAATCAAGACTTTCCTATAGCCTGTGGGGCTTCTAATCAGCTTTGGAGGTTGATTCTCTAAACAGGAAAGGTCTCGTCAACACCTCCACACGCCTGGGCCTTCTGTAGTAGGCCGCAGGCTTCCACAGCAGACGATAGATACTCAAGGCGGCTGCATGTCCTTCCTGCTTCTCTGCAGCTTTCCTCTCTGTTTCTGGGGACATGTTCAACTGTACTGTCAACCTCTCACATGTGCACGCCATTCTGGAGATGGGTCATAAACATTTGAACTATATTGGCTCAATAATGGGGACATTCTGGCTCCAGACTGTGCTGAACTTTGCCCATTCCAGAAATATCCCATAAGACATTCCCAAGGCACTGAGTGATGCAAACCACATTTATCCACTTACCATGGACAAATATGTGACTGCAAAGCAGAACCTGAACTTCTTCCCAGATAAAAGAGATGATGTGATCACAGCACAAAGTCTCCTTTTCTCCTCACTTGAGAACAACTTCCCATGGCTCACAATGGACTCTTTCCGTTCTCAGAAGGATTTTGTTTAGAGTTAATATCAAGTGCCACCTCTGCTCACTGCCCTTCAAAATGGAGGTGGGGAAAATAAGGTCCCACAGATGGTGTCCATCCCCAAGCTTTAGGAGTTTTGCAAATAATAACAGGCATGTTCGTAAAAGCAGTAGCAATGTGTCCACCTCCCCTATCATAAGCACAGTCATCAAGCATTGCCATGATTCCACACATACTTTTTAGAAATTGCATTGCATTCAGCCCTAAAACCAGCTAATGGTAGGCTGGCTGTAAGGATACATTTAATGTATCCTTAAATACATTTTATATTTTATTAGGGAGTTTTCTCTCTGGAGTAGTTTGCTCTGACTATCATAATAAGGTACCAGAGACTGGGGGGCTTAAATAAGAAACATTTATTTCCTCACAGTTCTGGAGGCTGGAAGTCTGAGACCAAGGGGTCCACAAGGTTAGTTCTTTCTGAGGCCTCTCTCTTTGGCTTGAAGACAGCCCCCAACTCTCTGTGTCCTCACATGGACCATACTGGGTGTGTGTCTGTATTCTCATCTCTTCTAATAAAGACACTAGTCAGATGGGATTAAGGCCTGCCCTAGAGATCTCATTTGAACTTGAATTACTTCTTTTAAGATCTAAATATTCTGAGGTCTAGAGGAGGCGGGGTTGAGCCCCAACATGAAGTATAGGGGGACACATTTTGACCCCTAACACTATCCTGTTATCCCCTCATGCTCCCTTAAATTTTTGCCATGAGGGCTGGGGCAGTAAATATACGAGGGCCATCCAGAAGGTATCCAGCCATGTATGTCTCTATTTTTCATATTACATGGCTGGATACTTTCTGGACAGCCCTCATATATACCTTAGTCACCTCTGAATTGACAATCCCTTAGCAAAGATTCCTGGCATGTAGTAATATTTTCATAAATGTTTGTTGAAAATATGAAAGTTTCACAAATGTTCGCTTGAAGATCCACCATCATCACAAAGATGAAAAATATTAAAACCCTAAAATTTCATTCTGAAGTGATTCAGTTCTACAATCTCAGGATAACAAATAATCATTTATTCTCACACAGAGTACCCCAAAGCATTAGACCCAAAAGATTATTGCATGACATGACTATTAAGCCTTCAATTATATTTTCTGAGTGTCAACTCAAAATAATTCTGTGAATTTACTTAATGTATTTATCCTTTTCTTAAAGGTAAGAGAACCAAATAAATGTCCAAATTTCATTTCAGAGAGATATAGGACCAATGTACCATGTTGCTTACTTAGTACAGTTTATTTTAAATTGTGTTGTACATGGACTAAACCCTTCCATACTGATAAGTAATTCTAAATAATTCTGTGCATGAATTCAGATTTTCACAAACCACAGCATGTGCAGATAAAGGGAAACAATTTTTGGTCAATTTTTGGTCATATATTTCCCACATATGCTATCACACTATTCAATTTCATATGTAAATTAGCTCCTTTAAAGCATAAATGTTTAAAGCAGGAAATTAAACAAATCTGGGTTGTCAGGGTTTTTGTTTTTTTTCTCTCCCTCTCTAAATAGAAAAACCGGATGCTTCTCAAGGCATACAGCAAAGTTGGGACATTTATATCTTCCATTCCATGAACTCATAAACATCTGCATTTGCATCTGGAATTATATGGCCTGCGTATCTAAAGTGAAATTCATCCACACACTGTATCTGGAAAATTATTCATCAAAAGGAAAAGTATTGCAAAACGTGGCTGGCTTCTTAAAGGTCATGGAAAAATTCTTTAAAAAAAAATAAATAAATAAAAAGTTGTTCTGAACTCTGCAGAATTGGCAGGAAACGTAAGAAGTCCAGGATTTTTCGCTGCTGACTTTAGTCTTCCTAAATGCCATGGAGCCTTAAAATACCTTCATAGGGGGCAACACAGAGAAACAGAAATAGCAGCATTGTGTCAGCCTCAGTGGGCCGGCCTGTTCACAGAGGGGTCCGAAAACAATCTCTTGTGCCACATTTAGGGAAAAGCACAATTTTAGGAAATCCAAACAACCTGTAAACCCACTGACCTACAGATAACCTATTCAGCAACAATGAAACTTGAAAAAAGATTTCACTTGAAAAAAGTAAAAGGGGGAAGAAACATGCAAAGGGGTGGGGGGTGGGGGTACCGGCTTCCCTGTCTCAGGAACTAAGTTGATGAAATCTCAGATATTTCAAATCCCTGCCTTCATGGGTCTGCTCTGGTTTTGAAGTCTTCTTGGGGAACTTTCCTGGGATGTCAGTAGCGATGGAGGAGAACTCAGTCCTGTGGCTCCCACGTGCAGGAAATGCCAGGGACGCAGCTAACACAGAGCAGCAGGCCTCCAGGATGCAGACTGAGCCCTCAAAGGCACAGAGGAGCATCACGGAGGTTGCCTGCTAAACGCTCACCCACAGCAGGAAATCATGCAGAGAAAAACCCACTGTGGAGCCTACAGGTCTTTCTCAACTAAGAGGACATCTTAGAGAAAAAAGACCCCTTATGTGTAATCCACAGAGGCAAAGATCCAGGCCAAAGAAAGAAATTCAAATATGTGCATTCTCCTAGACTCCTCCCTCTGCTTTATGTGACAGCAGATGGTCAGATGACCATTCATCCAAAGTTTATTTAAAATGAAAAATATTTGAAAATCTTATCTCCACATGCAAATTGTGATGCCCTTAAAACTGCAAGAAACCTTCTGTTTGTACTTTTTTTTTTTTTTTACTTTCTCTTTGATCCTAGGAGCAAGGAAAATGTTTTTAGAAAATAAAAAAATTAGCAAACTTTCCTCAAGGTGTGGAAACCAAAGTGAGGAGAGCAGCTCTAGGCCTCGGAGGGAGAACCCTGAGAAACCAGCATTCTCTGAAAACACAGGAATTTTTTTTTATTTCAGATTAATATGAGGATACAAATGTTTAGGTTACATTGTTTTCATTTCTAGGGTAAAGTTCAAGTTGTAGTTGAACCTTTAAGAGGGGTGTGCTGAACACCCTCACATTGTGCACATGAGGTGAGAACTCACCAATCACCATTCTTCCTCCCCCGCTTCCTCTCCCCTCCTCCTTGTTAGACTCCATCAGTGTTTTTCTTTCATGTGGGTGTGTAGTTGTTGATATACTGGTTTCATATTAGTATTGAGTACATTGGATACGTGTTTTTCCATTCTTGTAAAAACACAAGAATCTTTTACAGAAGCCTTTTTATGTGAGAGAGATTAGAAGCAAAGATGAGGATGTCAAGAGGATAGAGAAGATGCTGGAGGAACAATCACTGGTTGTGTCATCAGTAGCCCAATACAACGGGACAAAAGAGGGAACAGGCCCCTCCGGGCTGTACCTAGTGGGAAGAAGCCCAGCACCAGCGACCCCCCTCCCATGACCTCACCCTTCTACCTCTGGAGAAAGCAGTTAAGCAGGATACGACCCAGGCCAACCCACAACAGCTGAGTGGGGACCCCAGGGCTCTAATGTCCCTTACCTCACACCCCCCTTACTCTCAACATCCTGATTCTGGTGCAAGTTGAGTCCTGAGCCAGCCTACCTCCCATCCACGCTTTACCACGATGTTGTCTGATGTTAGGGTTGGCAGTCCCTATAGCACAGACCCTTGGACAGACATTTTCTGTTTTAAAAGGAAAATTGTATAATCTTAGAATTGAAAAACACAGACATTCTGGATGGCATTTTAAATAAGTAGCACTGTTAAGTTGGAAAGGAGAATTTATGTTTACTCCACAATAAGCCAGTGTTCATATTCTAAGCAATTTATATCCTAGGTAGAGGATGCACCACTGGTCACAAAATCCAGTCCCTTAATCCCCCTTAAATTATAATAATTAAACCAGATGGGTCCTCAATGCCTCTTGGATACCAGTAAGACTCACTTTCATACATCCCAGCCCATTATTCCAACTCTCCTACTCAGTGTGCCAGAGACTCTCAGGGACAGGATGACCTAACTCAATGGTAGAACACCAACACTTCAGTTCTCTCAGTGTCTTCCTTCATCACCGGTGGTTCTAAAATGAAGGTTCTTCCACTCACAAGAAAATGATTCGTTTTCTGTCCTAATTTCTCTAAAAATTTTTCAACTTCATCAGAAAAGTCACATAAAAACTAATATTTTGTTACCAATTTCCAGCCCTTCCTCCTTTGCCTATTTTTCCACTTATACATGTATTTTCTTCCCTTGTTCAAATAAAATTTCCAAAATTTCACAAGTCCTGGTTGGGATAAATGGCAAGAAGACAGGCAGAAGTCAGCCGGCTTTGGCAAACAGATCTGAAAAGCTAGCTCTTATTCAGTCATCCTCCTAGATTAGGACTACACAGTTTCTTTTCAAAACCACCTTGTGCCCTCAGTCAAAATTAAGGATGTATATGAACCAGGCTCTGTGTAACATGACTACATCTCATTCTAATAATCCTCAAGGGGGTGGGAGGTTGGAAATTACTTGAATATGAAAAAGCATCCTCACTGAAGAGAGAGAAAGGCCAGGGGAGGTTTTATGGTAAAGTTATAACAGAGCATTTGGATAGGGGTGGGTTAGTTGTTGAGCTGTGGGCTGTGTGGCTAATAAAAGAGCTGGCCAGTCTGCATATTTTAAGTCCCATAGACCTATGATGTCAGAATTCATTATGCACACAGGGGCTATTTACTGCCTCGTAAACTAGTAGACAAGGAAATTCTTTGGTAAAAAAACATTATTTCCAAACCCAAATGCAATCATTTCTTAGGCAGGGCCCTCCTAGTACCACCAAGAACATCTCTAAGGACCTCTCTGGTCAAAAGTCCTGAGTCCAGAATGATAAAAATCTTCCTGCACTAGTTCCATTTTGAATACTTAAGCCACATCAGAGCCAGAGTTGGTCCAGGTCAAAGGATGCATAGAGTATCTCTAAGGGAAAGACGCTAGTCCACTTCCTGTGGCTATGCCCAGCAGACACTCCCTACAGATACCAGGTGAGAAGGAGGGGAAGGAGAGATAAGGGGGAGAAAGAGAAATACTAGAGAGACCAGAAATCCCTGCATCACTAGTCCTCTTGTCATGGGGTCTTGCAAATAACCCCACGTCAAGACCGACTCTTTAAAGCCTGACTTAGGCTGACCATGTGCATTAGGCACCACCATGCGCTATCAATAAATGCTGTTAGAGACACAGTACCCAAAACTGGCTCTCAAAAAATATTTCTGAATGAATGATGAGCAAGAAGATGCCATCCCTGTTCTCTGGCCTAGGGTATAGATGGTAAACAGTACTAAGCACCACTCCCGGGAGAAAATGCATGCACCTTTCCCAAGCCCATACCAAGGACAGTGTTGTAGGAGCATGGGGAAGTGTCCCCAGCCCATCAAAAGTATTGTGAATTGACTGAACTATCAGCCTCCCACTGAATTTTCCCCCTTGTTTGAGAAGTTAATTTCTTTGTGTTCAATATCCATTTCTGGTTCCCCAAGTAAAAAAATGAGAAAAAAAAAAAAGGATTCTTCCTTAAGATGATAAATATCTGTATCTCTCTTAAACCCATGGCCAACATAAAACTCAATGGTGAAATACTAGGAACATTCTCATTAAATCAGATGACAATAAAATATCAACTAACACCAATATCATTTACAACTAGACATTCTAGATAATGCAATAAAACATTAAACAAAATTAAGAGGTACAATGCTTGGCACTATTTCCCAAACACGTTCCTTGGAACACAAGTTTTCTGAAATGTTCAACAGAGTCAAATAGCTCCTTTGCTGTAAGAATTCTCAAAGCCTTAATTATCTCAACATTCATTATACATCTCCACGAAGGAAAGCATTATCCAGTGTTTTTCAACTCTTTGAACACTGAATTGTTTTTTCCCCCAAAGAATTTTAAAAAGGCTCAGCGCCTATAGCTCAGCAGCTAGGGCACCAGCCACATACAATAGAGCTAGTGGGTTCAAACCTAGCCTGGGCCTGCCAAACAACAATGACAACTACAACCAAGAAATAGCTGGGTGGCAGCTGGGACCTATAGTCCCAGCTACTTGGGAGGCTGAGGTAGGAGAATCGCTTGGGCCCAGGAGTTTGAGGTTGCTGTGGGTTGTGATGCCACAGCACTCTACTGAGGGTGACATAGTGAGACTCTGCCTCAAAAAAAAAAAAAAAAAGAATTTTAAAAAGTCTCACATTCCTTTGGGAAACTCAAACTAAACTTATTTTTAATCTTCAGATATTTTCATTTGTAAATTTAGTCAGTTATTGCTATCTTCTGTACATGAAAGCAGTAGTTAAGAACAAGGGCTTTAGAGTCAGAGAAACCTGGGTTGGAATCCTACATCTTTTCCTGCCTAAGGGTCTAAGAAAAAGTGGTTTTGTCTTTTTCAACCTTCAGTTTTCTCATCTGTAAAATGGAGATTATGATGTCTGCCTTGCAAAACATTAGATTATGTAACATATGGCAAATTGTTTACCCATATGCATTTTTAAAACTTCTAAATAGAACAACAAGATATTACCTCTGTTATGAAAGAAAGATGGAAAGGCTATGAGATGGAATCTCCCTTAGCATGGCTAGTGAAGCTATAAATTGTTACAACTGTCAGAAAAAGCAATTTGACACTTTAATCAAAAGCCTTAAAATTAGGGATAATTATGATCCAGTGATTTACCTCTAAGAAACAAAAATATGACAGAGACATTTACTGAAGTTTTTATAGCAATGAAATATTAGAAAGAACGTTAAGTCAGTAATATACTAGTAACTCACATAACAGGTACCAGATACTTGTAATATGTTGGATGCCCCTTGGGGATATTTCCTATTGTATATAGTCTCAGACTACTGCTGATTGAAAGGCAGTGTCTGCCAATCCAGAAATCAGGAGGCCAGAACCCAGAGTGCCCTGGGGCAGGCATCTAAGACAGATGCGCAGTCACTGTCCCTATTCCAGTACTTTGAATTTTGTGCAAGTAAAGAATTATCCGTTTACAGATGATAAATCTTTACACTAGTTTCCTGTTTTAAGTGTGTATGTGTGCACATGTGCATGGAACATCAATGTTTTTCTAAATCTTTCCAGAAATGTGTCTATCTTAGGACTCTTTTCAAAGAAAAATTTTTTTCTTTTTGTAAATTTTCTTAATATTGTAGAGGGAAGGATGTTGTCCATTTCATTGATTCATGTCCTTATCTGTATTACATCCTTCCTTTCTTGAATGTAGAAGAAATTTTCCTTGCACCCTTACCCCTCCCTCATGTGTTGGGAATTTACTACACAATGAGTTCTGTCTCCCAAGGTAAAAGCCAGAATTCACCTTCCTAGCCTCTTGCAGTTAAAATTCACACGAGTAACCCAGATTCTGCCAATCGGACCCACTCATGTGAGACTTTTGTGACCTCAGGGGACCCTGGCATCTGATAGCCAGTGTTAGTGGTGCTGGGAGAGGATTCTTTCCGCAACTGTTTTGTGGTGAAGTTCAGAGTCATTCATGGCGATGAAGATTCCAAAACTGACTCTGTGGTTCTCCCAAGGAACCAGAGCATCTGTAAATGCCAATTAATAAATGCATCTTCTGCTGAAACTAGCCAATGTGGGCTCTGTTGCTCTAAGTAAGAATTCAGACTAACACAAGGTTTCCTTGGATTACTTCTACTGTCTTGTTCTACTTTCTGGAGTTGAATATTAGCTTCTTTGTTATCAATCTTTCTTAATTTCTAATCATTGATTTCAAAGCTATATATTTCCCTGTAAGTAATGCTTTAGCTGCACTTTGACATGAAGTGCTTTCTGTGTTGGAAACTCTTGGTATTGCATAATTTCCCATATGATAAGCTTTTTAACTCAATTGTTATTTCATAGGTTGGTTTTCTTTCTTTTTTTTCTTTCTTTTTTTTTTGAGGTGGGGTGCTCTCAAACATGTTTTTAAGCTATTATTTTTATTATTTTATTAAACTTCCAGATTTATTGCACTGTGGTAAATGAATATGGTTCATATGATGTTAATTTGGGGGAATTTATTGAGACTTCTTTTATGGCTGAGGACATGGTCAATTTTTGTGTATGTTCCTTATGTGCTCAAAAAATATGTCTATTCTGTACTCATTACCAATGGTTTCCTAATGGAGTTCAGCTGACAGGCTATATCAGATTCATATGAATCACCGTTTAAAAATAGACTGCCCTAGACCTCACCCTAAAATACTGAATCTGGGTATTAATCAGCATCTAATGGGACACTCATGGAAATTTTAGGAAGCACTATTTTGCTCCTACCCCACTATTGTCTTCTTAAAGAAAGAGATTCCTCATCCTTCCATGCTACGTTTTTCTAACATTGCAAATCTAAATTATTCTTTCTTATATCTATCCTAAATGCTTCATGCAAGGATATCTATCTACTATCTATGTGGTATGTATAGATGTATGCTCCTTCCTTCCTAAAGTATCAGAATTCATTTCTTAATCTCATGAGACCGGCAAGAGCCAAGAGCCTAGATGATTTAGGGAAAGTTGACCCCATTCCCAGCTTCAGAAGCTAACTCCACTGTACTTGCCCATGATTGGCTTAGATAAGCTCCAAATGACTTACCCTGAAATCTATCACTGGTTCAGGGAGAAGTGTGGATCTAAACTGGTCCCAATAGATAAAGAGAGGAGAATTTTCATTCCACTGTTGGAGGAGAGAATTTTTTCCTCCATGTATATCCTTTTCAATACCAGCGATGAAGCACATACTCCTCTTGCTGCTATCTTACAAAGGGGACATAAAAAGTTCTAGGATGAAGTCAATTCTGTAGCCAGAAAGTAGAAAGACAGGAAGAATGTGGGTCCTTGATGACACCATTGAGCTGCTAATACAACACACTCCAAAAACTTCCCTCCTCCAAGATTTCCTTACAGAAGACAATACACTTAGTCCTCGTGCCTCCTTGAGTAAGGATTTCTGTTGCTTGCAGCTAAAGTTACCCTGATGATAACATTCTTAGTTCTTATTCACTATAGGTTTAAAACTAAACAAGCCACATTTCATCTGGAAAGTATAAGCCTCTCATCTATTGGAAGACCACAACTAAAATCCCTCTTCAGCTTTCTCAAAATCTAAGGCTCCTCAACCCCATGAGCTTTTCACTAGAGTGCTATCCTTCATCCCTTTAATCAGAGTCGTGATTCTCTTCTGAACCCACTCCAAATCCTCCCCAGCATTGAGAACTCCAGCCCTGGATACATTGTCCAGCACGTTTTGAATAGTACCAAATTTAATAAGAATTTACTCCAATCTGTCACATCCCTATAATAATCTTATGGCCAGAGTTCAGTGACTCTATGACTGAAAGGAAGAAAATCAACAAATAATGTCACTCAAATAAGAGAGCATCATAGAAAAATGGGGGAAAGTCAGGTACTGTGAAAGCATAGTAACTAACCGTACTATGTCAAAAAAGTCTGTGACAGTGTCATGTAGCTGTACCAGAATGCTGGGTACTTCCAGGGTGATTATTTAGACAAAGCAGAGTTCACAGGTCAGACTGTCTCTTTCATTCTGAACAAGTATCAGCTAGAGTACAGAATGGCAGTCCAGGCTCCCTGGTCCTCTGACGTCCTTTAAAGTGCCAAGAGCATTCCTTGGGGCCTTTGCGTCATCACCCTGATCTGCCCAAATCTTCCCATAGCTGCCCTTTCTTAATCCTTAAATCAGTGTCACCCAGAAAAGGCTTTCCTAACCACCCCCAATGTCCATTTCCCTACTGCATCACCTTTGTATAGCACTAAAATAGTATCTGTTTTCTTGATTATGTATTGTCTGTCTTCATATACTTCTCTCTACCTGAAAGCTTTTTGTACATTTGCTCATTATCTGTCTCCCTATCCCTCCAATTTTAAGCTTGAAAGCAGAGACCTCAACTGTCTTCCCTGAATGTTTCCCTGATGCCCAGAATAGTACCTAGCCTAGAGTAGGCACATGAAAATATTTGTGGAACTAAGGAATGAGGTGACTAAATGACAACCCTTAGGCCTAGGCAGCCCCCAACCTCCGACAATGCTGTCAGCCTACATTGCCTCTGTCCTCTGCTTCTTCTTACAAACGGGCTTCCCCTAAGAAGCCAGGGAAGGGATGAGATGGCCACAGAAAGTTCCAAGTATACATCCTTAATGCTCATAATCCAGGAAGGAAAAGAGTGAGCCTCTGTCTTATTCTCTTTACTAACATTCCCAGGGAAGGACTTCAAGTGACAGAAGATATCTATGCTTGGCCAACCACTGTGGCCAAAGGACAGGTGGTGTAGACAGGCTGCGGTCACACAACCCCCATGTCTGGGAGGGTCATGACAGTGTGATGCAACAGGATGACATAGAGTGGGAGGAATGGAATTCTCTGTAAGGAGACAGAAATGCTGTCACTAGCAGAAAGAAGGAAGAAATGGCAGGCAAACCAAAGAAACATAATTTTACAAAATTCTCTAGGCATAGTAAGGCATTTACATTTCTATTCTATCTTACAACACACTGCTCTCTTTCAGAACTCCCAGTTATTAATGACAATGTCAAACTGTATTGACCTTAGGGTATAATCTTCCAATGACTCCATTTTCCTTGTTTGAAACAGTGAAGGCAATTTTATCTTCTCCCTCTTCAAAAGATTAATATGAAGGTTAATAGGAGATTTGCCAAGTTGTTCTTTTTCTGTAAAAAAGACAAAGTGAATGGCAAGTAAATGACATGCAGGTTATCACTTAAAAAGAAAAGTGAAATTTCAAATCTTTTAAAATTACTTAAATTTTTGAAGTTTAATCCTTAATGTAAGATTTAAACCTTTAAGGACTTTTTTGATGATATTTTGTAGAGTAAGAAAAATAAGCTGAAGAAGGATGGAGACAGAATAATTCCACTTTTAGAAGGGGTTCGTATTTATGTGCAGAAAAACAAAAGATAAAATCAAGGCTGTGTTATGATTTCCACGGGCCTGAAGCATTTATGCCTTTGTGAGCCACTTCCTCCATTAAAAATTATTAAAAATTGCATTCTTGCAAAGGCATTACTACAAGTATATTAATCTTATCTTGCTTTTCAAAAAAAAAGAACTAATTTCAATGGCAGCCCAGAAGGTCATTTTAATGATGCAAATGAACTTCTCTGCACTGTTTGAATATCATGGTTTCCTCTATTCCATGAAAGAAAATCGCACTAAGCTATGAAAGAAAATTGCACTATGCCATTATATTAGAGAAGTGAAAAAAATCAGAAATATGAATGAAAAATTGAAGAAAAAGTACAAATAATGAAGTGCAGAAATAAATGCTTGAAAGTGGTGTTACCTACACTGCCAACTCTGATCTTCACTTTGTAGAAACATCCAAAGTCCAGCCATCAATCAAAATTTGGCCTCAAAATAATTTCCTAGTTAGAAAGGGAATAGAAACATATTATAATTAATTCAAGACACCCCAAATTGCTTATTATTTTCACTTGACTATGAATGTATACATTCTAGTACTAGAAAATAAAAACAAAACACAAAATGAAAAAAATAAACTTTCTGGTCATGCTTACCTACCATGTGCACCTATATTCTTTCTCTTTTTATTAAATCCCTATGGCCATAAAATGTACAACTCAACTGCATTTTTTTTGTAACTGATTTACAAATGGAAAGGTTTTTCATTTCTGATCTTTTCTGAGAGCACTCCAACTGCAGAAAAGTTTTCCATAGGTAGAAACCACAAAACAAAAGAAGTTTATTAAATTCCTTCCTTGCTGAGTTCTGTAAGGCAGATTCCCTCAGCCAGCATACACCCACCCACACAAAGCATCTTACCAGAGGTGGGTGATGGATGTTTAAACCTTCTTTCCAGATGGAAAATTCTCCTAAATGGAATCTGTCACTCCCTGTCTTCTGTACTTTGGCCTCTCTCTGACACCAGCACAGAGCCCTAAGTGCATTCTGTCCCCTCCTGGCTCAGATGGGCATCACCTTGCAAAAAATCTACACAGTACCCTGCCTCCTCCAGCCTCCATCTCCCAATCCTGTCTGCCCAGCTGGCCTACTTAGCCTTCTACACCCATTTTGTTTCAAGAATGGGTTCTGGAGATTTAGTTTATATTTCCATGTCCCCAAACAATCTTCTCTTTCAAGGGAGGAGAAAAAAAAAAAAAAACTTTAAGAACTTGGTGATTTTGCTGAATGAAAGGTTGACATATGGAAACAGCTAACAGTTTCTCAGATTCTTAACATATTTTTAACTCCAGAGACTTGAAGAGTACATAGGTGAGTATCTGACTCATCCAGTAGGTCAGGGCCTTTTTCAAAGCCAAGAACTAGTTACAGCTGCGACTCTCATTAGGATTGCTGCAGCCCAAGGCTCCACTAGCGTTCTCCTCTGCCAGTGAGTAACCAAGGACCAAACAAAAAAGACATTTGCTTTTTCCAAAAAGATATTACCATCCAATGGAGAAAATAAAATTCTGCATCTATCCTCTGTTGATAAAGAAAGCCACTGGGTACAGTACAATAGAAGAGACAGCGAAGTTACACATAAAAGACTTTGGCCACCAGCCTGTAGATGAAACTTAAGCTACAAAAGCTAAAGGAGGGTGGGCAGGCCCGAGATAAAGGAAAGTTATTTTGTGCCAGATCGTTTTAAGAGTTTATATGAATGATTTATTTAAATGGCTATTAAACTGCAAAGGTGTTTATACACGTAAAATATGCATATTGGAGGAAGTCAGCTGGTAGCTTCACCCTCCTGAGGGGAAATCCAAAGTCCATTACCAATAGTCGGTCTACCGCAGAGAAGTCTGCAAACCCCAGGGGTCTGGAACTCTAAAAAGGCCATTCAAGCCTCAGGTGGACTCCGCATTTCTTCATTTCCCAGCCCTTCCGCTTCTTTCCTTAAAAAATTTCTTATAGTATTTGCATTTGATGAGGTTCAGGAGGTCACTTCCCCTCTCGCGCTCCCCCCTCCTGGCCCCGCGGAGCAGCCGCGTCCGGACTCCCTGTGAACGGGCGTCCAAGCCGGCTGTGCCCGGCAGCCGCGGTGCTGCCTGAGGTTTCGCGCCTCGCACCCCGCGGCCGCCGCGCTGCCACTGCCGGGGCTGGTTTTACCTACCGCGGGTGAGGTCCGCCTGTCCTCCCTACTCGGCCCTGAACCCCTCAGAGTCCTGGAGCTGCCAGCCCGGCTGGATAAAAGACTGACAGCCGGAGAGTGGCCGTTTAATGACTGCCTATTCCGAGCAGTATTTGGAGACTGGACCTAGCCAGGGGTGAATCTGGCCAGAGGTCAGACAAGGAAGAGAAGACTAAAAGAGAACACTAAAACGGAAAGTCTCTTGTGGCTTTCCACCTGCAGTTTCTGGAGTTGTCGTCCGTGATACTCCGATGCTCGGAAGTCACTCTTCCACTCCGGGTCGCCACGGGGCACCATTTCCCAAAGCACTCAACAACTCTCGAGCAATTCCCAGCATTGAGCGGGCTGGGTGGTGGACTAAGGCCTGGAAAGGCAACGCTGACCAAGTCCGACCGCGGCCACCATGCCCTTCCTCGGAGAACCGTACGGGCCCCGCACACACAGGAGCCCTGCGGAGCCCACACCACTGGCGCTTGAGCTTTCGCGCACCTGCTTGGAGCCGCGGCAGCTCCCGGCTTAAGCCTTAGGCCCTGGGGTCCTGCCCCCCGCCTTTTCGTCCTTTCTCTCTGCCAGGTTTATAACTCAATTCTTCACCAATCAGAAAACAAAGTGTAGGAATTGGGTTGGGGATGATACAGGGGCAGGAGCCAAATTCTTCCCAAGCCCGGGCCGGCTGCAGCCACAAACCATCCGGGAGAAAGCCATAGGGCTGCGCCGGCCCACGCGGGTCCAAGTTAGCAGGGCTCTGCATCAATTTCAGGGATGCTGTTTATAGAGTGCTACCCTTGTGCTGCATGCTGTTTTAAATGCTTGCCTGGTATTAAGTCGTTTAATCCTCCCAACAACTCTGCTAGCTATTATTATGATCTCAATTATAGAAATGACAAAACTAAGGTGCAGAAAGATAAAGTAACTTGTTCAAGGTCAGGTAACTATTAAGTTCAGGGTGTGTTGGGGGGGCACACACAAAATAGATTAAATAGGGCAAAGCATTTACAACCTTGGGATTTCATAATACAGGTTACATTTCAAAGTCAGAGCTGTGAGCTTGCACAGATACAGTAAGGGTGCTGGGCAGCGGCCCTGTGTATCCTGACATACTGGGGCTGGGCACACACACCGGCTGCCCAGGTCGCCCGAGATGCTGTATACAGGTGGACAGTGAGCGTCCTTCGCCTGCCCCACAGCTTCTCACTGGGCGACCTAGAGCCTTTGTCTTTTGCAAAGAGGAAATGGGACCCAGAGGATGAAATTCCCGCTTGAAACAAAATACAGGTGGCTGCTTTGAGAGCAGATGGGGTCCAGAGAAAAACTCTCCAGGCACCCTCCTGCAGCCGCACTGGCAAGTTTTCTTTCCACGGCGCTTTCACGCTTCCCCGCTTCGCAGGATAGGATCTCAGGGGCAAAGAATTCCTCCAGTACAGACCCACTGTCCCTGGCTGGATCACCGGCCAGTGAGCCTGGGGGGCCCACAAACCCCGGAGCTCAAAACAAGTTTCTGTGCTGCTTCTGCGCTCACACCCAGGGAGTCCCTTTGATGGAGCTCAGCTACTCACAACACACGCACACAGGAACGCGCACACATCGTGCCTAGGCCACTGTGTCCTAAGTGAGTCTGCATGGGCACCCTCACCGTACAGCACATCTCCGCCCTGTGCTGCGAAGGAGCTTGATACTGCCAAGAACCTCGAGATCCGACCAAGGAAAACAGCCCCCTTTCCTCTCCCAGGGTTGGCCCTTCATAGTGGAGTCCTAGGGTCCCACCTACAGACCTAAAACACCGGGAGAGCAGGGACTCCATAGGCAGGCTTAGACTTGTAGACAAATGGATCCATCTTTTTCTTTTAAAAGATATTGTTTCCCATAAATACGTAGTTTTCCTTATAAAAACAAATGTGTATTTAAGAGCATGCTCAGGTAAGGAGAGACCTCCAAGTACATATGAAACTAAAGGGAGCCTTAAAACTAAAGTGTTTTTATTGATTTGGGCCAAAAATAAAAGTATAAAAGTGTATATATCAAAACGGTAATACTTTCTTTATAGCAAATGATTTCATCTTATAGTCATCATGAGAGAGGGCATTATTATTTTCTTCTTTCTATCTTCAAGATTCCTATTTTACCAAAAAGAAAGAAAGGAAGAAGGAAGGAAGGGAGGAAAGGAGGGAGGGAGGGAGGGAGGGAAACAAACTTGGAGACATTAAGTGACTTACCCAAGGTAACTGGGAGCTGGTGCAATTGTCAAACTGTAAATCTAGGGCTACTTCTGACCACCCTATCGCCATTTATCTACTCAGGGTTCTATTGAAGGTGAGGAAAATGCTAAGAACCATAATATGTAGGGGGGGATAGGTAAATCAACAAACAAATATTTGTGAAATATTTTTACACAGTTCTGACATGTCCTGGGATCAGGGAGCTGGAAATAAACCAGTCACTGTCTCCAGTGTGTCCAGGTCCACTCCCTAGGACTCCCTCACCCCTCCAGCCTAGTCCAAAATTCTCTGACGGGCATGTTCAGATAACATGAAAAATTCTTCCATAGCTAGCCACTGTCCAAGAACATACATACCTATATGTTCAAAGGACACGTGATCTTGCAAAATTCTGTTGTGATGTATATATGGAAGGCAGTGTGGAGTTAACTATAATAAGTGAACAAAACAATGTACCCCTTTTCAGAGCTTGCAGCCACTGTACACATGATGGCCTGCAGTGAGGGTTGGGAGGGAAAGTTTATCAACTTCTCCCAAGATCCAGCAACCAAAGGAAAGCCAAGAAACTCAAGGCTTAAAGTCACTTGGGGGAAGAAAGTGCCGGGGTGGAAAGTTCTGTTTGTAAAATACACATCCAGAACAACGTCCTAGTCCTATTTTGAACTTTCCCAAGGGAAGGTATGCTTGTCTATACCAAAATGTAGTCTTAGGTATGAAAGGGCTAGAAGCAGAGGGTGTGGAAGGAGCAATAATGTACAATGCAAAAATATGATGTCTAGATTTACTCTAAAATATTTCAACAAGAAATGAAAATAGAAAACAGATGAATGAAGCAAGTGTGGCAAAACCGTGGTAATTGTGACATCTAGGTGATGGATATAAGAGGGTTGAGTATTCACTCTCTCCACTTTGTTCTATGAAACTCTTCATAATAAAAAACATAAAAACATAGTAAAACTCAACCCCCTTACTTAAAAAATATGTTTTGTGGTATGTAAATTATATCCCACCTCAATACAGCTACTTTTTACGTTTTTTTTAAAAAGTCAGTTGCTATGGAGAATGTCCTCTGGTCTTATTAAAGACAAAGCCCAGTTCTTTCTCAGACACCATGTCCATGTCACAGAGAGAGGTCAGTAGGTGACATCTTGGTCTCTGGTCCTAAATTCTGCAGTCCTGGGGGACCCTACCTCTACCTGCTTGTTACTTCCCCTTTGTATCAAGCCGTCCCCAAGAAGATCCCTCAAGTTCCTTTTACCTTGCAGATTTTCACCAGGACAAGTTTAAAGAGCTGTGATGGTTCTCCTAGGTTAAAAGGACAGAGAAATAATAAAAGTAAATCGTCTTTCTGTCCTTGTAGACACCAAAAGACAGGGAACTTCTTCAGAGATGAAAATGCTGAGGTCCAGGGGGAAAGGGTAATTGTCACGTGCCTTCAGAACCACCTGCACTGCCTTCTCCAGAAGCTCCTGGTTGATTGCTTGGTTGGGCTGTTGATTTTTCTACTAGACTGCAGGAGACCTCTAAAAGCGCCAGGCAGAACTTAAAAATGAAGACACCCCGCTCCTGCTCCTTGCTTCAGGGAACCAAAGTAACAACTAGATTCTGATTTTCTTCTGCAAGGCAGGAAGAAGCGTGTGTACTGCGGAAAGACCGTGTTCCAATCAAGGGTAACACACACGTGACTGTTCGTAATTGGGATAGAGCAGGGTAGGAAAAGCACAATGTACCTTAAGGTACACAACAGAGTATAAGCGACAATATTTGAAGAAATCTGGTCACCTGCGGACCAAACACCGACCGACCCCTGACCAGGGCTAGTGCCTGGGCTACGGGCGCTGCAGGGACCCGGAGCCTTGAGCAGGTGATCGCGAGCCGGTGACCGCGCGGCCGGGCAGCCCTGAGTGCCGCGATTCCCGAGAGCCTGTCGCCACCCAGCGGAAGTGAGAGAAACTCCTGCAGCTTCTGGCCGGGAGACCAAGGGTTCTGAAAGGGAGGCGCGACCTGCCCCCACCCCCAAAGACCGCAAAATCGGTCGACTCTGGGAGGAAGGGAAGGTGACACATGTGACAACTCCAGAAGGCCACACCTGACCTTCCTAGGTCACCTCTCTCCAGGTAACCAGGCCTGGAAAGCCTTTCCTCCCACCCAAACCCCAAGAAGAAAAGCACTCTCTTCTAAAATACAAACTCCCCACCGAGGAGCATTTGGGCAAATGTTCCACGCAGAGCATGGGATAGCTGTGACCGCGCATGCAGCGCGATTGCAGGCGCGGAACAGAGTCAAACGGAGGGTGGGGAGGAGGATGAGAGGGGCTGCAGTAAATCATTTGGAGGGATTTCTGGCCTGAGGCCCTGTTTCCGAAAGGTTGCGGGGACGCTTTGACGTTGATTATATAGCAGTTCTCTTTTCAAGTGCGCACCCCTCCCCACCGCAGCCGGTCTGGTGTTCGAGGATTGTGTTTGAAAGGGAGGAAGCATTCTTGAAGTGGTGGGTGATGGATTGTCTAAACCCTTCTGGGACGTTTTGGGCAGGGGGGTTTCAAGGCAGCTCATCAATAAAGACCCCCCTAGAGATAGGGGCGGCTGGATTACAGCCCCCACCTTGAGCCCAGAGGCCCTGAGCCTGGAACCGAGCTCTGGAACAAGGAGGCAGAGAGTGAAAGAAAGGAGGGTGGGCACGGGCAGGTGGTCACCTTTTGCCTGGAGCCATTGGCCCACCAAAGCCTTTCAGATTGGCCTCCTGGGTGCCGGCAGGTGTTTCATTGGGGAAGAGGTCCGGCAGAAAGGCTGGTCGCCTCCCCATGCCATGGTGTCAGGGGAGCAGGAGGTGCTGGACACACCTCAGATCACCTTGCTCGCTAGGAGTACTTCACCTTTACTTCGTCAGTTTAGGCTTCTACTAGATTCTCAGCTACCCTTGCGAGTGGTTTGCCTCAGAATGGATTTCTTTGCCAAGCCCCTACAGAAAACCTGTCCACCTCTCCCAAGTTGAAGAAGGGTGTGGGGGCTGCATAAGAATGAAAGGCTCAAGCCTTCCCCAGAATCTGACCCACTGAGAGCCTGGAGGACCAAGCCCCCAGACAGGCTGCATGCTCTCAGGCTACAAAGCCCTCTGGCTCTTCCAGAAGCAGCAGCAGCCCTCTGAGAAGCCCCAGCCTTGAAGAGGAGGCTGCTCGCCGTGGGTCCTGGAATCCCGACAGAGACCAAAAGGAACAGGGACCCACAATCCCTTCTAGGACTCGGGCTGGATCTTCTCGGCCTTCTCTTCTGCCAGCCTCAGCAGCAGGTCACCCTCCCAGGCCCAGGGTTCCACGGAGGAGCTGTCTGCCTCCCTCCCACCGCGGAGGATCAGGCTGGGAGGGAGGGATATTGGGGGATGGGGACTCCGAAGAGGCAGCTTCTCCAAGGCGGCGTCTGGGCGCCCCGGGGTCCCTGGCCGGCCTCTGGGCGCCGAGCACGTTTTATTTATCCCCACAGAGGATGCTGGAGGACAAAAGAAATATTTGGACGTCAGAGCTGATTTATATTTTTGGAAGAGCTACGTTTCCTTTTCTGAAGAGACGCGAGCGCGCCCCATATCCTGAGCTCGGCGGGGAGGACTAGAAGGGGGTTTTGATGCGCCAGGAAGTTCTTCTACTGCGGAGGCGCGCAGGGCCCGGCGCCCCGCCGAGTGCGCTGCCCTTGGAGATACTTATTTATTTGGGGGGAAGGGAGGGCAGGGGAGAGGAGACCAGCTAGACAAGAGAAGAAAACCCGATATGGGCAGGGTTGGGACCTCCAGGGCACTTCCCCGCACGCGGCCCCGCAGCCGGTTGGCCTCGGGTCTCCGTCGGGGCGTGTGAGGAACGGCCTTGCGCCCTCCGGATGCGCCGGGTTGGTGCCTTCGGCAGCCTTTGGCGCGCACCCGCTAGCGTTCTGTGCGCGACATGATCCCTCCAGGCCTGCCCAGCGTATGACCCAGGCCTAGCCATCTGCCTCCTGAGGTCTAGGGCTGTAGAGCAGGAGGTATGCAGGTCCCTAGGTACCTACCAGAGGGCGAGAGAGGGTGAAATGAAGATGTGAGAGCTGGAGGGGTCCTCAGGCCCCCTCACCACACGCCCACTCCCAAGCCCCAGCCTGAATCCTTCAGTTCCCATCTTATCTGAATGCCTTGTTCCGCCACCTAAAGTATGGGGACTTCCCTCCAAGCGGCACCAAGAGTGCGCATAATTAACGCGTTGAGGGGCACCCACAGCCACACTTGCTTCAGAAAGAGTGGCGCTTCCCTCCTTATTTTCTTTCTCCACTGGGAGACAACTCCTTTCCCTCTTCTCCCCCTGAGAGATGCACAGACCAACTCTGTTCCACCCCAGGCCTCTTTTCTGCCTTTTAGGTTCACTGGCTTGTCCCTGCCATAGAAACCCTCTTCTCAGGCTCCACCCCCACCCTGGCCTCCCAAGTGAAATCTGAGTGGCATTTCCCTGGCACTGGGGCTGGGGACCTGTGGCCTGGCTCTCCTGATCATCCCAAGGTTTCAGTCTCCCAACCAAGGGGAGCCACCTCCTCATAATCTGGGAAACGCGGAGATTGGCTGAGAAGAGTCTATTAGATTAGACTCGTTTCTCTCCTCCCTCCCCAAGCACCCACTCTGACCTGGCCAACTAGGTCATCTAGTCATGCGCCCTGGAGATCTAGGGGCTATCTGCGGATCTTTCAAGTGGCTATAAAAAAAAGCCCTGCCTGTGACACACGCGTTTAGAGAGCGGAAGTCTCTATCCAAATAAACATTTGGATTTGGGTGGCCAGTGTTCAAACCCGGAGGTCTGGGGGTTTCTGAACTGAGGGAGGACAGCAGACACCAGAAGAGATAAAATTCCCACTTCTTGCCACCTTCCTCTCTCCAATCCCACATCTTCCTTATGTTGTTCCCATCTGTATTTTGTATTGTAACTTGACGTTTCTAGAGAGGACTCTGCCTGGGGTGTGCAGGCTGGTGCTCTTCCATGGGGCCACAACACAGTTCCCTCCACCACCCCTCCACACTTAGAAAGGCCTGGAAGGAGTTGGAGGATCCTCTACACAAGTTAATTTTATACCTAAATACAGGGTAAAAACAGCCATCATTTCCATACTGAAATGGGAAGAGGCCTGGGCCCAGGAGGAAGGAAGGGAGGGTTGCAGCCCAGTGTGAACTGCCCGGAGGAGACATCTTAAATAGTGATAAACACTGTCACTTCAAATACATCTCTCCTGTCCTTAACTGGTTTAGTCTAAGCCATTTCATGTAAAACCCATGAAGCAGAGGAAGCATGTTAAGAACATAAAATTTAAACCTCAATAATGAACAGATTTCCTAGAACAAAATGCCGATTAAAGAACAAAATCTCGGAGAAACCCAGGCTTGCTGGAGTTTACATTCCCTTGAGCTAGAGCAGGGGTGAGACCTAAGAGTTTGGAGCAGGAAAGGCACCCTCGGCCCAGACAGAGACAGTCACCATAGAGGGATAAAGAAAGGACCCATGGCACTTGAGGTTATATATTTCTGGTCAACCAAGGAGAGCCTGGGCTAATTTAGAATCATTGACACGAACCATACCATTTCTTCCCATTAAAAAAATCAAGATTTTTGTTTATAGGGAGAGAAAGTCAGTAAAGTTCACCATCATAAGCAGGAACCTCAGAGAGAAAAAGAAGCCACCCTAACTAAGCAAGGCTGCATTTGTTTCAGAGACAAACATAACTTTCCTTTTAAACCATGTCTGTTAACCAGAAATTAAGAAATTCCTACCAGGGATAAAGAATTTGACATATTGTGTTATCACATGCATTTTTACCTAAGAGATTTGTATAAATCTATGATTAAAACAAAGCTCAAAGAAATTTTGAGATAATGTAGTGGAAGGAACACTGAATTTGAAGGCCCAGGCTACAGACCAGCTTGGTCATTTGCCCTGTCTGACTTCTAGCAAGTCATCTGGTTTCTCTGGGCCTCAGTTTCCTAACTTCTAAAGGGGGGGGGGGTGATGGTACCTAGACCACATGGTGGAGACCTGATTTGAGTGGAATAGCTCATACCTATGAAGTCTATAACAAACAGATGCAAAGCTTTTGTAATTCAAGACCTGGGTGGTCTCTGCCAGGGGAACATTTTCCATAAGCAGAAGTAGAATCTCCAAGAAAGAGTTTTGGAGAGTCGCCCCTTCCTGCTCAGATACCTTAAGAATGCCCCTAACGTCCATTATCTTTCTGGAGTTCAGAAGCTACGGGGGCAGTAGACCCTGGAGACAGAGAACCCTGTAAGTTAGCAGACCTCCTAGCTTTAAACCCTCTCCAATACTTACCTGGCTGGGCCACCCGATAACACTCACCAAACTATAAGTGGAATTTCTTGCAAATTTAGGTAAAATGAATACCTTTGTCACTTGGATGGAGAAGTAAGCCTTTACAAAATCTCTCATAATTTAGATCGCTGAATTGGTAGAAGCCAAAAATACATCAACTACAGGTTTTTTTAATGAGTTTTTGTGGACCCCCTGAACTGGAAATATTTTTCTAGAGACAGGTTCCCTATCTTCCATCGCATTCTGAAAGAGACCCATGATCCCAATACTAGAAGTTACTGGTGTAGAAGGTTATTACTGATCCTGCCTGGGTTTTAAGTCAGTGTTTTTTATTCTTCAGTCTCTGGGTCCTAAAACCTTATAGAACCTGCTCTTAAAGCAAGTACTCCCTGATATCCTACATGCATAGAATTTTCAGGTGCAGAAAATCAGAGAGAGGCAATGATACTGACTTGCTTGTTAAATACCCCCCAAACCCAGGGGATCACCACTTCCACCTACAAATGATATATGGTTGTCTCCCTTCCCCCTAAGCTTCTCCTCAGGGCAGATGCTCTTCTCACTTAAATCTCTCTCTCTCTCTCTCTCTCTCTCTCACACACACTGAATTCTGTGGAATTCCTATATTATCTGGCCTCTCCACTCCAGTTTCTACTTTATTTAAATTTAAACCAACTAAAGCATTGGTTTAGTGAATGCATTATATTTATTTCTATATTTAGTTATTTATTTTTAAATTAACCCACATAAACTGGCAAATGGAGGCAAGAGAAAAAAAATGCCATGAAACAAATTGGGACCTATCCCCAAAAGCTGCTCACTAGTCAGTCAGAAAGAAATTCTTAGAAAGTGGAAACAACTGCAAGCACCCTACCCCAACCCAATCAAAACATCCCATCCGGAAAAGAGTGACTTGTTTCTTTTTTCTATTGGAAATGAGTGGTAAACTGAGTTCGGCTTGGCGGTGTTTTCTTAGCTGACTCTCAGCTACAATCAAGCCATTTTCGGACACATTCCCATGTAGGTACCAGGGGTGCTCTGGAGGAAGCTGTCGACGCCTGTTCAGCTAATTTAGGTTTGCTTTGTCTAATTACTGTGGAGCTTAGGGAAAAGGAGCCGGCTCAGGGCAGTAAACTGACACTCGGCCTCTGTGTGTGGTATCCAGGCAGGGTTTGATGGAAAAAGCCTGCTTCCACTCAACTTCAGGTCACTGTCTGGGGCCAGCCCGGCCCAGCTCCCCTCCCATCTCCCCCTCCCAACCCCGCCCTCTCCTCTGTGCCTACAGACCCTCCAGCTCACTCAGCCATGCTCAGTCCCTGGAGCACTGGGGGGCACAGAAAGCCAATGCCTGCCTCAAGGGCCTGCCTCAACTCTGTTGCACCAAGGTTCTTTGCTTCTTGCCTCCCTCCAGATCCCTGCACAATCTCCCCATGTTCCCAGGCTCCCAGGCACACACACTCTGCCACCCTGGTCCTTTCAGGGAGACACAGCGGAGCACCCAGGTCTGCCTCCTTTGGTCCTTTGGTCTGCAGAACCTCCTCTCCCAGTCTCCTCTCAGCCCTTGTGTGGCCCAGCCAGGCCTAGCCTTCTGCTCTCCTCCCCTACCTCAGCCCCTGTCCCTGGTCAGACTACATTTCCCCCCACGTGTAATCCAATAACTAACTGTCGGGTCTCATTGGAAATGATTTCTCCCCAGGGCACCTCTCTCTCAAAGCCTGACTCTTTCTTAGAGAAGAATTAGCCACACTGGGCGAAGTGTTCTCAGACATAAGTTAGCTTAAAGATGGTACATTTTTTGGTGGGCAACGTTGAGGCTGACGATGTAAAGCCTAGTGACAGCTGCATACCCCTTCCTGATTGAATATAAATACAGCTATCTCGCTTATCTTAGGGTCGGCCTTCTTTTTGCATTTTTTTTTTTACAACACAAGAAGTGAAAAGCGAAAAGGAACTGGAAGCAAATGCAAACCTGAGTCCTATGTGACCCAGGTTTCCAGAGTCTGTAAAAAACGCGGCCTAGGTTTCTTCGGTCCAAATCCCTCTGCTCAAAGTTCCAAAGACGTCCATGATCGCCTGGCGACCCTTAACCCTGAGGCGCCCCGACCCTCTCCCTTAAATAACAGTTGTCTCGAAACCTGCAGGCCCTGCCAGAAAGAGAGAGGATTGGCACGTTACCTTTGGGCGTCTGGCACCCCGGCGTGTGGCTGAGGGCGGCAATGTCTAAACGAAGTTGACAGATAGTCAGTACGGCCATTGGGGGAAGGCGGCTTAGGAGGCTCGGGTGGCGGCACCGCCAAAGCACCGCTGGGGCCTGGGCTGGGCCAAGAGGAGGGAGGGAGTAAGGGGGAGGGCAAGGGGGAGGGGAAGAGGCGGGAGAGCTGGAGAAGCAGAGGAGGGTCCACTCGGCAGGGGGCCGCCGGTTTCTGGGACTAGGAGCACGGGTTGCTGCTAAGCTCAAAAAGAAAGAATTCAAAGTCAGAGGTGGTAGAGTTTTGCTAGAGGTGGGAGTCCTTTGCCAAAGGAGAGTTAGTCTGCGATCTCTCTCGGTTTGAAAGACGGTGGGTGGGGAAAAGGGAAGGAGGACGAGAAAGGAATTAAAAGGCCGAGGGGACCCTGAGAGTAAGGACCGCGATAAGAGGGGAGCCAGCCGCCAGGTTGGGAGGGGAGGAGGAGTGAGCGTAGCGGCCGAGTGGCCCTCCCCGCCGCAGTACAGCCCGAGGAGGGGGCAGGGCGGGGGAGGGGTGGAGGGAGGGAGCGAGGGAGGGCGGCCGGGGGAGGGCGCGGGAGGGAGGAAGTCCGAGAGACAGAGCGAGGAGCGCTCCTGAAGGGAGACGTCGGGCTCGTCCCCGAGGTCCGGGCCGCGGTCCCAGCTCGCGGACAAAGTTGCCCAGCCTCCGGCTGCCTCGGCTCCGTGGCCTGGGAGGCCGTTGCGCAAGGCGGCCGCCGGAGGCTCGGGGAGTGATGCACCGGGCGTTGCCTCCGGCCCGCCGCCACCGCCGCCACCAGAAGTCCCAGAGGAGCTGAGGGAGGCGACGCCGAAGCGCTGGCCCGGAGTGGCCACGGCTGCAGCCCCGGCGGCGGGCTAGGGCGCTCGTCCGGCTTCTGGGCCGACCCCGCTCCGCCGCCTCCGCTCCCGGCCCGGGGCCC
>NW_003852544.1:3460671-3530313 GCF_000181295.1 Otolemur garnettii
GGCCGCCTTGATGAGCCCGCCGCCCGCAGCTGCCACTGCCGCACTGGAGACCACCTCGTCGTCGTCGTCGTCGTCCTCCGCTTCCTGCGCCTCGTCTTCGTCCTCCTCCAACTCGGCCAGCGCCCCTTCAGCCGCCTGCAAGAGCGCGGGTAGTAGCGGCGGCGGCGCGGGCGCGGGGAGCGGGGGCACCAAGAAGGCGAGCTCGGGGCTGCGGCGGCCCGAGAAGCCGCCCTACTCGTACATCGCGCTCATAGTCATGGCCATCCAGAGCTCGCCCAGCAAGCGGCTGACGCTCAGCGAGATCTACCAGTTCCTGCAGGCGCGCTTCCCCTTCTTCCGCGGCGCCTACCAGGGCTGGAAGAACTCGGTGCGCCACAACCTCTCGCTCAACGAGTGCTTCATCAAACTGCCCAAGGGGCTCGGACGGCCCGGGAAGGGCCACTACTGGACCATCGACCCGGCTAGCGAGTTCATGTTCGAGGAGGGCTCATTCCGCCGCCGGCCGCGCGGCTTCAGGCGGAAGTGCCAGGCGCTCAAGCCCATGTACCACCGCGTGGTGAGCGGCTTGGGCTTCGGGGCCTCGCTGCTGCCCCAGGGCTTCGACTTCCAGGCGCCCCCGTCGGCGCCGCTCGGCTGCCACGGCCAGGGCGGCTATGGCGGCCTCGATATGATGCCCGCAGGCTACGATGCCGGCGCGGGCGCCCCGAGCCACGCGCATCCGCACCATCACCACCACCACCACGTCCCGCACATGTCGCCCAATCCGGGCTCCACCTACATGGCCAGCTGTCCGGTGCCCGCGGGGCCCGGGGGTGTCGGTGCGGCTGGCGGTGGCGGCGGCGGCGGGGACTACGGGCCAGACAGCAGCAGCAGCCCAGTGCCCTCGTCCCCTGCCATGGCGAGCGCCATCGAGTGCCATTCGCCCTACACGAGCCCTGCAGCGCACTGGAGCTCGCCTGGCGCGTCGCCTTACCTCAAGCAGCCGCCCGCCCTGACGCCGAGCAGCAACCCCGCGGCCTCTGCAGGCCTGCACTCCAGCATGTCCTCCTACTCGCTGGAGCAGAGCTACTTGCACCAGAACGCCCGCGAAGAACTCTCAGGTAAAGCAGCGCCCCTGGAGCAGCCCTCTGGGGGCGTCGCCGCTAGGCCTCCAGACCCCAGGCTACTGCCGCTCCCAACTGGACGCCCCAGCCTGGGGTCCCAAGGCACTTGGAGAAGCGGATGTTGGGGGGTCGGGGAGCGCCTTATTCATAGGGCAGGGATGGGGGTCCTACTGCTTTTCCGAGTAGCCCCTGGTTAGGAGCCCAGCCTCCAGAATTGCCCGGCTGCTAGAAGAATGGTGCAAAGACGCCCGCCTTTCTGGACTGGGTACACTGAGAACTGCAGGTCTCCCGTTTGGGGCCTGACATAGCTTTGAGAGAAGAGATGTGGCCTTTGGGGACCTTAGTCAGGGACCTATGTCTAGTTTCTTTTGTTCTATTAAAAGAAACACATTATACTTTTTTTGTCCAAACTTTTGTTATTTTTGCCATACTTTTGTCCAAAAGTAAATGTCAGAAAGGGAGATGTTCTGTAGGATGAAGTGTGGGTGGGGAGGAGTTTTTAGGTGGGCAAGTGTTGAGAGGAGAGAAGGGGTAAAGGAAGGGCTGAGAGGACAGTAGAGTAGTTTCCCAGGATCTTTCACTGCAGAGACAGACATATTGTGGTAGGAGAGGGGCACCCGGGTGGTTGTGGAATCTCCTCCCCACAGTAATGACACCCGAGCCTGTCCTAAGCAGCAGACCTGAGGGCCCTGCTGTGACTCCTCTGAGAAATGTGCCTGCCCTTTGGATGCCACTTGTAGTGTGACTAGTTTCAGTTGTGTTGATCACGGCTTATGAAAATTTATTGACTTGCTTGAGGTGGTGAAAGGTGGGAGGGGATGGTGGGGGTGTAGGAGGGAATTTGAATATTTGGCTAGGTTTATCTGCAGACTGGAGATACACCCTTGTATTAACCCCTCCAAAGCACCCATGTCCTCTAGACTAAAATCAGGCTAGCCTGCCAGTCAAAGGCAAGGCCCCACACTTACACACTTACCTCCCACAGCAATTAGAAAACGGTTTGAAGGATCATGCATACTTTATTTAAGATGTTCCTGAGTTGGTCTGCAACAGAAGCATCGAGGAGAAAGGAAGCCCAGAAATGTGTAAAAGATGTGGGTTCCCTGGACGGTGAAATTTCCCAAATAGACCTTTTAAATGTGGGTCTCAGAGGTTAACTAAACAAAGACAGTCTCTGTAGGACCACACGGGAGAGGATTTTAGCCTGACTTAACCCAGTGAGAGCGAAGTCTTGTTCAATTTTATGGGAATTTCACCAAGTAACCAGTACAGACGCCCTCCCTTCTTATTTTTGTATCCCCTCGGACTGGTTGTCAATCACACACACTCCGAAGGCCCCACGGCCCCACTTGCCCCCTTCCCTGCCCGCCACCCTCTCCAGACAGACCCTTCTCAACTTGAACCTAGACTCAGAAGCTTCGCAGCCTCAGCGAAACTATACTTTTAAGAAGGAAAAAAAACGCAGGGAAGCTACTCCTGACCTTTCTTCTAGGCTGCCCTCGCCCCACCCCACACACTGGGAGCATGCACAAGCCCCCAGAAATTTAGGGATCTGGAAACACGACCCTGTCTTGGAGAGGATGAAAACTCCGCGCCCCTGCCCACCGGCCTCCCTCATCTGGCCTTCCCCCGGAGCAGCGCAAGAACTCCGGGCAGAATCTGGAAGCCCTGGAGAGACGATGGCCCGGGCCTGAAACCCAGTCGAGATGTTCTGCCTCTTCCTTCCTCGCCCTCTTGCTCGCTCCCGTCTTAAATACGCACTCCGCCCCCCCCCCCAAAAACACACACACTGGCGCGCGCGCTCATCTTAGGTGGGCCAGAGGTAGGGTCTCCCTCCGGGACCTGCATAGGCCTGGCGAGGTGTGGGGAGGCCGGCAGGGCCGAGGCTGTCCTCCCGCACCCAGCTCTGCACACTCTCACGCACTCCAGCCCAGCACCACCGCTCCCCAGCACACCCGCAGCGCGGCGCCCTGCCAGTCCTGGGCCGGGTACCGCGGCGGGAGAGTGGGGAGGCTTTGGGCAGCATCGCCACCGAGGCCCGACAAGACCTAAGCTCTTCATTTAGCGCTTCTGAGCCATTCGAAAAGGAGCTCAGGCTTTTATCGTCCGGGCCGAACACATCAAAGGGCCGACCGAAACCGCCTTAGATAGGCAGGTGTGAGTGCTAGCTCTCCGTGCTGCCAGGACTTGATGGGTCGTGGTCTAGGACCTGGCATCAGGACGTGCTTTATTTAATGGGATAAGTGAGCATAGCTGTGTGCTGAGCGACACGCACACAGCGGGCACGTGGGCCAGTTGCCACTTTATTAGAGCAGTTGCAGTTCATATCGGGTTAGGTGTTAGCGGTCAATACACGTAGGCAGAGTCACTGGCCCCTGAGCACCCTGCTCTGTCCGTAAATGTGGGGATCCGGCCTAACCAAAGCAACGAGCAGGGTCCGAGGCACCCTGGCCAGCGGGTATGTTTTTCTTGCCCTGAAAAACTGAATCTGGCCCCTGGTACAGTGCCCTTTACGGTCCCTGCACCGCTGGAGTGACTGGAAAAGACTCAGGCGAACCTGCCTAACCCAGCCTAGCACAGAGAGGGACCCAGCTCACCGGACACCCCAGGCCGACTGTGCCTTGGGGCCAGGAAGCGCCCAGAAAGCAAAAGCAAAAGTGGGCAGCGGATTAGAACACGAATGGCCCGGCTCCCGCCCTGGGCCAAGGAGCCTCCAGGACAGAGTGGGCTACAGGCCTTCTCTGTTCTCCCAAGGAGCTCTCAGAAACTCGGGTGTTGCCAGATGCCTTGGACAGGCCGCATTTCTCCGCACCCTAGAGTCCTGGCTTCTACAGACGAAACCCAAGAAGTGTTCTAATGAGATGCCTGCAGGAGGAAGAGAGAGATGAACTTTTCTTTTCTGTCCCTTTCTCTTGCAATTGGATGGTTTCTGTCATCTCCTTTGGGCACAGGGAGCACCTCTTTGCACTTATTATTGAAACTGGGCTATACAAAAGGAAAATAAGGCTCGAAACAAGCAGTGAAGGTGACAGTGGTGTTTCTAGGACGGGTTGTTTGGTCCTCCCTGCAACGGGCTAAGGGCAGCATAGGCCAGAAGCTCTGTGCTGAGGGACCCAGGCCCAGAATCTGGGTGGAGCTGTTCCCGGTGCCTCTCCTCATCCTGAGATTAAATACTGGCTCCAGGCTCAGAGAGTAATATTTCAATTCAGGCACGTAAGAACCCCCTTGTGGGACACTTGCTCTGTATTTGTGTGTGCATTTGTGTGTGCGCATGGCATTGGAAACAAAACAAAACATGATGATTTCAGAGTTGTCCGATGACCTACAGTTGGAAACTTTGAGACATTCGCTAGAGCTGGGGTTTCTCAAACAGTTTTATAGCAATATACCAAAAGACACGCCAGCACTTTTTGTACTGAGTCAAAGTAACACTTGATGGATTGAAATTTTTTAAATAATACAGCCAATCATTAGCTGAATAACTTTGTTTCTGAAAAGAGTCGTTTTTGTTCTTCTTTCAGTGGGACTGCCTCGTTACCAGCATCACTCTGCTCCAGTGTGTGACAGAAAAGATTTCGTCCTCAATTTCAATGGCATTTCTTCTTTCCACCCATCAGCTAGTGGGTCGTATTATCATCATCACCACCAGAGCGTCTGTCAGGATATTAAGCCCTGCGTCATGTGAATGGAGGCCCTGCCAGGGAACCCTCTCTTCTCTTCTCTCCTCTCCTTGGTGGGGCACAGATAGGAACTGGGATGGACTCACATAACGTGCATGTGGGTAGCAGCGAGTAGCACACCGCCACTTAGCCAGAATGCCCAGGAGAGCCTTGTTCACTGTTTGACTATGTTGGAAGAGGGACAACCCTTGGCAAGGTAATGCCCCACATCTGAACACCTGCAGCCTCACGGATGAGGGAGAGAGTGAAATGAGGGGATGGTAAAAATTTACCACATGTTAGACAACGTACAGCTCTGGGATCTTCCTTGCCTTCAGTAATCAGGGTCTGGAAAAACCAGATGAGGGGTGTGTGTGTGTGTGTGTGTGTGTGTGTGTTTCTTTGTCTATGAAAACTTGTGTGCTTTTCAAAAAGGCAGTGCTAAGCACAAGATTTCAAGAAAGCCTCATCTTGTTGCCTGGCTGAATAGGAGAGTCGTGTTTTTCCCCCTGAACACTACCTTTGGATACAGGTGCCAAAGAACATTATATAAGAAATTATTTAGAAACAATGCGTCTAGTTTAAGAAAGTGGTCTTCGGTATTGTGACAATACAACATTTTTACAAGGTTGTTTTCTACCACCACATTTTAAAGATATTTTTATGATCTTCGTGTATACTCACACTTGGCTTGTATTTTAAAAGGAGGATATATTTGCACTTCTGTATACTTTTACAGTTTGCCAAACTATTTTGATGTAAAAATTTTTCAATAAAATGTATATAACAAATGGTTGTTTTAGGGACTGATTTCCTCTATGAGCACCCTGCAAGCATGGCCAGGTCCCCCTCCTCACTAGGCCACAGTACAACGTACTCTGCCCCCCACCCCAAGTTGTATAACTGACATGGTGTGGGGTCTGTGCGGTGAGTAACACCGGCTAGGTTCTGATGGTTGGTCTCCTCAGGAGAGAAAGAGAAGGAACGTTCTCTGTTATTTCTTTCTTTACTTCACCCCCACTTTTTCTGGCTAAACAAAAACCAGAAGGTGAAAGGAACTTAAAAGAGAACCAGGCAAAATAATGAAAGGAAAGGGTTTGATTTGAGGAAACCAAGTTTTGTGCCCCTTTTGTTTTCTTTCCTGTGCCCAGGAAGGGTTCTGCCCTTTGCCCTTTCCTCTTCCCCACCATCTGGGGTGGCAGGGGTAGGGCACAGTGGTAAGCCCTCACTGGAGCTCCTTTGCTCTGGGGAGGGCTAGGAGCCAGGGGACAAGACCTACTTCGCCTTTCCCTGTGGGTGTTTAGTTACAGTGGCAAATAGGTCTAAAGAGTGGAGAGCAGGTCTGCTGAACATTAATAGGAAGACTTTGAGCATGGTAAACTTAATTGGGGTACTTTAAGACAGAAGCTGGATCTCTCTCTCTCTCACACACACACACACACACACACACACACACACACACACACGGGGTTCTGTGACTCCCCTCATCCTCCAATTCAGAGCCTGGCTGGCCCAGCCTAGCAGCGGCACCCACCAAACTCCTACCCATCTTTCCCCTTCCTCCCCATCCCCTCGCCTCACTCCTTCCTGTTAACAGGGGATTAGGCATTTCCCCTCAGCCTCCTTTTCTGTTCTTGCTAGGTTTTCCAGGCACGGATGGTACAGGCAGAGCCATTGAAGTCCTGGATTAGAAAGAGACAAAATAGACCAACTATCCAGGAGAACTTATTTCCTATCTTCTGTCTGACTAGCCTTTCAAATTCACAGGCAGTATCAGCCACCACAGGTCTGAGCGGGAGCAGAGAAATTGTCGATCACAATTTTGCTGTCACTGAGTTTGTTTTCCTTTTTACTCAGGGCCACATTTTTGTGTTGTTTTATTTGTTTGTTTGTTTCTTGCTTTATTCTTCCTGAATCCCGAAGGGAAAACTCACCTTTGTTTCTCATCCCCAGAAAGGTCTTTCTCACAATCAGCAGGCACTTAACTACCACTCAGGAGTTATCTCACATCTCCGGGGTTTTGTATTCCAAGTGAATTTCAGTCCAAAGACAGTCTCATAAGTAAAATATCTTGTTTCAAAAAGTCTTAACCATGTTCCTAATCCTTAGGCTTCCTTCCTATATTTCCCAAAATTAAGCAGTGATTTAAACATTTTTTTTGTCTCTCCATTATCATATTTACAGTTAAATAGGGCCTTTTTTTTCTTTTATAGTGAGCTACCCGGGGCCTGCTATAAATTATGAAGTCAGTTTCAGAGTTTGCTCCGACCACAGTGCTGTGTTTACATTCCTTCCGAGGCAGCCGGCATGGTCGTAATTTATATCCTAAACACTTGAACGTAACTTGTTTATATAGAGAATGACAGGACCTCAAAGACAAAAACTCTTGGTCTGTCCGACTGGTCGCAAGGGGCGGCCCCGCGCGCCCCCTGGCGGTAGAAGGAGACCCGCGCCGGGGATTCACCGTTCTTTCAAGCTGGGCGAGAAAGAACTTCACAAAATGACCCATTTTGCAGTGCTTTCCCAGTAGACACATTTGTGAGTGTCTCACTTTCAGGAAGTATGCTTTGCAATTTTAGGAAATATTTTTGCTTTTTTCTATTTTACTCTTTCCATTTAATGTCTCTTCCTAAAACCAGATCAAGATTCAGTAACAAACAGGCCTAACCACCATTAGTAGGTACCAAAATCCTGACTTGATACGTTTACATTCACCTTATTTCTCCCCCAATAAGGAAGAATTTGTTTTGCTTCCCTTTGGGCCCAAATTCCTTCTCTCCTAACTGCTTCTCCCTCAGAGGCACATAGGTACACAGACACATTTATACGTATCTCTTTCTTTTTCCTTGAGAAACACAAGTGCTCAGCTTTAGCTGCTCCCCAGTTGTTAGTGATTCATTCTAAAACAAGTGCTGCAGTGCCTTTAGAGGTGAAAATAAATGAACTAACTAGGCATCGGATGCCTCAAATATATATATATATATTTTGTTTGTTTGTTTGTCAAATGTATTTTGAGTTCAGAGTTTCAGCTCATTGGCAGAATAGTGATACATCAAAAGACATTGGATTGTTTTGTATAAAAATTACTGTTTTCTGTTCATGTTTTAGTTCAAGCTATATAAAAAAGGAAGAAACCAGTTAAATATTGAGCATGGATCACGTGCTGGCACTGTGGTTATCTTATTACACCTCACGTGGTTATCTTAATCCTTTTGGTAGCCCTATGATCTGAGGATTTTGATCCTATGTACAGATTTGTACTAGGTCATGGCTTTCAGGGGTTTGACCCGTGCCTTCTGATTTCAGGTCATTTCATGCCTTCCCCCTTCATTGCCTATAAGAACTTCGCATCTGACATTGCAGGCACACGAGAGATGGCAGTCTTCACTCTCAAGTAGCATTTCGGTTCTCAAACTGAAGTGCAGGTCAGAATCACCCAGAGGGCTTGTTAAATAGAGGCTTTGGGGTCCACTCCCAGTTTGTGATGTAGTGAGTCTAGGATGGGGCTCAAGGATCTGTATCCCTAAGAAGTTCTCTATGATATTGGTCTAGGGACCACACTTTGAAAACTGCAGCTCTAGAAAGGCAGTTTGAATTACAGATATTTTTATAAGTTCTGATGGGTAGGTATTAAGGGTAGCCCACTAATTAATTAAGTAAATGTCTTTAAAAAGTTTTTGAAATAGTTTGTCTATCCAGATGCTTCTGGGATTAACTGGCCCCTTGGAAAATGCAAGGCCTAATTTTGAACTCCATGCCATAAAGTAGGATCTCTTCATTTTTATTCAAAGCAATGAGGCTTTGCAAAGAAAAACCAGGTAGAATTACTAAAGTCTATGTGCCTCAGTAGAACAGTTAAGTCCAGGTGCTTGCACACAGCAGCTACAATGGAATTCTTCAAACAGAAGGAGGTGGCCATGGGAGCAGGCAGAAAAAGAAATTCTCTTTTTTGGTTATAAAATCTTTTGAGGGTAGAACAGAAAGAAGGCAGAGAAAGGGAGCTGCCATCTCAGAGTACAGCAATAGTGATCCCCAGATACAGAGGGGGCAGGCAGAACACCGGTTGGGGACAGAGAGAGAGAGACAGAGAGACTGAAGCAGGGTGGGGAGGGGCAGAGAGAGAGAAGAAAGGAGGGAGAGGGGGAGAGAAAGAGGAAGTAGGGAAGGGAAGGAAAGAAACAGAGAAACTGAAGAAGACAGGGAGGGAGAGAAAGGAAAGGGAGAAAGGAAGAGGAAAAGAAAGAGGAAAAAAATGTCTGAAAAGGAGGAGACTAAAAATACTTCCTGAGCCGCTGTCCCAGGGCACAGCAGTCCTGGAAGCAGATTCCTGTCCTCTGCAGCCATTATCTCTGCAGGTCCCCAGTGCCAACGCATTGGCTGGAAGGCCCAGGGACTTCTGTTTTATTTGGCTTCTGCCTGAGTCCCAGGAAAGTAAGTGAATTCTCTAGTTGTACATGCTCAAATTTTCTGAACTGCTGCAGCAACTGCTAGAGAATTTATTGAGAATAATCTTGACTTATGTAGAAAGTGGAAGTCTGATTTCTGGGAAAAGTCTCCAGGCTCCTAGGACTGGCCACTGTACGGCCTTCAGTGGAATTAGTGGATCCTTCCTGAAAGAACAACTCTCTTTGTAGATCCATATAGACCTAATTACTGTGCATGATGGTGATTAATTCAAAACAGGCATTGGACTTATTTAAAATGGAAATATATTGTAATATATTTTATCAGAACGGAAAAGCATTTTACCAAACCTGCCTCTATGAAACACTATCTTAGCAAGGAAAAACTTGGCACCTATAGACACTGTGCCAGGAAGGACCATGACACACAGATGTGAAGGTCATTGGGGAAAAAATGAAAGTCCTGAAAGTTCTTTCAGAGTTCAGAGGGCTCCAAGTCCACAGCAATGCATGTGATAAATATTCAGCTCTTCATTTCCTGGGGGACATGTGTGATATGGAACCCTGGTCATCCCACTGCCAAATCGCCAGTCCTTTTGGCATAAACATTCGTGAGAGCTCAGAGAGGAGTTCTGAGGAGCAGAACAGGCCACCCACAACCGCTCTCCTTGGGAAAGGATCTCCTACCTTTCAGCCTGGGCACAGCCCCTGCAGCCCCTCATCTGACATCCAGGGATCCTCGGTCAGAGCTACACCACCTCCCAGAGCTGGCAGGGCACCTCCACCATCTAGAACCTCAAGCTGCTTTGAATGGGGCTGAGTCTAGGCCCAGACTGTAATAGGATCTGCTTCCTTGCTCTCCCATCAGCAGGTCCACCCAGTGCTGAACTGCAGGAAACATCAGTTGATAGTGTAGATTGATTGGCCAAACCTTGGGATCACCAGTGCTTATCTGCCCCAGTAGCTATTCTTCAAGTAGGAGAAAAGGGACTGGACCTGTGGTGAGAATAGTATCACCTTGCAGGATTGAGGCACAGGGAACTGCTAAGGTTTATTGTCTGAACAGGGATTTCAAAGATCTCAAGTTCAGTGAATAGACTCTCTCTGGAGGTCTGGCTATTTACTGCATGATGCATTTGCTTGTGCAACGCTGGCTTATAGCCTGAGTGAGTGTACAACAACCCGGGGAGCTTTGGAAAACCCTGGCCAGCTGAGTCAGTCATCTGGGGTGGGGCCTGGGCTCAGTGTTCTTTGAAAGTTCTCCAGATATAGCCAAAAGGTATATGAAGAAATGCTCGAAATCTCTAATCATCAGGGAAATGCAAATTAAAATCATGATAAGATATCATCTCATTCCAATTAGAAGGGTAATTATCAAAAAGACAAAAAATAACAAGTGTCAGCAAGGATGTAGAGGCAAGGGAACGCTGTACACTGTTGATGGTAATGTAAATTGGTACAACCACTATGGAGAGCAGTATGGAGGTTCCTCAACAAAACTAAAAATAGGCTCAGTGCCTTTTGGCATCAGTAAGAAGGGCACTGCCACATACACTGAAGCTGGTGGGTTCGAGCCCGGCCTGTGCCTGCTAAATGACAATGACAACTGCAACCAAAAAATAGCTGGGCATTGTGGTGGGTGCTTGTAGTCCCAGCTACTTGGGAGGCTGAGGCAAGAGAATCGCTTAAGCCCAGGAGTTTTGAGGTTGCTGGGAGCTGTGACACCATGGCACTCTACCGAGGGTGACACAGTGAGACTCTGTCTCAAAAAAAAACCCCACAAAAATAAAACTAAAAATAGAACTATTATATGTGGCAATCCCACTACTGGGTATATATCCAAAAGAAAAGGAAATCAGCATGCGGGAGCCATATCTGCACTCCCATGTTTATTGCAGCACTATTGACGATAGCCCAGACATGGAATCAACCTAAATGTCCATCAGTGGATGAATGGATAAAGAAATTGTAATGCATAAGTACACACAATGGAATACTACTTAGCCTTACATAAGGAAATTCTGTCATTCAAGAATTTGAATGTGGGTAGAGCTGGAGGGCATAATGTTAAATGAAATAACCAGGAACAAAAAAACAAATACTGCATGATCTCACATGTGAAATCTAAAAGACTCAATCTCATACAAGCTGAAAGTGGAAGGGTAGTTACCAGAGGCTGAGTGTGGAAAAGGGAGATGTTGATCAAAGGGAACAAAGTTTCAGTTAAATTGGAGGAACAGTTTCAGTGAACTTGTGCCCTGCATGGTGACCATCATTAATAATAATATACCTTAATTCATAATGGCTAAAAAAATAGATTTTTTTTTGAGACAGTCTCACCTGGTCACCTTGGGTAGCATGCCATGGCACCTTAGCTCACAGCAACCTCAAATTCTTGGGCTCAAGCGATTCTCTTGCCTCAGCCTCCCAAGTACCTAGGACTATAGGTGCCCACTACAGTGCTCAGCTATTCTTAGTGAAAGGTCTCACTTTTGTTCAGGCTAGTCTCAAACTCCTGAGCTCATGCAATCCTCCTGCCTCAGCCTCCCACAGTGCTAGGATTACAGGCGTGAGCCACAAGAATAGAATTTTTTTAACATTCTCACCACAAAAAATAAATGATAAGTTGATGAGATGTTAATTAGCTTGGCTGGTGCTTTCTGTGATGTAAGCTTAGATTAAACATTACATTGTACCCCCAGAAATAAGCACAACTATAACCTGTCAGTTAAAAATTTTAAAAAGCAACCAAAGCTCTCCCAGGACTCCTGATGCTCCTGCCAGGCTCAGTAACCAATGCCAGGCAGTTTACAGATGCGGGGAGCACAACCTCAGGCGTGTGAAGCTAAGGTTCACAGGGGCGTTCTCTTGTCCACACCCTGCAGACCAAACAGATGCTGACCACCACCCATGCCGTGACGTCAGCATCTCTTGGTGGCCTGAGGCAGCAGGGGCTTCTGGGGCCTCCCAGGGGATGCCAGCATACAGAATAGCTGCCCCACAGCCACCTCCCCCACACCACATGGGCATGTGGCCCCTGCCTTTGTGCAGGGGCAGACTCTGTGGAGAGGGAGCACAGCCCAGCAGCCTGCAGGGTGTACCTTTACATAAGTCACTTACTCAGGCCCTTTCCTGAGAGCAAAGTTATACAGAAATGAACATGAGGACATGGAGCAGAGAGGGAGGAGGGACACAGGAAAGGAAAAGCAGGGCAGAGCTATGGCAGTTCATGGGGGAAGGCTGTGTGGAGTCAAGGTCCTGGGACATGTTCTTCTGCACCTCAGAAGTCTGGACCATGAGTCCAGCCACCTGGCCTCACTTGTTAACACACTCCTTGGTATGCCAACAGTGACTCTCCACAGCCCCCTCGCACTGAGACACACCAGTCCAGTAGCAGCCATGTTGCAGGCCCCCCTCTAAGGACTGGGAAAGAGCAGGGCCATGGAAGCAGAGGGCTGCCGAAGCCACAGCTTAATGAAAACACACATGTGCATGTGCACACCCACACATAGACATTCCCCTCCAGACATAGACACAGACACCCAGCGTGCACAGACTTACAGACATGAACAGACACACATGCACAGATATATAGACACACAAAAACGTGCATGCATGAACACAGATGCACAGACACACGTGCACAGAGACACACACAAACGCTCACATAGACAGACAGACATGCAGACATATACAAACACACAGAGGCATAGAGACCTGTATACCCCAACACACACTACACACACATGCTCCCAGAGATCTAGACACACAGCTACACAAAGACACAGACAGTCATGCATACACAGGCACATGCAGACATACACACACACACACAATCACCTATTCATTTGTAGGTCTAGTTCCAAACACCAAAGGCTAATGTCTTAGCATGCCTGCCACCTTTCCAAGTCCACACAGTGATTTCATTACCACCTTCTGAAGCTTCCTTTTTTTCTAATGGCAGGACATTCCCTTGCTCTCCTCAAAGAAGTGGAAAACTGCCTCTTCTAAATTAAAATGTTGCTTCTGCTCTCAAAGGCTAAGCCAAACCCCTAGCAGTGGACAAGGCCAATGGCTAGAATCGGAGCACAGTGCAAAGTCCCCCAAGACAGAGTACTAGAGATGGCACAGCCTCCCGGAGCACTGAGACCAGGTGGCTCAGGCATGCGGAGTTGCCTGGTAAGGTGGCTGGGTCCAGGGCTCTGACTCAGTCTCTGAACATGGAGCACGTCCCCTGCTGTGATAAGAACAGGGTCTGGTCAGCAAAGGTGACAGACAACCCCTTCCTTTTGGACAACCCCTTTTTTCCAAGTAGGTCCAAGTCCCAAGAAGAACCAGACAAGTGACAGGGCTGGGACCCTAAGCCTGGATGTTAATCTCTGCCAAGGAAAGCTGGTCAGCAGTGCACTAAGCTGCTCCAGCCTTAGGCCTTTGCAGTGAAGCCCAGCCTGCAGGTCAGTGAAACCCACACCCAGCCCATTCCAAACAAGAGGGAGCCCTGTCCCAGAGCCCATTCTGTGGAGAAGGGCCGGGCCCACAGAGGCAGGCAGAGCTGGCTTCACCAACATCCCGGCTCTGCCTCTGACAGCAGGATGTAAGCCTCAGTTTCCTAAACTGGACAAGAGAGGTTACTGATGGAATGATCAACTTGCCTACAGAGCAGGTGGTCCCTGGCCTAGCGTTGCAGATGGCAATGCAGTTCCCCTACACCGTTTGCCACAGTCACAGAAGCCTGGGGCTCTGAAGCCAAAACAGTCCTCTTCCCCTTAGGTTATACATGAACAGAATGCTGAGGAAGTCCTGGCTCAAGGCAGGAGATGGGCTGCTGTCACCACTGTACACAGATGGCAGAATCAAGGCACCAAAAAAATGTAAGTTACTATAACGTCTGCCAGGACTGCCACAACAAGGTGCCACAAATTGGGTGGTCCACACAACAGAAATGTGTTGTCTCAGTGCTGGAGGCTGGAAGTCCTAGATCCCAGGGTCAGAAGGCCTGGTTCCTTCCAAAGCCTCTCCATGGCTGGGGTGTCTCTCCCTGTGTCCTCACATGGCCGTCCCTCTGTGCCTGTCTGTCCCATCTCCCCTTTTTATGGGGGCCCAATCATTTTGGATAAGACCCCATCCTAATGACTTAAAACACTTTATTACCTCTCTAAAGACCTTATCTCCAAAGATGGTCACTGGGAATTAGGACTCCAATGTATCTTTTCTTAGAGGAGGAAGTGAGTGGAACATGTTTCAACCCATAACTGACACTAACAGTTATAAAGTAAGCTCACCACTCGACAGAAATATACTTGAATACTTGATTTCTGAATGGTTGATTTCTCAACCCACAGTCTTCTTCAGTGCCCTAGATAGTTCCAAGCTCAACAAGCCCTCTAGAGGGCACCAGTGGAGGCATAGCCCTCCTCTCCATCTCTCCCTTGACCATCAAGTGGCCTGGAAGCTAGATTTTATTTCTTGTAGAGAGAAAACACGCTACAGCCTGTGTGCATATGAGCTCTGGTCCCCAGTCTCACTCTTAGGAGAAGGCAAAACCTGCAGTTACAGTCCCTGGGAGAAGCTGTACTCTGCCTGAAACTAGGCCAGACACAGTCCCTGCATTGAGGATCACACATCCCCAAAGAGAAAGAAGACCAGGACAAAGGCTGTTTCCGCTTTTCTAAAGTGGGGAATAGCTAATATTATTGCACAGCTTTGGAAACATGACCTTCATAAAAGCGGCTGTCTGTGGGGCCCTGGACACAGCAAGCTCTCTGCTAAATGTCAGCATGTGGGATCTGGGGCAGCCTTAGGCGGTGGGCATTACTAAATCCACTTCCTAGAGGAGCAAGTTCATTCATGATCACACAGCTGGTACCTGGAATTGCCGAAACCCCAACCCAAATCCATCAGGCTCCATACATCAGAAATCAGGCAGGTCTGGCTGGCACAGGTCACCACGTGTCTGGACATTTGTCCATGAAGCTCACAGATGGCCTGAGACACAGCCCTCAGAAGAGTGGACAGCACCCACCCTCACCCCATAGGAATAGAAAGACCCCAACAACTGCAGCCTCTGAGGAAGCCAGGCAAAGCCAGAGTACATGGCCCTAGGATTCCTGCTCTTTCTCCTAAGGCCCCAGGCTCTGCCTCCCTCAGTTTAACCCCCATGGGCAGCCGGGTGGGAGTGGGCATGTGTGGAACAGGAGCACACACTGAGGCCTCTGCTGGGCCCTCAGAGGCCAATCTCTCCCCTTGGGCACAGGCTGGGTCTGTCCAGAGAAGGAAAGCGTGGAGAAGAGGACTGTCCCTCTGTGTCCAGAATGAGAGTCTGGCCCACAGTTCCTTACAGAGGACAGGAGCCTCACTCCTACAGGGAGGATGGGAGGATGCCATTGTCCTATTACCTCTGGGGACCTGAACTGTTCCCTGCAGTCTTGAAGGGAGACAAGCTGTGCTGGGCTGGAGAAGGGTATAGTGCAGGCAAATGGTAGGACTATAGTTTTCCTGAACTTTCTGCTGATCTCTGTACCCCAGGGACCCTCTTGAGTGAGTTCTCCTGATTTCTCTTGCAAGACTCTTTGTTTCTCAGAATGTACCAGAGGCTGAGTCATTGAGGGATTTTAATTGGGAAAATAAGATTACAAAAGAAAGAAAGAAACCACAATTCTATTAACAATTATATGCAGAACAAGGCCAGGGTTACAACTTTCCATTTTCTTCCCCCAATTCAGTGCTGACGTTAGATGAGAATTTCTGAGCAGGCTCTAGTCTCAAGGAATAAACACGAGGTTGGGGTTGGGGGGGGCTGGGAGGATGGTTTGATTCTTTTACTTTTTATTTGTTACCATCAAAGCCCAGATGAAAATTTTAAATTATGATTAAACCTTAGGGGCAAGAATGGCCTTTTGAGACTAAGCAGTGGGGATGCCCCCCTGAGAAATAGACATTAAAAACCTGAAAGCAAGTGTTCCTGGGTGAAAAAGAACGGACACAATACACAGAACAAAATCCTCAAGGTCATCTCAGGTTTTTGTTTTGGACCCTGCAGGAAGGATGAGGGACCCTCAGAAAACTGACTTAAGGACCACCCCACATTCTTGATTTTGCCCCGAATCTGGGGGCCGCGGCTGAGCACAGTGGCGGTCGCCAGCTCTGTCTTTGTCTTCCCTGCAGGTCCTTGCAAAGCTGAGCTGCCGTTGTCACTGTGTTGTTTGATATTCCCAAATCCGGCCTGAAGCAGATGATGGGGCCACAGGAGGAGAGTCCTTCAGGGTGTCTTGTTTGGTTTGGAAATATTTAAATGTCTGCTGCATTTCCTCTGAGAGGGGAGAAGCCAGGGCCTGTGGGAGAGCCCAGCACTCTGGCCACAGCCCTGCAGGGTCCCCAGCTCCTCTGAGGCTACCTCCCTGGGACCGGATCTTCAGTCCTGCCCCCCCCTCCAACCCCTACCCGCCACACTCCCACCCTCAACACCATGAGAAAGTCAAGATGAGCCCAGACATTCCCCACCACGTGTCTATATCAAGTGACTCTGCTCGGCACCCGACTGAAGCCGGTGTAGCAACTGTCCAAGATTACAGAAAGCTTCTCAGCTCCTGGAAGGATCGCCAGCACGTTACTAACCTCAGAGGCCAGACATATGTTTCCCATAGATTTATTTAAATGCTAGTGGCCACCACAGATGAACATAGCCTTTTAGAATTAAGAGCGTGTAATTAAGACATAATCTCTTCCACTTTGTAATATATGAAGCAGCAAACGGCTACCGAGATTGACTGAATTCTCCAGCTTCCCTCTGGAGCTTACACACTCCCCAAAGCTGTCGGAACGCTTCATGCTTAAGGTTCAGGGCACACGGGTGTGTAGGACTCACACAGAAAGGCCCTCCTTAGGGGGTCCTGATGTAGGTCAACCAGGGATTGACACTGAGGCCCACCTAGGAGCACAGATGCATCATCAACAGAGGAGCGAGGAAAAAAGCAGGCCAGGATAGCCTTTCACTGGCAGGGAATATATTGCTCAGTCAAAACACAGCCTGGGCAAGGGCTTGCAGTAAAAGGAGATTGGATTGTGTGAACATACAGCTCCCCACCAAAGCCTCCAAGCCGGTGTTATAGGGGGAAAAAAACAAAAAATTAAAAGCACAGCCTCATTTTTTGTTTGTTTGTTTTAGTGTTATCAGGAGTTTTCTGAGGCCTGCCCTTGACAGGTTAAAAAAATGAAACCCTTTTCACTCTGGACATCTCCACCTGATGGAAAACCCAGCAATTTTATGTGTCTTTATGCTGAGAGTGGATATAAACTGTGGCTGGCCATCGAGGGATATAGATTCGCCCTTCTCTGGCAAGTTAGAGTGTTTGTACTGAAGTTCCCAGCAAAGAATATAACCTGAAGGTCTGTGCTATTCAAATCTGACTACAAAGCTAATTTTTAAGAAATGGCATTCATGAAAGATTAACCCGAGACATGCAGTCCCATCTATTCCAAATCCATGTTTAGCTCACCACTGCACCAGAAAGCTAAGTATCGGGGACAGAAATTTTGGCACATTCAGCTGCCCTGAGCCCACACTGAGGGACAGTACAGAGAGCAACAACTGGGTGCTCACTCCTATATTATTGGAGGAGGCTTGTGAAGGTCATATACTAGAGCTTCTATAACTTGACCACCCAAGGGACTATAACAAACTGGTGAACATACAGAGGTGGTCAATATAAGGAACTAGGCCTACTGGACTGATATGCACATGTGATGCATGTCTGGTCTATCAAAATTAGCTTAGGGAGGTGGCAATGTAGGGAGGCCACCTATGGAAGTTCTAATATACTCCTTTTTATCAAGGGCATGCCTTAGGTACCAGTTTGCTTCTAACTGACGAACTTCTGATCGTATAAGTGATGGTCACATCTCAGTAGCTCTGGCTATGAAAAGCATTTCTGGACTCAGCCTCCCTCCCCCATGGCCATACTGCTCTTTGGTGTGCCTCTCACAAGCTGTGCTACGAGTATCCTTTCACCGACAGCTTCCTCTTTGCTGTTAAATATAGCTCCGCACGCTGCCAAAACATTTCTTTTTTTTTCCTCTTTATCTTAAAAAACTTCGTGTCAATTTTCAGTTTTTTAAATTTGATATTTTGTGTTTTAAGTTTCATTCTTTTTTAAATGAATTTGCACATTGTAGAGATGCAATGCTTTACATACACAGAGTGAAACTCAATCTTCCTCCCTCCATAGCAGAAGCGATCTCTGCATTGTCCCTTCTGCATCCTTCCAAGATAGTCTATGGGGCTTTGAACTTATCCGTGCAAATCTATTTAACTTTTCTACTATAATTTTGATATGCACTAAAACTAAATAACAATTTCTCCAACTTTCCAGTTAGTTATTTCCTTTATAGTCCTATGCCCTTACTAACAATATGTCTTGCTTAAAAGAGCTATGATTTTCACAGACACACACATACACGCACAAATCGCTCTTTTGGTGTGTGGAAATGCATAATACTTCTTCTGACTCAACTGGTAACCAAACAAAATTTCAAATCTGAAAGGGAGGAGAGAGCTTCATGGAGGAAGTGTGGTGGCCCCTGGAGCCTTCTGCAGTTGAAGGCAGATCTCAAAAGCATTTCTGGAGGTTTGGTTGGTCTTTGAACATGAGCAGAGGAAGGACAAGGACATGTGCTGCCTGGTGCTTTCTCTCCCTTGGACTGATGGACCTGACTAGAACAGAGAGGGAATCTGCCTGTCCATGCGGGAAAGGGGGTACACCATGGGAGGGAAACCTCAAACCATTGGTTTTGGAGCTTCAAACACGATCTTGTGGCTTTGAGTTTTCTTACAAGAATCAGAAAAATAAATACACTGTATTTATAAGTAGATGCAGAAATCATTGAACTGCACTAGAAAGTAGCAATCTCGGGAGAAGGTGGGGGGGATAGCTGCACTGTCTGTGGGCCCTGGAGGCTGCCAGCCCAAGCAGTGGCCATTCAGGTAAAGTGGGCAGAAGTCCTCACTCTACCCTTTTAGAAAAGAACAAACAAATCTGCTTAGGTTTTGAGGACAAAAGAGTTCCAGTTCTCTTTGTCTGGCTGCCCAAGTAACCAAGGTCATGGGTAAGGCTTGGAAGTGGAGACAGGACTCTGTTGCCTAACCTAGCACTAGGGGCTCCCATTTTACTATGAGATCATTCCCTGGTAGGAGCTGACGGGAGCAGGAAGGGGCAGGGATGGGAGCCCAAGCCTTCCGGGTGGCAGCCCATTCACATATATGAACTCTTTAATCTTCACTTTACCCTTACCAGACAGGTCTCATGGCATTTAAAAATGAAAAATAAAAAAGGAAATGAGATTTAAAAAGATGAAATGACTCACCCCAAAGCAGCAGGCCATGTTCCAAAGCAACAGGGCTGGGGAGCAGGCTCGGTGCTTGGATTTTGAATAGGAGTCTATTGCCATTCAGGGATTCAGAGAGTAAACACTGTTTTTCTGACTTTCAAGTCCCTTTTGAGATCTTCAATGACAAAATCTGAGCTGTTCTTGCAAAACCAAAAGATCTCAGAAGGCCAACAGCAAGGGTTCTCAACCAGGGACAATTTTACTCTCTGGGGCACATTCAGCGATGTCAGAAAGGTTTTTTCGGTTGCCACACCTGGAGTAGCAGGCCGTCAGCTGCTCCTGACATCTAGGAGACAGAAGCGAGGGATGCTAGGACACACCTCACAACTAAGAGCAGTTTGTCTCGAGATGGTCATATGGGTCAGCAGAGGTTGAAAACTGGCCTATTGGCATAAATAAATCAAACTTTATATCTGTTTCAATATTGTTTAAGCAGTGTTATGAATCTTTAAGAAAGGTATGCCTCCTGGAGCCACCTTGTACCCTAAAATTAAATGTTCTGTCTCTTGATGAAAAAAATATTCCTGTTAGCACCCGTCATTGGAGACCTTATAGACCAAATTAGTGTATTCTCAATAGTATCTACCCAAAGGAAAATTCCCTGTTTTTGTCACAGATTTCGCAACATGATAAGGTGACCCTCTTCATGAATATGGGTGCCAACTGGCCATGATCTGTGTCATTCAGCAAGAGAGATGATGGGAGATCCAGACAACGTGGCATTTCTTGTATCAGAAGCACATAGACTTTGAAAACGCTGAAACCTCCAATGATAGCAATTGTTTGGGGACTCTGGGTGAAATGATGTTCCCAGAGGGCTCTGGGTTTATGGATTTTAACATTACTTCTCGAGGGCAGCTAGTTCAGCGTCATTCCACATCTATCCCAGACACGGATGCAGCTTGAGCTCAACAAACCCACAGGGGGCCCACAAGGAATCCCAGCACAGTGACAGCTCATCCCCACAGATGACAAAGGAGATGTTTGTAACGTGGCCGCTTCCCCGCCTCGGCACTCCGGGGCATTTTTACATCTGGCAACACTAGAAACCACAAGTCAAACACGGAATAACTCAACTAGCTAACAAAGAAATGATCAAAAAAGGCTTCGGCAGTCTAATCGTTATCATTTTGTTTCTCTACCTCTTACTATTCCATTCCAAAATTTTCAGTAATTCTCCAACTGCAGTTCAACTAAGAAGAATATACATACATTAATCCTCAAACCAAAGAGTTAACTTCCTCTAGAGCTTTTTTTTCCCACAATGCTATAAAAAACTTTTGAAACATTAATTAAAATTTGAATAAAAACCCACAAATCACCTTACTTCCACACTTTCAGGAATTTAAATAATAGATGCAGAAGGAGCAGAGAGAGGTGCACCTCAAATTGGAGCAGCACAACCTACACTTAGCCATGGTGGGTGGTGGACATGCAAACTATGTTAACTTTCCAGAAATATAGATTCCTGTGCAGAATTTCCTGATTTTTAAATATTGGCTTATATTTTTGTAAGCGCCGTGCTAGCAAGTTAAATGCAGGTGACAAGCCACTGGTTTAAAACCTTTGGTATACTGTGTATAATCTGATATCCAACCAGAGTGAACAAAAGGAACTGGTATGAGTCTGTGTATTTTACACTTTTAATATTTAGAACGTATTTAAAAGAATATTCTCACGAACATGAATGGGTCTTAGCCTTGAGTATGTTAAGAGAATATTGAAATAACAAGTTAGCTAAAGAAAAAGATGTTGGCAAATCAAAACTACTTATTATTTATTTTTACCAGGAAAATTTGTCTGAACCCACCATAGTTGTGTGCATATAATTAAAAACTCATCTTTAACAAGACAAGAGGATCTACCACTAAGTGTGTAACAGAGGGTGAAATCGAGAAGCTTCTTAGGCAAGCATGAAGTCACAGTAATAGCACAGGGCCAGGGCTCTTGGTGCCAACACAACTGAAAAGGATGCCTTTGAAGGATTATTAAGTTATTAAGAATAGCAAAAAAAAAAGAGAGAGAGAGAGAGAGAGAAAATCTCTTTTTAATGCTCTTGCCATAGGAATTAAGTTGTAGCCCACTTCTAAAGTGAATGTAACTTCTGAGAAGTCATGGAGCATTGGACACTCACTTCTTCAAAAGATCTCATCTGTACAGTAGGGGAACACGGTTGGGCATTTCACACACACACCGCAGAGGGCATCTGCCCTTACTGGGAGTTCTAACTTTATTTGGTCGTACCTCAAGTTCACTCAGGTACTGATGTTTATCTGTTCATTACTGTTTGAGCACCTTCCTACACTCTGGAAATGAGCATGTAGAGGTGAAGAGAACAGACATAGCCCTGCCCTCAGAGAGCTCCTGGTCTAGTCGCCGAGAAGTGAAATAAATGTAAGTATCTAAATAATTGTGAAAAGCTGACAAGTACAACAGAGGCACCAAGCAGCCTGTAGAACAATGCTTATGAGTCCTATCTGCATAAGAAATCTGAAAAAAAAGAAAAAAGAAAGAAAAGAAAACAAGTCAAGACAATAAGCTGGAGAGGCTGTGATGTGTGCCCCCAACTCACAGCCCCGGACTCTTGCTGGAACTGTAAGGGGCATGCAAGTTCTTTGTGGGGAGAACCTCCACAGTATGAAGGCAAAGGTCTTATGAATTATTTAGGTGCTTATGTTAAATTCAATTATACCATCTGAAAGAAGTAACTCACAACTATGTTGAGAAAGACTCAAAGTACCCTACTCAGATGATATCAGGGACCATCCCTTTCACAGCAGTGACACTGCAGGTTGAAAATGTAAAGGCAGAGTGAACTATGACCTTTGCTGCTGGCCCTAAGTCCCACCATAAACTGTTATTTCAGAACAGACTGACTGCTACTCCCAATGGAGCCTTGGAGGTCAGCCCCCACCTCCATCTAACCCCAGACGATTTATGAAGTACCTGTTCTTCTGAGACGGTTTCCTCTTGAGATAATGATCTATCATCACCAAAATGATTTGCCATTGAAGATGCACAGACAACTAACCCTTCAATGTAAAACAGGAACATGCCCAAATAAAGATTTATTTTTGTTTCCTGCTGTGCACGCTTTGAGCTGGGGATTGTTGATGACGTGCTGTGGAGTGTCAAGCCTGTAAAGTCTCCTAATGCTTCTGAAGGACTGAGACAGGAAGCTCTTTCTCTAATCCCCTCCATCTTCTTCATGAATGGAAATGAGGATTAGGCTGTGTGGTTTTCACAGGCAACACCATCTCAAACAATAGTCTGGCTGCTTCCTCCCTGGGCTGTTTCATTGCCAATCACAGTAGGATCCTAGCAGGGCTGCCAGAGAACGTGCAGACCATAGCTCCTAGGGCCACAGCCACAGTCAGCCTGGGGGAACACAGGAAGGCCAAGGAAGGAGCCGCAGAGACACACACTTCCTGGACATCCACAGTGTGTGAGTCCCTTCCCTGCAGCTGGATGGAGGTGACATCTGTGATGGGAACATATAGGAGCTGAAGGCCAAAGACTCATCCCTTCCTATTCCTCATCAGTACCATGGGAACAAAACATGCTTTCGAGAATATTCAAGGAGATGATTCAAGTCAGGTGCTTCCCACAGTCCCGGACACATAGTAAATGCTAATACTCAGTAAAGTTGGCCATTGATACGATTTCCTACTCACTAATCATTTAACTTTTCTGAGTCTTTCCTTAGCAAAAGCAAGGAGATTGGGTTGGGTCACCTCTACATGTCCTGCTGTATGTAGAACTCTATAACTGGAAGACAAGAGACTATTTTAAGGCCTTTGGGAACAGAAATCTCTGTTGAAATTATAGGAGCCCAAACTCTCAGAATGATCCCAAGTTCCAGAGTAAAATGGGCATGGGATTCAAACAATTTTATTTGATGCCAAGGTTCAAAAGAACCACCAAATTCATGTGGGATCATGAAGTATCTCCGAGAACACAGGGAGCAGAAAGTATCTACTGGTCCTATATTCAGCAGGTATGAAAATGAGTAATTCACAATTTGTCACACTTATGATGATAATTTTTATCATTAATAATAATTAATCATAGCCAGGCACAGTGGCTATGATCCCAGCACCTGGGAGGCCAAAGCAGGTGGATTGCCTGAACTGGAGTATAAGACCAACCTGAGCTACAGTGAGACCCTGTCTCTAAAAACAGCTGGGCATTGTGGTAGAGATGCCTGTAGTCCCAGCTACTTAGGAGGATGAGGCAAGAGAACCACTTGAGCCTAGGAGTTTGAGGCTGCTGTGAGCTATGATGCCATGGCACTCAACCCCAGAGCAACTGAGTGAGACTCTGTCTCAGAAAATAATAATAGTTAATCATTCTTAAAGACTTCTCCATGCTAGATATCATAGGAGGCGCTCTCTATTTTTTTTAACCCCTCAACTAATTCAGGTAGATTTTTATAGATGAGGAAACAAGGCTCAGAAAGGGCAAGCTTCCTGCCCAAGGACACAGAGCTATTCCTTCCAGACTCAGTGGTGCACCCTGGAATTTCACCCAAGTCTGTGAGCCTCCAAAGTCACTCTCTTTATACCATGCCGTGTGCCTTAAATCTTTACTGAGTGTTTTTACAAGAGGACATTTTAATAATGTGCTCTAAGCAACAATGCACTGGCCACCTCCATGGCAGCTTCCTGAGAGCAGGTGTGGGTGAAGGGAACCATGTGCCATGAGCTGCAGGGGCCGGGCATTCTGCTCAGACCTGCCACAGAGGGGCAGCCTCCATCCACAGCGAGGCTGCTGGTGCTGACTGTACAGTAAAGGAAACCACTCTCAAATTTCTACCCCATGTAGCTTCTCATGGTTGGAAAAACCAAGGCTGCCAATATCATCCACCACTGAAGAGAAGAGAGCTCGAGGCCCTGGAAGATGGACCACCCGCAAGAAAGTCTAATCAAGATCAGGCTTCCCAGCACTGAGGACACCGGGTGCACTAAGTTGAGAAAGTCACCACCGTGAAATGCCTTCCATGCCTTCCCTCTGAGCAAAAGCCCACATTGACCACACGGGCAGGGAGAGTGCTGGGGAGAGGGGGATTCCCCTGGGTGCTCCCGCTGCAGAGGCAGGTGACTCCCACCTGGGGCATGGAGTGCATTGTCCAGCTCACCTTCCCAGTGTGCAATGGGGCTCTGCACTGCTTTCCCTCCAGTCTCCTGCTCCAGGTCATCGTTCTACTTTTCTGCAAACACCCGAACAACCAAATCTTTAACGAGCACCTGTGGTGTCACTGTCAGAGCTTCCACCTGCAGAGGGGATGTTGTAAGCTGTGTCTTACAGGTGAGCCAACTGCAGTGCAGAGAAGGAGCTAATCTGCCCACGGCCACAGACCAAGCAAGTGGTAGAGCTGGGCTCGCAGCCCGTGACTTTTGGCCACATCAGCTGTCTCACTTCGAGATCAAGGGAGAACAGATATAAACACATAAAATGCTAAACAATAATTTAAAAAGCAAGACAATTCAAAACCATAGACATCCCGAGGCTTGGCTCAGAGCTTCCCTGAGATTCCTGTGAGACCGAGTGTCCCACAGCAGATGGGATTTGGAGCCCAGGGTGGCACTGGGGTGATGTGCAGGGTTTGCCTCTTAAAGAAGGGATCTCTGTATTGATCTTTATCCCCTCCGTCTTGCAGATGAAGTCTATGGCTCTGATTTGAGAATGTGCAGGTGCTCCCTCTCCTGGCCTGCCCCTCACCCCACCAGTTCCAGCTATGGGTCACACAGGTTAGCATGCAAATCCTCCCTGATGGCTTCTTCTGTATTGACCCATCCCACCTAGACTGTTGGGTAACTTGATTGCAGAGAATATATTTTATATTTTTTAAAAGTTTCCCCACAGTGCTCAGTGCCTAGTAACTACACCTAATCAGTAGACAACTGTGTCAAACTGCCTTAAGCCAGTATCTATCAAATGCTGTCCCACACGCAAACATTGCTTTGCAAGTCTCCAGGACCTTGCTGCAGCCTGATAAGGTTCCTGCATCCTGTCCTTTTAGAGACTTGGGCTTATCCTGGAGGGATGGGATACTCGCAGGCCTGGTGGCACATCAGCAATCTTTCCAGTGGCATCAGGAATTAAGAGCTCCCCTGAGTTGGGGGTATGGGAGTACAAGGCCAGCCTGAGGCTAGACTAAGCTGCTCCCCCAAGACGTGAGGCCAGCCTCCTCGCCTTATGCCTATAGTCCTTTCCTGTACCTGTAGAGTCTTTCCAGCTAACATATATCTTGCTACCACTCATTTAACCAGGGAAGCTTTTTCTTATCATTCTTTATTGGTAAATAGCAAGCTCGCAGGTACACATTCACATGGTGGAATTTGAAAGCCTTACTCCAGAGCAGGGGTTGGCAAACATTTTCTGTAAATGATCAGATGGTAAATAATTTAGTTTTGCAAGACAAATGCATCATCTTGGTTCCAACTAGCCAACTCTACCACTGCAGAAGAAAAGTAGTCTTAGACAAGATATAAATAAATGGCCCGGTTGTGCTCCAATAAAGCAGGCTTACCAGCCCTGCTCTGCAGTGTAGATTCCTGATTGAGATCGTTCAGAAGTAAGCCATTGTAAATTACAGATTAGGGTAATGCAAAAGTTAACTAGTTACCCCAAGGATGTGTTTTCAGGTGCACATACCCACATATCACAATGGGAACACTGCAGGATACTGAGTAACCACAGACAATACTACAGTGATGCACAATTAATCAGTTACACTCCCTGAACACTTACTGCATGCCAGCTAAAGCACTTGAGGGGACTTACTTTTTAAACTGCACAACCACCTGAATAACTGTCATTACTACTATTACATAGATGAGGAAACTGAGGCTCCAGTGAGGACAACTGGCTTTCCCAGCATAACAGAGTGGGGAAGGGTCATGTTAGACAGACACAGGCTTCAGACACATTCAGGGTGCCCCCAAATGGCCGGTAAGAGTCAGACCCTGGCTGTGGGACTCCAGGCACATCACATTGAGTCTCAGTTTCCCTGTCTTCAATATGGGGCTGATCATGGCTCTTTGGGGAAGTTTTTGAGCATATTATATAACACAAGTGAAAATGTACAATACAGAACCAAGCACTTGGTGTCAAGCACAAGCTCATTAAAAATGGATTGGTCAAGTGGCTAAGGTGCCATCCACATACACTAGAGCTGGCGGGTTCGAATCCAGTCCAGGCCTGACAAACAACAATGACAATTACAATCAAAAAATAGCCGGGTATTGTGGCAGGTGCCTGTAGTCTCAGCTACTTGGGAGGCTGAGGCAAAAGGATCACTTAAGCCTGGGAGTTGGAGATTCCTGTGAGCTGTGATGTCACAGCACTCTACCCAGGGTGACAGCCGGAGGCTCTGTCTCAAAAAAAAAAAAAAAAAAATGGATTGGTGAACAGCTCTATTGCTATATACAATAGTCCTCCTTTATCTGTGTTTTGAGTTACCTGTAGCCACTGTGGTCTTAAAATAGGTAAGCCCCATATAATAAGATATTAAGAGAAAAGGAAACAAGAGTCATTCACCTAACTTATATTAGTATATTGTTACATTGTTCTATTTAATTATCACATTGTTGTGAATCTCTCACTGTGCCTAATTTATAAATTAAGTTTTATCATAAGTATGTATGTATAAGAAAAAACACAACATATACAGACTAAGTTCAATTCTATCCTCAGTTTCAGGAATCCACTGGGGGTCTTGGAATGCCTCCCCCCAGATGAGAGACTACTATAATTCATTCACCTACCACACAAAGTACACAATTGAATCATTGTTAGTATATTTGCACAGTTGTGCAACCATCACCACATCAATTTTAGGATACTTTCATCACCCCAGAGGGATGCTCTGTTCCCTTTAGTGGTGACTCCCCAGTCTACTCCAATACCTTCTCCCCAGCCCCAGGCAACAACTAACCCACATTCTGTCTGTCTGGATTTGTCTACATACTCTGGACCATCCCATGTGGAATGGAATCATACAACATGTGGGCTTTTGTGTCTGATTTCTTTCAACTTAGCATAACGTTTTTGAGGCTTATCCATGTTGTAGCAGGCATCCGTATTTCACTTCTGTTTTCTGCCAAATAACATCCCATTATATGGATCCAACTGTATCCTATTTATCCATTCATCAGTTGTGGAACATTGGTTTGTTTCCACTTTTTGACTATTATAAACAATGCTGCTGTTAATATTCCTGCAGCAGTTTTGTGCGAACATACATTTTCATTGCTCTTGGGATTATGCCTAAGATTGGAATTGATGGTTTTATGGTTGCTAACTGTTTGAGGAACTATCGGAAGGTTTTCCAAAATGGCTGCACCACTTTACATGTCTACCAACAATGCATGAGGATTCTGATTTCTCCACATCTTTGTCAACACCTCTTATTGTCTGTCTTTTTACTTACAGCCATCCTGGCAGGTGTGAAGTAGAATTTCTTTAATGATTTTGATTCACATTTTCCCAGTGGCTAATGATGTTGAGCATCTTTTCATATTGGCCATTTGTACATCTTCTCTAGAGAAATGCATATTTAGACCCTTTGCCTATTTTTATTTTATTTTATTTTATTTTTGAGACAGAGTCTCACTCAGTCACCCCTCAGTAGAGTGCTGTAGTGTCATAGCTCACAACAACCTCAAACTCCTGGGCTCAAGTGATTCTCTTGCCTGAGCCTCCCTAGTCGCTGGGACTATAGATGCCCACCACAATGCCCAGCTTTTATTTGTTTATTTATTTAGAGACAGGGTCTTGCTCTTGCTCAAGCTGGTCTCAAACCAGCTCAGGTAATTCATCCACTTCAGCCTCCCAGGATGCTTGGATTACAGGTGTAAGCCACTGTACCCAGCCCAATTTATTTACCTTTTTATTATTAAGTTATTCTTTATATAATCTGGCTACAAGAACATTTTCAGATACATAGTTTGAGAATATGTTCTCCTATTCCGTGGGTTGTCTTCTCATTTCCTTGAAGGTATCCTTTGGAGCACAAAATGTTTTAACTTTGATGAAGTCTAATTTATCTCTTATCTTTTCTTGCTTGTGTTTTTGGTGTCACGTCTAAAAAAAAGGTTTGCCTAAGCCAATCTCACAAGATTTACGCCTTTATTTTCTTCTAAAAGTTTTATAGTTTTACCTCTGACATTTAGGTCTTTGATTCATTTTGAGTTCATTTTTTTTAAATAATTAGAGATGCAGTCCACTTTATTCTCTTGCATTCTTTTCATTTTTTTTTTCATGAAATGACTATCTGTCTTTTCCCTCATCTATTTGTCTCAGTATTGGCCACAAATGTAAATTGATTTCTGAACATACTTGTTCTTATGCCAGGACCACACTGTTTTTATTATTGTAACTTTGTAGTAAGTTTTGAAATTGCAAAGTGTGACGCTTCCAAGTTTGTTTTTCTTTTTCAAGAATGGTTAGCCATCTTAAGTCAGTCTTTGCATTTCTGTATGAATTTTAGGATTGGTGTATTAATTTCCATAAAATAAAGCCAGCTGAGATTTTGATAGGGATTGCATTTAACCTGTAGGTCAATTTTAGGGTATTGACATCTTAGCAATAATATTTTCTGATCCATGAACATGGGATGCCTTTCCAGTGATTTAGATCTTTAGCTTTTTTCAATAATGCATTATAGTTTTAAGAGTAAAAGCTTTATTCTTCTTTTATTAAATTTATGCCTAGGTATTTTATTCTTTGATACTCATGTAACTGAAATTATTTTATTAATCTCATTTTCAGATTATTCATTGCTATGTACACAAAAATATAATTAATTTTGTATATTGATTTTGTACCCTATGATGTCTAAATTTCCATTTTAAAAAATGCCAAAGGAAAATGAACTGTAATATGAGGGGGCTAAGGAACAAATTCATTTTTATAAATAAGGAACAATTTCTCATTTTATAAGTTCGGCAGAACGCAAAACTCATTCTTCCCATCTAGGTGTAATTTTGTACCCATTCTCTAGCCTGTCCTCCACTCCCCTCTACCCTTCCCAGCCTCCACTACACAAGGGAAGGATTTTACCTTTTATGTAGTCCAGATTTTCCCACCAGGGAGGTGGGACAGTTATCTCAATATGTAACAAACCACATCAAAATGAGGTGGTTCACAGCAAGGACAATCTATTCTTCTTCCCGTTCTGGGGTTGTCTGGACTCCCCAGGAGTTCACACCCACTAGCAGCCCGTTAGGGCGGGTCTGAAGGGGCTCTCTCCCAGGCTGGGCTTGTGCCTCACACCGGCCCCCTCCTCCACATGCACTCTCCTGATTTAGTTTGTCTAAACTGGGGATTCCTTACTAGGTCCCAAAGCATTCCTAGAAGATACTGGTGCATGCACAGGACCTCCTCCCCCAAGCCCAGGCCTTGAAATTGCCACATTGCTTCATGCCACATACAATCCACTAGTCAAAGAAAGTTGCAGGACAACCCAGACTCAGGAAGAAGGGAAAAGTGTGGCCCCAGAGTACTGTACATGCTTGCAACCTTCTGCAAGAGGCATGTCCCCTGTGGATGGTGCTGGCTGGAGATTGTCAAGTGGCTGTTCCAGAGAGGTTTAAGAACTGGCTGCAGCCTCCTGGAGGTGCTTTCCAAGAGGCTATGTGAATTGAAAGTCCAGCCACATCTCTGCCTGGAGATCAATGATTGCCACATGCCTTCTTTTTCCAAATTTTGCCCTTTTTTTTTTTTTTTGATCCTTCAGTGGATCAAGGATGCATTCTTTGGCTGACCTCCTTGAAGAGACACGGTTTATCTAAGCCCACTCTTTCCTTTGGGGGTTTTGACATTTCATAGTTTGCTATTTTTCTCCTGAGCACGGTGGCCTAAGTTGTGCCACGGAAGTGATTCTGGATGTTTGGGTTGGAAGTCTGCAGGAACCCTCGCTGCTAGGACAGATATCAGGGCCCTAAGCTTTCTGGAAGGCGCCTGTCCTGCTTCCCAGCAGGCCAGGAGGACACCTCTGTGCAGTCTAGGCAGGAAAAGAGACCTGGTGTTTTGACTGCCATCTAGTGGCAGTGCTGTTCGGTGACGGGATTCCACCTAAACGGTCACCGTCCAAATTAGAATATAGAAATTGGCTTAGAACTTTAGTTTTCATTTAGAAAAGTATAGAGCCTAGGAACTGGGCTTTGGAGTCTGACTACTGGGTTTGGGTCCCAGCTCTGGCACCTAACAGCTGTGTGGCCTGGGGGATATTAAGTTACCTCACTGTGCCTCCATGATCTCACCAAGCGCATTGGTAACAGTACTTGATTTATCGGGTAGCTGTGCATGCAGGTTGTTGACTTGGTACACATTACAGTATTTAGACGATTATGTGCACAGAGTTCTACACGAGAGTTAGCTGTTATAGGTGGAGCACACCTAACATAAAAGCCCCAAATCTGAAACATTTTGAACTGCTCCCAAGTAGGAAATTCCTTATATGACTGGTCACACTCAAAATGCAGACACACAACACACAGTTCATTCTGCATCCCCAAGGGCAAAAAGACCCTTCCAGCCCCTTTCGGCTGCAATGCATCTTTCCTACCCAGGCCAAGTACATATGTATTTTTTTTTAAACTGTTAAAGTACTTATATGTGAATAAGTGTAAGAAAATAATTGTTTATTGGCAGCATGTAAATTCAGAGCCAAGAACAATGGTGATGCCAAACAACCACAGACTGTCTGCACAGGTGGCTGAGATAGTGACACCTGCGCTTTCTGAGGGTTAAATGCACACAAACTTTGTTTTGGGCACAAAAATTATTAAAAATATTGTATTAAATTACCTTCAGGATAAGTATATAAGGCATATATGAAACATAATGAATTTCATGTTAGATTTGGGTCCTATTGCCAAGACATTTCATTAGGTATATGCAAATAATCCAAAATTTGAAAAAAGCCAAAATCTAAAATACTTCCAATCTCAAGCATCTCAGATGGGGGATACTTAATCTGTATTACTAACAGTCCTGAAAGTTATCTGACTGGAATGCTCACAAGTAGAAAATTCAGTTAGATGTGAACCAAGGCATGGTGCACGGGAAGATATCACAGTGTGTAAAAGCTGGAGGCAGGTCCATCAACTGGGGAGGCAAGGAGGAAAACCAAGACAGTGGGATCACCCAGGATGATGCGAGTTATATCGGTATTTTTGTAGTCTACAAAGCCCTTTGACATTAGTGACGAAGAGAAGAGAAAAGAGGCTTTTGATTAAGGCCAATCTGAACTGAAGGAATGTCAGTTTCTAGGAATCTCATTATCTTTTTTTCTGCAGTTTTGGCCGGGGCCAGGCTTGGACCCGCCACCCCAGTATATGGGGCCGGTGGCCGGCTCCTTGAGCCACAGGTGCTGCCCAATCTCATTATCTTTATAGGAGACATACTTGCCAATTGTAAGGCTCACAGCAGTGTATGGAATTGTTAGAAAGCCTGTGGTTGTGGACATTGGGCTCCTGGGAAAGACAATACAACGTGTAATCCCCGATCCTTGAAACTAAAACAGTTGGCACCTGTTAAACCTTTGAAGTCTCCATATCCTAATAACTTGCTTGCATGCCTACTTTTTGTAAACAATTTTTTTAAACTACATAGTTTTAACTATATATCAGTACCAGCAGTAGTTGTTTTGAGGACTGTGTTTTCTCCAAGAGGTTGTAGATATAAGATCAAGATGAACTTTTCTTTTTTAGGCCAGAACACTAGCCCTACTACACAAATAAAGCAAAACTGAGTCCTTTAATGTATATAACATAAGATACAGCCATTATATTTCTAATAAGCAATTCCACTTTGTAGAGCATGTTCATTGGAAGTGTATATCTCTGTCTTGATTGTTTAAGTTTTCTCTTTTAAATGCCTACAAAATAAATCTGTGAAAAACTGACTCAAAACAGTTTTCTCAATTGCCACAAACACCTGTTAGAGATGATCACAAGGAAATGACAAAAGGCCCTCTTCTATCCGACTCAGTCTGTAGACTGTCATTTTTTGCAAGCAACCTATCTAAAAATGGATTCACCCCTCGTAGACCAGAGAAGGGCAATGCCTTAGGCCAGTGCAATCCCTACCCTCTGGCTCCTTCCCAGCAGCCCAGCTTCCCAAGAGCTGGGCCTGAACCACGCTCCAGAAGAGCTGTTCCCACAGCTGGCCACTGGTGCTGAGGCTGGCGCTTCAGCTCTTCCTCTCAGAACTGCAAGAGACGGCTTCCCAGACTCTCTTACTAGGGCTCTTCTGAAGACAAGAGGATTCATCCATTTCCTTCCCATCTAGTAACACATGTCAGGAATTAAGAAATTAATGAACACGTTCCCAAATCCAGCTTGGCCTGGTAATGAGCGACAGTCACAATGAGATGTTCTAGAAGCCGCTCTGCTGCTCTCAGGATAATAAGGCCACCTTCCCTCTAGGGAGGATACTAAGTACATTCTGTCATCAACCACTTGGCACAGATCATTTCGTCTGACCTTCACCTCACCTCTTTTGGCTGAAAGTTCAGAAAGTTTAGGCAAATCTAAAATTGCACAATTGGCAAGTGGAAAGGCCAAAATTCCAATCTCTTCAAACATTTAGGACAAGTCCTTGAAGAAGACTCTGGGGGGGAAGAAGCTCACACGAGCCAAGAAAGGGGTGAGCCTGTTAAGTGAAGATGTTCCTTTCTCGTCCGTGTATCACCCACCGACTGTGGGAAGTGCTGATAGAGAAACTGAGGGCCTGGACTACTTATCTGAAGCACAATATTCCAGTTAACTTATGCAGTCACATGCAATTCACTGAAACATCTTTCATACACGTAGCACAGATAATAGATGACTTACTTTAAATTTACAGACTTTAACACAGGGCTTTTAAAACCTAGGACTTGTCCCTCTTTGGTCTTATGCATAAAACAAGCAAAGTTTATGCCAGTATGTGTCTTCTTTTTAAATAATGTCTTGCTCCAGGCTGTCTCTAGGTGCTCCTGTAAAAACGCTCAGATGCCAACAGATGGAATCCTCTGAGTGAGTGGCCATGCCCTGGGCAGATGCACAGGGAGGTGGGCCAAGGCGCATGTCGCCAGCGCAGCACCCACTCAGGACTCTCAGTCCCCCAGGCGAAGGGGACTCCATGAATCTCAAAATCAGCAATTAATTCTGTGGTTCACCACAGCACCAGGATTTATTTCAATGAGAAATATTATTTCTCCCCCATTGAATTCTTATAACAAGGGGGCAAAAAGGAAGACCCTTTCAGCCTTCAGCTGGGCATCTTGGCCAGGCGAGTGCTGGGGTACAGAGAAGTCTGCAGCTTCTGAAGCCACAACAAAGCCTATGTCTTCTCCCCAGCACCCCAGAGTTATTTTCATGAGGGCAGAGAGATAAAATTAACCTCAGAAACAAAACAGCAACAGAGAAGACATTGAAAGAATGGTGAGAACACACTTTGCAAACCATAGATTCAAGAGAAGACGTGTGACACAAACATTGGGGAAAAGCCAGGTGCCTGCTCAAAACACAAAGTTAGGAGACAAGGGAAGCAGTCTCTTAGTTTTCTGAAAACTTAGGAAAGGCAAGCGCTGGGGAGGATGTTTGCCTTTAAAAAAAAAAACAGTTCTTGGGTTTTTTCCCAGTTAAAAGGAGAAGTGTTCTTTTGCGGTACAACAGCGCCACCTCATGGACAAAGTCTATATGACGCTCTCTGTTTCCCTAAGAACATTTCCTCCACTGGGAACTCTTTGCGTTGACCCAAAAGGTCCGTTGTCTACATTCAATGTCCAGTATTTTCAAAGGGATTCTGTTGGGGCAGGTTTCATCCTTGAAAGCCAAATACTTTCGGCAAAAATCATATTCTCGTGTGGCTCTACTTCCCTCTAAAGATCCAAAAGTCTTTTTTTGGCACTTGAATTTCAGGTGAGGGTATGAATGCAAGCATTTATCTCTCAATGAAAATTCCCTCTGAAATAGACACCCAGAAAACGTTCCATCTTGGTTATAGTAAACAGCTTTGTCACAGCCGGAAAAATGAAACACTACACAAAAGAGTGCCTCCTTCATCCTCATCACCGTGAAAAGTCAAATTTCTGTTATTTTCCGATTTTAAAATGTTATTAGGCTATTTATAAAAACCTCTTGTCTGTCCCTGTGCTGTTATTGTTTTTTTTCCCCTTGTGCTTTGTTTTTAAATTTATGTATGGAAACTATTTTGGAAGTATCTTAGAAGTGTTTGTCCAAATCAGTCTTAAATGAAGAAAATTATGTTTTTAAAGTGAATCTTGGAATTCATTCAACAAAAATGGTTGGGTTTCTAGTCTGTACCTGCCACACAGGAAGCTGCTAGAGAAACAACAGTCAGCAAGCCTGGAGACCCAGGCCCTGCCCTTAAAAATGAGATGTGGAAGATTCAGTCCACAGTCTAAATCTGCCCCATGGTAACTTTCTCTTCGAATCCTAAGAAATATCCCCTGTTAAAATCTGCAGGAAGGTAGGACATTATACTCAGCCTGGGCCTGGTGTCCTGGGACCTTGGATGTGGGGGCTCTTTGGGGAAGGAAGCAAAATTATCTAATCTGATAGAGATAGCTGCGTCTCTGAATCACTTCAATGCTTCCTCCTGTTCTCTCTGGTGAGGTCTCTCCAGCCCAGAGAAGTGAGCACAGTTTGGAAATAATCTCAAAAGTACTGCCACTCCAGTGGTTGAAATTGTGAGAGCTTAGGGTGTGCTGGGTGCCTCCCATCAGGGTGCTAATCCTCCCTCTTTGCAGGATTATTCTTATCACCACACACACACACACAGAGACACACACACATGTGCTGTCATTTCTCCTATCTTAAAAAATGTTAAAAACAAACAAAACGCAGTGGCTCACACTTGTAATCCTAGCACTTTAGGAGGCGGAGGACGGTGGATTGCCTGAACTTGGTTGTTCTAGACCAGCCTGAGCCAAAGCACGACCCTGTCTCTAAAAACTAGCCAGGTGTTGTGGAGGACACCTGTAGACCCAGCTACTTGGGAGGCTCACTTGAGCCCAAGAGTTTGAGGTTCCTATGAGCTGTGATGCCTGAGCACCCTACAGAGGGCAACAAAGTGAGACTCTGTCTCAAAACCCAAACAAACAAACAAACCTCGCCCCCCTTCACTGGCCTCCCAGACTGCACTTCTCTTGCTTTCCATCCTGTCCGTCTCGGTTTCTGTTCCATCTTCCTCACCCATAACTCCTGGAGCGCAGGCTTCTCCCTGCCCCAGCCTGCCATGAGCCTGGGGGTCATCCACCTCCCGCCTTTAAGTCCCCCTCTACATGCTAACAAACCCCCAATGCCTAGCCCCCGCCCCTGCCCACATACACACACCACTCGTCCACCTGTCCACCTGTAACCCTGTTCATCTGACAACCCGAAATGGAACACATCTACAATTAAACTCCTGCCATTCCTGGCCGAGCGTGTCCCTGGCGGCTCACCCCCTTCAGAGCCCAGCGGCTTCCACCTTTCTCTCTCCAGTCAGAAAACCCTTTGGCTCTATCTTCAAAATAGACCCGAATCCAGCCACGTTTTTCCGGCACCGTCTACCACCCCGGCTGGAGCGTGGGTCGTCGCTAACGTCTTCTCCAGGTCGCCCAGGTCTTGCAGCCTGCTTCCCCTCACTCCAGGGACCGAGTCCTACTGCTACCTGCAAGTCCCACCCTGCACCCCTCACTGCGCTCATCTCCCCCTCCCGGTGTATCCGCTCACTCGCTGGCCAAGCCCAGGCCTTCTCACCCCCTCCTTCCTGTCCTTTTCTGCAGATGTCCTTTCCCGTGCGCGCACCACCACCCAATAACGTGTTTGGCTTTTATTCTAATGTCCTCCTCTTCCACTGAGGCTGGTGCTTCTGCTGTTTGTGTCACAGCCACATCCCCAGTGCCTGGCACATGGTGGGGGCTCCGTCAACACTGCTGGCAAATTAATGCACACAACGTGGGGCGATGCAAAGTGCTCGCCCTTCCGAGCCAACTTAAGGGCGTGAGTCCTGGAGTTGACCCTTACTCATAAAGATTTCTAAGACACAACACCAAACCCATGATCTATAAGAGTAAAATAATAAATTTTATTTTATCAAAATTTAAAACTTCTGCTCTTCAAGAAACACCAGGAGAAAGACAAGCCAAAGATTGGGAAGAAATATTTACAAGTTATTTGTCTGATAAAGGACTTGTACCCAGCAAATGCAAAGAGTTTTAAAACTGAATAATAATTATTTTAGAGACCCAGTTTTTAAAAGTGGACCAAAGATATAAACAGATACACCACCAAAGAAGATATAAGGATGGCAAATAAGAAATGAAAAGATATTCAATAGCTGTAGTCACTAAAAAAAAAATACAAATTCAGGGTAGATGCACGGCCCATCCCAGGTGCCCAGCTCACACAGACCTGAACCCAATAGACATGGCTCATCAGGTTATCAAGTGCAAGGCTGCAGTTGCCTGGGAGGCTGGAAAGTCTCTCTCCATAGAGGAGATAGAGGTGGCACCCCAAAGACTCGTGAAGTTTGAATTAAGGTCATTGCCACTGCAGTTTGCACAGGTACTGCAGTTTGTACTTCGTACTCATAATACCCAATACGATATGTACATGTCACTTGACTCTTGTGGATTCAACATAAAATCCAATCCACAGCAAATTCAAGCTTGTCTTTTTGGAACTTTGTAGAATTCATAGCAACCATTCCATGGTTGAATCCATGGATGAAGAACCCCTGGATACACATGGCCAACAGCACTAGAGATTAGACATTGTCGCATGAGGTCCTGTTTCTCACACTCTGATGTGCACATGAATCACTTATGGATCTCATGAGAATACAAATTCTGCTTCATTAGGTGGGGCCCCAGACATTGCTTTTCTCAGGTAGTTCTGGTTCTGCTGGTCAGCAAAGCACATTTTGAGCAATAAAACTCTAAAATGCATCTGTGTATATGACCCTCACAGGAGAGTCAGTTCTGTCTCTCCCATTTATATATTGGTCCCATTACTTAGTGACCGTGTGATCCAGGAGAAAGCTACTTACTCTCTCTGAGCCTGAAATTCTTCAAGGTACCCAAGGCAACTTTTCCTAAAACTTCAATTCCAAGAATCGAAGCCAGATAATTTTTCACCAACAGGCTCATTTTAACAGCCACTCGTGGAAAGTGAGGCAAGGTGGCTATCCTTACCTCCGTTTTACAGGGGAGAAAACTAAGGGTTATGGGGGTTAAACGATGGGTCCAACGTCACAAATCAGGTAAGCCACAAAGAGGGCTCAAATTTTGCCTTTTCACTCTAAACCTCTTGATCTTGGGTTAACTCAAATATTCTTGAGGTCTAGTATGTCCCAGGCATTCCTCGTCTTTACATCCAACTGACTTACGAAAAGGTTTGCTTCGGTAAAGTTCTCAGTTACTGTTATTTTATAACATTGGATCCTTTTTCTTCCTTTGGAAAACAGATTTATTCTCTATCAAAATGATAAATGTTCATTGTTTAAAGAATTCAAGCACCACGGAAGAGTACAAAGAGGTGAGTAAAATTTCACTATCTCAGATGTGACCTCTGCCAACATTCTAATGACTGTTCTTCCAGCTACTCTGTGAGTGACCTTTACGGGAGAAAGAAATAGTCAGGTCGAGTGGTTCCCTTGGTCAAATCATTTTGAGAGTGAATGATTATATCTTCTGAATATTATATCCCCCAGTTGGAAGTCACAGAGAATATTATCATTTTAAAGCCTCTCAAAACTATTAGAGCAAAAAGCGTTGATATTGCCAGCAGTGCTATCACAAGCATCCTTGACCCGTGTTTTTTCCCTTGTATTATTATTTGTCTTGGACAAAGAAGGTAGAATACATAATGCCTTCCTCAAGGCTCTGTGACTTGACAGTCCCACCATGTTGTTCATGAGAGTTTTCATTTTCTAAACCCTACTATTGTGTCGATACATTATCCAACACATGAAGTGTGATATTGAAGTATTGGTCTGTGTCAATCTGGCGGTGTAGGCAAAGCTGCCTGCTGTTTCTACTTCTTTCCTCCATCATCAATGAGGTATTCGTGGGTTAATCTGTAAGTTGCCTCTTCCTGTTCTTTCTAGCTTTTTATTTGGGTTTCTTTTATTTTTTCTTTTTTGAGTTCTTTGTTTATAAGAAAATTGATCTTTTAGTCTGTGGGCTACAAATACTTTCACCAGTTTAGTTTTCAACATGCCTACTTTATTTGGCTACACAGTGGTTTTCAATTTGTGTATCATCAGATGTCATGGACTGAGTGATTTCTGGCAGGCTTATTTGAAAGACCTCCCCCAACAGAGATTACAACAATATTCACCCATGTTTTCTCATGACATTTTATAACCTCTACATTTATAATTAAATCTTCAATCCATCTGGACTTTATTTTCATGTGAGGTCTGAAGTAAAGATCTGCCTCTTATTTTTATCTATGTGATTAGCCTGTTATCACACTTCATGTGTTGGATAATTTATTTTTCATATCAAAGATAAAATGATGTCCTTTAAAGTTTATTTTACATGTTACATTAGTGAAATTCACTTTGGATGCATAGTCACATGAGTGTTAACAAATGCATGGAATTTTATAACAACCATCATAAAATACAAAATAGTTTCCCCCAAATTGCCCCTCATTGCCTCCTTGTGGTCAGTCTGTATCCCATCTCCAACTCATGGAAACCCATGGGTCCCTTCTCCAACTCTATAGCGATGCCTATTCCAGCATATTGTAAAGATGGAATAACATGGTTTCTGAGTATGGCTTCTTCCACTTAATATGACACTGAGATCCATCCATGCTATTGGGTGTGTAAATTACTAGTTCATTGCTTTTTTACTGATGAATAGTATTCTATTAAACCACAGTTTGTTTATCCACTCACCAGTGGAAGGACACCTGTTGTATTTTCTGTCTTTTGTGATTAGGCATCAAGTTGCTATGAACAGTTGCTTACAGGTTTTGTGAGAACATACATTTTCATGTCTCTGGAGCAAATACCTAGGAGTAGGTTACTGGATCAGAACATATAGGAAGTGTTTCTTACCTTCCTAGGAGACCACCTCGCTGATTCCAAAGCAGCTGGACCAGCTCGCATGCTCAGCCTTTTCATCAGCACTTTGTATTTTCGGTTTTTGTTCTGGGTTTTTTCCTAATCAATTCTAATAAGTGTACAGTGGTGTCTCGCTTTGGCTTTAATTGTGTTTCCCTAGGGGCTAGTGATGTTGAGCATCTTTTCATGTGTTTATTTGCCATTGGTAGATCTTTGGTCAAGTGTCTCTTTAAATCTTGTGCCAAAATGTTTTATTAGGTGATTTTCTTATTTCTATGTAGGCGTGTCTCTTTCTCATGCAACACATTTTCAGATCTATGTGAATCTATTTCTGGGTCCTCTGTGCCAGTCCATTCATCTACCTGTCTATTAATATACCTGGGCCAGAACTGCACTGTTTTTATTACTCTAACTCAGGAGTTCAGGACTTGCCTGAGTGAAAGTGAGATCCTGACTCCTGAAAAAATGAAAAACCCAGGTGGGTGCTGCAGTGAGCACCTTTAATCCCAGCGGCTTCTGGAGGCTGAGGCAGCAGGATGCCCACAGCCGGAGTCTGAGGTTGCAGTGAGGTATGACACCATTACACTCTGCTCAGGGCATAGGGTGGGACTCTGTCTCAACAACAACAACAATAAAAAAAAAAATAAAGAGCAAAGAAAAAGAATGTATTTCATTTGTATAAGACAATTCTATTCAGATGTTTACCTGAAATGATTAAATAGAATAATTTAGGGAAAATGACCCTTTATAATTCTGTCTTCCAGTCCAAGAAAAGATAGATCAGTCTTTACTGGTGTTTAATAGGTTGATTTCTTTGTAGGTATTAATATTTGCCTCTTCGTCATCAGCATGCACAGAATCAGGAATAAACTCAGATATGGAAATAGGACACTCCTTGGCAGAGCTCTGGTTCAGTTGCAGATTGGATGGGCCTGAGACCAGACAATGCCAATGATGGTTTTTACATCTGCCCTAATTTTAGCTCTTTATAAAATTTAGAGTAGAAAATTTGAGGATTAGAAAAGCAAATAGCCCTCCTAATAGCTCAGGCTCCATCCTTTTAAGCAGCCCATAACTCTTCCCAGTGAATGAAAATGCTTTCAGTTCATTTTTTCCTGCAGGGAGAGCTGGCCTCTTGCTGAGGCACTTCAGAAGGCATCTACATTGCTACTGTCAATTGTAGCCCTGCATATGTAGCTACGCATTTGTGACACATCGAAAATGTCACTTTCTTGGTTTTTAGTACAAGCATGATTCCATAGGGATACCTTTTTTTTTCTTTTGAAAAGAGCTATTTACTCTGATCTACAAAAGAATTCTTATGAATAAGAATGTTGGTCACAGGCCTGCCACAGAGCTGCTAAAACCCCCTTCTTAGCTGCCAAAGTGATCAGTTCCATCCCCAGTTCCTCTTTCAGACTTTCCCAAGTTCAGCCCTTGCTCCATTTTGAAGAGATTCTTTAATCTGTGATTTCGTAGGAAGAAAATAGCTCTTACATACCTGACTTAAGTCTCTTGATAAACTTTTAGTAACGTAAGTGTCTTAGCTTCTCTGAAGTTTGGACCCAAGACATTTTGCTTCCTAGAGCCTTCCCCAACCAACAAATTCTTTGCAAGAGACTCAGAATTGCAATAGCTTAAATGAGAGGGAAGCTTATTTCTCTCTTATATAATAATCCAAGCTGTGACATATCATTCAGCTCCAAGGAGCCCAGGCCCCTTCTGCCCTACAGCCCTGCCACCTGTCCGCACTCTCCTCTGTGTATATGGTCTGGTGTGTTCTACCATAGCCATTGGCAGACATGGAGAGGAGGCGAGGGTCTGCCCTTTCCTTTAGTGGCATAAATCAGAAATGGCACACGCCACTACCACGCATAGCCTTTTTGTCAATGTATTAGTTCTCCATCTCGTAACACATTGCACCCCCAAGCGTAGCTTTTTAAACCAATGAACATTTATTGTTTCACAGTTTCTTTGGGTCAGGAATCTGGGTATAGCTGATCTGGGTGTCTCTGGCTCAAGGTCTCACAGCAAGTCACAGTCAAGCTGTCATCCAGGACAACAGGGTCATCTGAACCTGTGGCTGGGAAAGGATCTGTTCTGAGCTCACTCCCCAGGTATGGGCAGGTTCAGCTCCTTGGGGGGGAGGAGACTGAGGCCCCAGTTCCTTGCTGGCTATTGAGGATGCCCTTGGTTTCCAGCCACTTGGACTTCTCCACAGGGCAGCTGAAAGCACAGCAGAGCCGCTCCCCGCGGAGCAAGTGAGTGAGAGTGCATGCAGATGGAAGGCCCTGTGGGGGTGCAGGCAAACACCCCCCAACCTCCAAAAGTTCACTGAAAGATCAACTCACAATTAAGGCAGATTAATAATAGGAAGAAGTTTATTTACTGTGCACAGGGGAGAATCACAGAGTGATTCCCCAATATCCCAATGGGATCCAGATATTTTTCTACTCTCCTTTCAGAGGAGAGGAGAGAGATGAGGAATATAGGTAATTCTGCTTAGGGGCAATAAATGATTTCTGGGGAGGATGATTAGAAATTTAGAGGAATGACTTAATGGGGGGAAAACAGATCAACTTATAAATGAACCTAAGAGACAGGTATTAATATTTAAAGGAATTTGAGCCCTGTCTGGCTCTATTCTTGATCAGTTTTCCTGAGATATTTTGAGATAACAGGGAGGGGAAGGAAAGCCAATTGTTCTTTTGATAGGTCAGTCTGGTTTATGCAGATGGAGAGAAAGCCCCTTCTAACACCTTTTGATCTCCAAGAGCCTTTAATTTAAAATGTTCTTATACCAACGAGTCATATTTTGAGATGCTCCTTCAACACCGTGGTATAACTGATCATGGAAGTACCATCTCCTTCCTGTTCAGACACAGGATTAAGGAGCCCCTTGGCAAAGCAAGGCACCGTGGGGATGTGTCTAATTTCCTTGATCAGTTTGATTTTTGCTCAAATAAAATAATGATGAATAAGAAAGACATAAACCACAGTTATGTTGGACACAGCGGACCACCACATGAGGACTCAGTTACATAGCCACATCCGGCTATGTGGGAGGTTGGAGAATGCCATCTTCGTGGCATGTACCTATACGCTTAGCTAAAAACTCTCTGTGAATCTGAGAAAGAAGAAGAAAACAGATGTTGACGAACAAGCAGCAGTGTCGGTGCCAGTGAACATGGAGAGACATTTGCAGAGTTATGCTGAGCTTTAGTCACGATGGGCAAAGTTAAGCAGAAACTAAAGAACCCCCAAATCTTAGTGGTAACTGAACAAAAGGTGACCTCTTATCCAGTCCATTGCAGGTCTGGGACCCCTTCTCAGACTGCTGCCTCCTTGGGGAGCTCAGCTTTCCAAGTTGCTTCACGCACACCAACACGGGCTCCACTGCCACGTGGCCCGGAAGACATGGCACAGTGGGCCAGGTGCTGGCTCCTGAATGTGCCCCCCCACCAGTGGCATCCTGTACCTCTGCCTAGATATCACTGACCAAATCAAGTCACAGGGTCGCACCTAACTTCAAGGTGGGAGTGAAGCACACACCCCTATAACACTGGAAGGAGAAGAGAGCTTAAGAAAGGGATGACCAAGAACGCCATGTCTGTGCCATCTGGAAGGGCCTTAGATCAGCCCTGAGCAACAGGGTAGTTCTAGAGAGGCAGCCTGGCACCTACAGGTGGCTCTAGACCTGGGCTGCCCTCCCAACCTGCCACACGGAGGCTGGGTGCTGGCGGGTTCCCAGGAGCGGGTGACTGATCATTCACTCACTTGCAGTAAAGCAGTTTCAAATGTTAGCTCCAGATGAACTCTGTGAACACAGAACTCATTCCAACAGCAGGAACTGAAAGGACCACATACAAATTACATGTTTACCCATCAACATAGACCACCCACCTCTTAATTACTCGAGTACCTTGGTGAATTATTAAATAACTTAGAACACAGTACACTCTGCCTAAAAAGTCCTAACAGTGGAAGCCAATGTAAATATGAACTTTGTATGCTCTGCCGTAGCTATTGTTTAGCAGCGTGGAACCCACAGTTTTTTCTAAATGAGAATCACAACCCCCAAGGTTTCCATTCCCGGGTCATGGCATCTTTCTTGTGGCATCATGTGGCTTTAGCATTTTCTTCCAGCCCATTCCCGGAACCACATGGTAATTAATGAGATATCTTGGTTGTTTTAATCCCTCCCTCCCAGGCCAGCCCAGAGCACTCTGTGGCCAAGGAGAACCACCTTTCACCTTGCCATTGCTGCTGCCCTTCTTCCCAGTGGCCCACTGTCTTCCCCTCACCTGCTTGGAGGGCATCTCCATTTGGGGAGAGTATCTCTAGCCTTTGAAGTGAATGAATCTCACCATCACCAGGGCTTTACATGATCCTCATTTATTTCTCATTCGCTTAAAGTCCCAAATGGATATTCCTGATTGCCATCGACAGCAGGCTGCAATCCACGGAAATATTCAGAAACCCAGGCTAATAGCAGAGCCACATCTTCAATAACGCTTCCAAGTTTATTCTGCACACCCACAGCCCACCCAGCAAAGACAGGAAGACAGAGATCAGAGAAAGTGCACCCACTCTGCATGTGCCCGCTCTGGTCGCCATCACAAAGTACCACAGACCGAGAGGCTTAAATATCAGAGCTTTATTCTCTCACACTTCCAGAGGCTGGAAGTCCAAGATCAAAGTGTCTGCAGGGTCGTCCTCCTGAGACCCTCTGCTTGGCTTGTAGATGCTGTCTTCCCCCTCTGTCTGCCCCCTCTGTCTTCACACGAGCTTCCCTCTGTGCCCTAATTTCCTCTTCTTGTAAAAACATCAGCCATACTGGATTATGAAGGAAACCAGAATATTTCACCCCAAAACATCCTTCTTTGACACATTTGAAGATGGCTGTCCAGAGGGCCAGCAAACAGAAGTAGTCCTGTAAAGCTGTCTTTTGTGGGAGAGATTTGCATCCTTGATGCAGCCAAGCTTTCACTGAGGTCCCAGCTTATCTGGATCTAGGAAAGATGGCTTGAGAGTCTAACCCTCTTTCAAGGTCTAAATGAAATTTCACCATCTATTCTCTCTGAGAGCTGCTATCTGTGCAGTTAGGGACCCATAACCTGTTTGGAGCCATGCTCTGAGCCACCATTCTTCCTATAACCTCAAGATGGTAGGCAAACTTCTGCATTGGAATAATCGCTCTGGAATTTTCCTTCCATGAACGTTAATAAATGCATAGACCGTTGTTTCTATGAATCTGCCTTTTGGCGATTGATTTTTCAGTGAAACTTTAGAAGGTGAAGGAGAAATTTTCTCTTGGCTCCTACAGTTTTGGTTGTGTGAGAAAAATACCAAAGCTCCATTCTTCTAGAATCTGCAGTCACGGGAACCCAGCACCTGATAATCTGGCAGAAGAATTTCTTACCAACCAGCCTCTTGGCCTTTATCTCAGTGGATTTCATTCAAGCAGACAACAAAAATCACAGTCTCTTTTCCTCTGCAAAATGTTCATTAATGGAACAAAAGAATTTGTGACTACCCTTAGGTGTAGCAACTTTTTGGGTGTGAATATTCATATTGTTTGATCCATATTCTTCCCAGAAATAATCCTTTCCTTTGTCTTTCTATATTCTTTCAAAAGAAGAGTATCAGAGGGCAGAACTTGGGCTTAACCCCCTGGCAGCCCATTGTTCAAGCCAGTCGTCCTGCAGACTGGTCAGTTTTGATGTTTGAATTAGACTCACATCTATTTAGACAAAACTTCCCTGTGGGCTCTCAAAATAAAAACAGAATGGGATCCCCTCAGTACTCTCTTTTTCTCTATCATCTGGGAGGTGTGAATTTTGGGTCATTTTCACTGGCTGGTCTGAAAATGGTTAGGAACTTAAGACACGTAAGATTTTAAGCAACACATGTTTTTGTTCCGAACCTGTCAAACTCCCAGGTGAGTTTTGTCTTAATAAGAAGTCCCATGCGTAAGGGACTTTTGGTCCTGGAAAGTTCAATTCCAAGAGGACCTACCTGGTGTCACAGATTAATAGGTCTGTGACTGGTGTCCCCCTCACAAGTTTGTGGGGTACTGAAGGCACTGTATGCATAAACACTATCCTTAACTATCTGTGATATCAAGAGTCTTCTGTTATCTTAGCCTATTCCTGAGAGTGAATTTGGGGGGGATCAAGTGGATCTGCCCCTTCTAGGCCCCATCCAGGAAACACCTCTTAAATGCTAAAAACTTTGTTAAACCTGGAAAATTATCTTCTGGGCTTCCAATGAAGAGCCTATTAGATTGTGTCTCCACTGGAATAAGTACACCATTGGAAATTCTAATCATTAGTCACCAAGACCGGGATCCTTTAAATTACAAAGATTTCCGGGCCAGATAAGGTGGCTCATGCCACCTTAAATCCCAGCACTCTGGGAGGCTGAGACAGGTGGATTGCTTGAGCTCAGGAGTTCGAGAACAGCCTGAACAAGAGCAAGACCCCATCTCTAAAATAACTAGCTGGGCTCTATGGCAGGTGCCTGTAGTCCCAGCTACCTGGGAGGCTGAAGCAAGAAGATCACTTAAGCCCGAGAATTTGAGGTTGCTGTGAGCTATAATGCCATGGCACTCCACCCTGGGTGACTGACTAAGACTCTGTCTCAAAAATAAAAAACATTTTAAAGACTTCTAACTTAAAAAAAAAAAAAAGGATTTTAGAGATCTCTCATTCTAAACAATTGATTTATTTGTAAAATTAAAGTGAATAAAAGGCAAATAATAGTGTGACTAGCCAAAATGTCTTGACAAAGTTAGGAGTACAAATCTGACCTAAAGCATTTTTAAAATGCTTGGCATACTCTAATGTCTTACTTTGGATCTTCTGTGGGATCCATAATGAAGGCTACCCCACCTTGCCATCTGGTAGTTAAAATGTCATGCTTTCGCCACTGAAACTGGGGTTCAGTTCCCACTCAGCAAACCAGTTCTGGCTAACATCTGATAATAAACTATTGGAAAATACTAAAAAGCTCTGTGGTCAGAAGTCAACTTACTTATATATGTATAAAATATATCATATATACAAATGATACATATATATATAGTATACATATATATTTAAGCCTTTCTGCTTTTTCTCTTTTGGGTCCTGTTTCTTTTGGCTTTTTTTCAGTTGGCAGAAACCCCTTTTTAAAAATATGTTTGGACCTTCCAATGGTTTTCTTTCTTGTTGGTATGATTTTTGCTTTAAAAATGTAAAATTTTTATTGAGCTTTTAGAAAGCGTAAAATCTTCCCAAATTGGCTCCTCTAAGAATTGTTCTTCCATTTTCTTCCGCTCTGCTCCTTCCTTTTTGCCATCTTTAGAATCCCATGAAGGGATCTAAAGGGGGCTTCTAATGACTCAGAGTTCCCTTGAGGAACACAGAAAAAAGTGCCACTCACTCCCGTTTGGGGGGCTTCTGTCTTCCTTGGGAAGTCCAAAGAGTCGTGGGCAGGTTCCGCTCAGGTCTAAGGCTCTGCTGTCTTTTGCATCGTGTTACCTGATTTCTTTGGGGTTTGAGGGACACCAGGGATTACTTGTACTGTGAGAGAGCACTTGGCCTTTGTGTGTGTGATAGCTGGCAGGTCACCAGCAAGGGCTGCCATTTTGGAGGTGGCTGATAGCAGTTGCAAAGGCTACTAGTTTCTTTGTATATTTAGATAAGAAAGCCCTGGTTTGAGCACTTAGAGGCTATCGGGGTGCTCACTGCCAAGCAATAAGACTCCCATGGGGTATGAACTGGTCACAAAGTGGGGTGACTGGCATTGGGTCATCCTTGCAGGTAGAAGCATTGTGCAACCTGGCCCTATGGAGTTTCTCTCCTTTGGGGGGGCGTGAGATTCAGTGTAAAGTGGGGTCTTTGATTTTTAAAGATCTATCAGTGGTGTCCAACCTTTTTTCTTTTATGCTGCAAGTTGGAAGAAGAGTTGTCCTAGGTGACACATTTAATACACAAACACTAAAAGAGCTGATGAGCAAAAGAAAAGGTCTGTGCGTACTTTTTGTGAAATCCCATACCGCAGATAAACAAAACAGTGCTCACATAATTGGCATGCAACCCATGGGCCCCAGGTTGGACACCCCTATATATGCTCTGCTTTCTGGTTGTGCCTGCTTTTCACATATTTAAATACAGGGTGGCCATAAAGTTCATGTGCATTTTTTAAATGCACATGAACTTTAAAACGGCTGCCTTCTATAAGGCCCTGAAAACTGCAGTCACTTTCTTAGCTCTGTTGATTAATGAGATGAGCTTAGCGGCTTAATTAGAAAACAGATATCAAATTAGAAGCTACCCATCTAAATAAAATAAGCCTGTGTACAAAATCCTGTGGTACATTTCTATGACTTTTTGTTTTCTTGTCACTCTTTTTTAATCTTCCCCCACCATGCTCAAACACCTTCTTGAAAAAGCTTAAATTCTCTCTCTCTGTTTTGAGATATAAATTTGTCACTTTGTTTTCTCTAAAACTTGGTAAAAGTTTTGACCATGTGGGACAGATTAACTGTGTTTCAGATTAACAGAGACGCAGTTTAATCAAATTATCCTTTTCAACTAGTGATTTTTATTGATCTTATGGCTAACATTTAAAAATCAAAACTGTGAAGTTTTTATTTGTGTTTGTATTTTTATATAGATTTTTTGTAACCTCTTATATGTACATAATATAATATTGTATATTGTCTACAGGGTACCAAATTGCCTTATAAATAAATGAGTAGCCATAAATTAAGGAAATAAGTACAAATACTTTTCAAGTTGTCAGGACTTTAGTAATCTTTGGAAATAAATCCAATTTTTAAACTTGTTGGTAAAATAAATAGTAACATCTTCAGAATTTAATTTGGACATTTTTGCCTGAAGCTGTTGGTTAGACAGGTTTATACTTTTTCTGATTAAAGTATATTAAGATATACTGATATTCTGATAGATATTCTGATTAAAGTATATTAAGATCATAAACCTGTGGCTTCTGTGATATTTTTTGATACTGGCTTAGTTTTTCTGTGAGCTTATGTCTTTGGTTTTGAGTTTTTAGACTCTGAGTTCTAGACAAGTGGCCATAATGAAGCCTGGGGACCCCGACCTCCCTGGCCCAGTTGTGCCCCTCAGCCATGCTGGTAGGGCTCAGATCCCCTAGGCATTGTCTTCACAGCTCTGTCCTTTGTCCTGGACTCTGCATTTTGTACATAACAATTAAAATTGCTTACTGTCTAGGTTTCTTACTGAACATTAGAGTTACTTACAATAAAGCTTATAATTAATATATATAATTAAAACTACTAGATATAGGAAAAACGCTTCTGTATGCAAAATGTACAAGAAAAGTAAGATGCATTTTTGGTAAGGAAGTTTATAAAGAAGGTATGAAAATGTCATTTTTTGTTAGAGAAAAAGTAATTTTTTCTACTTCAGAGGTTAAAGGTTATTTTAAACTGAAGAGAGACAGTAATGATAGATAAAACTAGATGGATAGAGAAAGTTGAGGAAAGAAAATAAAAAGAAATATAAGAAGTCACAAAAAGTATATTGAAATCTTGTGCAGCCAAAAATGATTGAGATCAGATGAAGATGTTTATAAGGTTTTTTAAAAATTAGCTTTACTCCTCTCAAAGCTCCAGATGCTGGCGTGGGTGTGGAGAGAGGGGTACACCAATGCACTGTTGACGGGATTGCAAACTAATACAGCCTTTTTGGAAAGAAGTATGATGAATCCTCAAAGAGCTAAATGACCTCTGATTTGATCCTGCAATCCCATTACTAGGTATCTACACAGAAGAAGAAAAAAACATTTTACCATAAGGACATTTGCACCCAAATGTTCATAGCAGCTCAATTCATAATTACAAAGATGTGGAAACAATCTAAATGCCCACTAGCCCATAAATAGATTCATAAACTGTGGCATATGTATGCCATGGAATACTATTCAGCTATAAAAAAGGAGACTTTTGCATCTTTTGTATTTACATGGATGGATTTGGAGAATATTCTCTGTAAAATATATCCAGAATGGAAAAGCAAGCATCCTGTGTACTTAGTGCTAACCTGAAAATAGTAGACCAACAACTACCGATCCACACAAGAGAAAAAACAATTAAATTGAAGAAGAGGGTAGAGGGGGAGAGGGCTGGATTAGCTCCCACCTATCAGATACAATGTAAGGGTATATGGCACACTTCCTAGGTGAAGGACTTTGGACTTTACCTTACAAATTCAAACAATGTAACCTAATTGTATGTACCCTCATATTAACCCATAAAAAATAAGTAAATAAAGAAAATTAGCTTTACTATTAATAATAAATGAATACAAAAGTTGACTTTGGTTTTCTCTTTCAATAAGGTTTTCATATTTTTGTTTACCTTTTACATAAATGACACCAAAAAAAAAAAAATGGTGAGAATTTGCCTCATGTTGTCCTTCTTAGGTCTTTTGGTTGTTCAAAAAACGGAGTCCCCACTCTCCATCAAAGAGTAAAGATTCTGCGTTTCAAAATATTTTAATTATAACTAAAGAACCCCTGTAAGTCCAAGAGTAACATAGTAAGCATATTTGGTATGTAAAAATCGTATGGGAAACATTGTCAAATAAGAAATGGTGTTTCATCTTCTAGGAGCTCTATTTGTATAAATGTGTTCTTAATATGTGTTCCAAAATTATATGAGATTCCTAAAATTCTGATATGTCTTGGTATATGTTATCGGTCGTAATTATAGTTATTATGTTTAAATGAGGTACACTACAGAAATCACCAAATCTCCTTGTCCATTGTGTCCTTACTCATGGCTATCCTAAGTCTTTTGTCAGCCACAGACCATTATTACTTTACTTTGATTCATCTCAAAAAACAGTTTACAGACAGATATAGTTCAAAATTTGCTGCTTCTTCAAAGAAATTCATGGAAAAGACCTTGGCAAGGACTTTTGAAGGAAAATTTCTTTTTTTTTTTTCCTTTTTGGCCAGGGCTGGGTTTGAACCCGCCACCTCCGGCATATGGGGCCGGTGCCCTACTCCTTTGAGCCACAGGTGCCACCCTGAAGACAAATTTCTGATAACTCTGGATATACCATAGAACTAGGTAAACACACACAGGACCCTATTTTAAAAGCTGATGTGCTCCTGAGTATTCCTAACCCAACATACATCAGAACAATAGTTAATTATGGAGGACTGAAATTCTTTTGTAAGACTTTTTATTTGAAACATTGCTGATTCTTTTAATGTTTTGGTTTCCAGAATCGAGAAAACTTTTTTTTCTTTTGCGTTATTTATAGCTTGTAACAATTGGGTAAAGGACACTTTTGTGAACAAAGTTGAAACATCTACCTTTCTCTCTGATGTCTCCAGAATTTAGAAAATGTTTGTGGGTATTCTTATTTTATGGCAATATAGTTATGCGCATAACTGCCATAAAAATCTATTTTCTTCTAGAACAGGGTACAACTAGAGACACTGGTTATTTTACCAAGACTTTGACTGGAGTGGTGTATTTTCAGATATAACCAGAATCCTCGGAGGAACTGAGGTTGACTTTATGGAGTCAATAAAGAGCTCCTTGGCCTGGTATCTTGTCTACATGGTTCTGTTACAAAGTTTCTGACCCTGTAGTAAGTAAAGAAGGTCATTTTAGGATAGGCCTAGATACCTCAAGATATTTGGGAAACCTGGAGAAGAGAAGAATTTACTGTATTCATACAGGTATGACAGGCACAGTCTGATAGTAAATCCAATATCAGATTGCCCCTGCAATCTAAGATGCTTCTGAGACTCAAGGAAAACTAGCCTATAGACCACTCCACACATTAACCTTTGTTTTGCTTCTATTTTCGTAGAAATGCCTCTGATTAAAGACCTGTTTGCCAGCATCACCTATAGAGGCCCAGCTGTGACAGCTGGTCTGCAGTGCCACTTCCTGGAATGAGACATCACTGTTTACCTGGACTGATCTATTTTTTTTTTTAATAAGAGAAATGTTTATTTCCAAATACCGCGAGCATGGGGGGAACCAATGGAATGATTGCTCCTGGACCGATCTGTTCTCAGAACTAAGAGATTAATGCAAGAAGGTACGGGATGATAAATGTATTTAGCTGTGTTCTTTCTGCTTATCCCAATTTGGGTTTTTGTTTGTTTGTTTTGTTTTTACCCATACTGACCTAACAAGCTCTAGCCCAGATTTCTCCACAGCTACCGAAGTGGCTTTTATGTAAACTTTTTGAAAGTAAAGTTTCCGAGTGGGGACTAGAGGAAACCCGAATGTTTCCCCCTAAATAGACCCTTTGTTGGCGTATTTTAGATGGCTGTTGAGAGAGCCAGCAAACAGAAGCAGCCCTGCAAAGCTGGCTTTTGGGACGCAGATCTGCAGGGTCTGCATAGATGCAGCTGAGCTTTCTCCGGATCCCCACCTTGTCCAGACCTGGGAAATATTGACAGTCTGAAGTCTCACAACTTAAATGCCTGAAAGAAACATTCACCATCTATTTTCTCTGAGGGCTGCAAACTGTGAGTTTTTAATCTATATCATCAGAGCATGTGTACTAGCCGGGCCTCCTCTTCTCTCTTTCCCATAACCTGTCTTATCACCCCAAACAACCATAACTTGTTTGGATTCATACTGTGAGCCCTCAATCTTTCTGTAAGTTCACAATGGCATGTAAACTTTTGCACCCCATTGGAGGGTTGAGACGATTACTCTGTGATTTTTCCCTTCATGCACGTTAATAAATTTGTATGCCTTCTCCTATTAATCTGCCTTTGTTCAATTTTTTTCAGTGAGCCTTCAGAGGAAGAAGGGGAAGTTTTCCTTTGACCCTCTTACAATTAAGACCCACTGTAATGACCTCATTTAACCTCATTTAGCTTTAATTACTTCTTTAAAGACCTCCAGCTCTAAATATAGCGCAGTGACATTCTGAGATACTCGGGGTCAAGACTTCAACGTATGAATTTGGGGGGGAATGCAACTCAGCCATAACTTATTCTGAATTACATTAGGTTCCCCCCCTGTCCAAAGCTCATCACACAGCCCAGCTAGATGTATGAGCAGCAGTGAACATGCCCCGTGGCTGGCTGTGGCCTACAGCAACCACTCTCCACTGCTACAGCCAGCTCTGCCACAGAAGGAATGCTTTCCTTTGGGCCACTTTTTCCCAATTGTCACAACCATCACCAGCAGTTTGTCCAGTGCAGGGACTTTAAAGCCCCAGAGGATGCTCATGGAATGCTACAAGAAGTCAGCTCACCGCTCACATTTATTTATTTATCATCTGATGAAGACTAGGCACAAGTTCCCATTTTCTTCATTGCATGCTTAATGCAGAATAGACTTCTTATGTTTTCATTTATGCACGAGATGGTCAGTAATGACTTTCCTGTGTGTTATCACCAAAAGGAATAAACACTGTGGCTGAAAGAGAAAAACCTAAGAGAGCGGGAGATGCCGAAAAAGACCCTCCATTAATCCCACCCAATGATCAGGGTAAGAATGTTCCACATGCCTACCAGAATCCTAATCCTTAAATCCAGCCCCACAAAAATGCCAGCCCTCCCAGAGCTCCAACTTTCCAGATGTCTGTGAAACGCTAGCTGATGTCAGGATCAGCTATATAATCCCTCGATGAGCCCCACTTAAATGTCAGCCGAGAGGATGTCAATATGCTCGAGCTCCCATTTGAGCTCTTAATAATGGAGAACAAGTCTGACAGATTCATCAGAGCCAGTTGAAATGGCTGGGGCCACAGTCTATTTGTTTACCCTGAAGCTCCGTTCATTGGACGTCACTGCCTATTCCATGAACCTGTCAATTACACGTGATTTGTAACACAGAGCAGCAAGAAAGGAGTTTCAACCAAAAGAGAAGATCAGCCGTCAACACAGGACCCTCCCTAATTAATTTTTAGTAGTTACGTTATCTCTAACTTTAGGACATTGGCTCATGTCTTTTTTTCTGGGCACAATGGTCAGATAGTGTAAGAACCGAGGGAAAATTTCCTCTGCAGCCTCTGAAGGTTTACTGAAAGATCAAATACTAAAGGCAGATTAATAGAAGAAAAGGCATACAAATTTATTAACATGCACAAGAGTCATGGAAAATATAATAACTTAAAGAAATGGCCAGATGGTTGAGGCTTTTATGACATCCTGAGATTACAGAAAGAATGGGAGCTTGGGTTGTGGCCAGAAACAGGTTTTGGGAAGTGGGGAAGAGGTGGCCCGGCTAGCAAAGTCTTGTAAATGAGCAGGTAGCAGCCCTCAGACAATAGTGGTAAATGTTGCTTTGGGGCCTGTCAAACTCTCAGGTGTCCAGCTGTGGATGGACAGGGGTGCTCAGAGAATGGCAGCTTCAGGGCAGATTTCTAAAGATGCAAATCTTCCCTACTAAAGACGACTTTCAGAGCAATTTCTGTTTGCTGGCCTTCTGAACAGCCATCACCAAATGTCAAAGAAGGATAATTTGCGTTGAAATATTTTAGTTTCCTTCAATAGTGAGGGGAACTTTTCCAAGTGCCTCCAATGGCTTCTGGTCCATTTTAGAAGACAAATGTATATTAAGGCAACACTAAGAGACTGTTCCTTAAAACCTGAGAAACGTGTCTGTAATTTCTCTTTATTATAAACAGATATAAACAAATACACATAAAGATATTATTTGTTTGTACGGAACTGGATTCATTGCACACGCACTAATTTCCAACAAGCCCTTTTGTCTTAATATATTTGACTTAATGCACCTCCTACCAATTTGGAGAGATCAAGCTCCTTTATCTCATTTCTCCTTGCAGAAAGATAGATGAAATTTTACATAACTGGGATCCTATCGTATAGATCAAGTTGTATTGTTGACATAATCTTTTTTCTTTCTTGTGTGCTACCCGACCTGTCCCTTGGCTGTGGCAACTCTTCCCTGTCCCCTCCTCAAGTAACAAGCTGGCAGGCGTCCTTTGGGACGTCCCCAGGCCGTGTAACCATCTGGATCTAGGAACTATCCTATGCTTACACATACTGGGGCTTTTTACTATTTTTGTGATAAATATGGGGTCATAATATTCACACTTCTCCACACCTTCTTTCTTCCCTCAAATGCTCCTGGTGGAAATCCTTCTAGGTGAATTAGCGGGATGACTGTCTTTCTTTCTAGTGACTGCATAAAACTCCACAGTATGATGTATCCCAGTTCATTTATCCACTGGGCATTTACTTCACTTATATCTTTACCACACAAAATAATAGAACAGTGCTACTAAGTTTTCTGTAAGGAGTTACTTTTTGGAAATTTCATAATATATACAAATACATATTCATTAGGTAACAAGGTGGAGTTTTATCAAGCTAAATGAACAGCTTTCTTGTCTCGGGGTGTTTCTACCCAAAGATTCCCTCAGGCCCTGCAAATCCCTGTGCTCTTGGACTATGGCACTCTGACCAAAGACCCGTCTTATGTCTGACCCTCACTTCCTTCCTTACTCTTTCTTCCAAAGGTCTTCAGGTTTTCCAAGCTCTCATCTTCCTCTTTTACTCCTCTGATCCCCCAAAGATTGGCATTTTGGAATTCTAACAAAATTGTTGGGTTCCAAAAGTATCTGGAATAATAATTTTAAAAAGCAACTGTGGGACTCTGGGAAAGTTTGTATTTTTCACAAACTGGACCCTTGAGGAGAAAGTAAGGGTTTCATCAGAGTCCTGGATGGAGGAGGGGACAAAGCATGTGACGAGTTTGAAACTGCTCTTGTTTGAAAATGACTACCCAATGTCAACCTAAGTCACAGTGCAAGTGCTGTTGTCTGATGCCTCCTCTCCTGCCCACGCCAGGAGATTGGAAATGGCTTCAGGACACCCCTTCTTTTCCCACAGGGGGTGCATTTACTTTAATGCATGGGTCTCCCAGGCTTGTTTATAATGGGTTTCAGCTGGAACCCATCCCAAAGGCCCCCAGATTAATTCGCAGTGGGGATTTTCTATCTGATTCTGTTCCTAGAAGGATTAACACCTTTCTCTGTGGCTCCATACTCTACTCCTTCAGTCTAGCTTAAACATTACTGATGAAATACCTTCTTTCTAAATCACTTTAAACCTGCAAATTTGCCCCTCCCAAGCTTCTGTTGGTTCCTATTTGCTGAGTGAAATTCTAATTGACACCAACCTACTCCATCTCTTTTTGACATTTTCTTTTTCTTACTGGAAATGATCAAAATGCACAACAAGATGAAAAGGCATAACCAGGGAGGTAGAGCATCCTCAGAAGATTTAGGAAGAGGAGTTTGACTGCCCCAGAGGAAGAAGAGCAAGATTACGGTATTATTCCCACATACAACAGCCTTAGATTGGGAACAGACTCTGAAAAGTTTGAAAAATAGGAAAAAAATTTATGCAGAGTGGGCAAGGAAAGAGAGTGAGGCAATATCGGCTGAAGATGGTGAGCAGGTCAATCTCCTTTGGAGGATTTCAAAATCAACCGAAAGTAGAGGGATCCTGAGAGTAAGATCCCAGCTGGTCCCCAGCCTGCCCACACTTGGGGAGGACTGTCAGGGTGTGTGCAGAGCCATCTAAGAACCTGCCCAGGACAAAGAGAGCCCTGCAGCTTTGGAAAACGCTGACTAAATGCACTGATCATACCTAATATACTACCATTTGGGGAGCATCTCCTCTGCCGAATGCCTCGCAGGCACCTTGCACTCTCAGCACTGACCCTAGCACAGCACTATGAGGTGGTCTGTGACTCATCCCATTTTACCAGGGAAATTGAGGGTCAGAGGAGCTCATAACTCCCCAAGGTCATACTACTATAGGAGCACCAGGACTCCAGTTCAGAGCCATCCTCCCGCACAGATGCGTTGTGCAGTGGTGCCTTCCTTTAGAGGGTTGCTGCAAGGATGGAGGGAAGTAATTACATGGCAAACGCTCTCTAGAGAGTATGGGCATTCCCAATAGAGAACATGCTGGATCCTTCTGTGCAGTCTCCTTGTGCAGCCCTCACCTCTGGGCTGTGCTCTGGGCCCAGCATCTCCTGCCACATCTCTGGGTCCAGACTCTCCTGGCACAAGCCTCCCACTCACACACGGGCCACCAGAACAGGTCCTCCTGGCCACCAGGTCCAGCTGAGCCACAGTCTCCTCTGAATACCATTTTATTCCTTTACTCCTTCCCCAAGCAGGTTGTTAATTCTAATTCCAACCTGGCTCCATGAAGCTGTGTTTAGGTCTCCATCACTCGGTTAGTCTTTGACCAGCAGCTATTCCAGAGCCTGAGTACAGTAGTTGCCAGGTGACAAGACCACTGAGGGGAGTCACTCTGAGAGCATCAGAGGGGTATTCAGGCCTGGGACCCCTGCACGGTCCCCTGCCACTTTCATCTCATCTCCATTTGGAGACTGCATCCCAGAGCTGGGTACAGAATGGCAGGTGGGGAATATGCAAAAGCCCTAGAGATGGATGGTGGTAATGGCTGTGCAGCAGTGGGAATGTACTGAATGCCGCTGAACTGTTCACCTTCAAATGGTTGAATGGTTTTATGTGTGTTATACCATAGTTACAGAAAAATAGATGGGTAGTTAGAGAGACAGATGATAGACCCGCACTCCTGCCTTCTAGCCCCTGGTGGCCGGCCCTTCCCATCCTGTACCATCACTCACCACTTACCCATGGTCCCACTGTCCACACCTACCCTCTCCATTCCCTGTCCATCCCCTGCATGGCGGCCTCCAGGCATTTCCTTCTTCTTGTCCATACACCGTGAAGTAACACACTCTCAACTCCAACTGCTAAAATCCCCAGCTTGCTTTCAGGCCCAGCCTACATCAGAGCTTCAGAAAGTTCCCTACACGGCTCCATCTGGAGCAACCCCTTCCCCTCCCTTGGCACCCCTGCAGCCTGCTGCACAGCTTCCTCTGCACCAGTGCACACTTGCTTGTGGCTCATCTAGGCCCTGTGTGTGCCTGCATAGATGGAGAACGCTCTGGTGACAATGTGAGCTCCTCGGTGGCAGGAGCTGCTTCCTGGACACCCTGCCAGCACCTGTTCCGTGCCCAAGTCACAGCATCTGTCCTCAAGAAGCTTTTTAAAAATTGTGTTAAAATACAGTAGAGTCTCATAAGTTTTCCACCCAAGGGATTGTCACAAACTGGTCAACATATAGAGGTGGTCAACATGAGGAACTAGGCCTACTGTATGTACTGACAATACAGGTGGTGCGTGTGTGGGCTATGAAAATTAGGTCAACTTAAGGAGGTGGTCAGTGTGGGGAGGCGGTCAACTATGGAGGATCTGTTGTATATATAACAAAATGTGCCATTTTAACCATGTTTAGATTAAAAACAAGTAATAGTTAATGTAACATGTACAGCCTTGTGGTATTAAATACATTTACATTGTTGTAGAGCCATCACCATCACCTGTCTCTCGAACCATTTTTTCTCTTTTCAAAGCTGAAACTCTGCTGCTGTTAACCACAAAATTCTCATTCCTTCCTCCCCTAGCCCCTAGAAACTACCATTTTATTTTTCTGTCTCTCTGAATTTGACTACTCTATGTACCTCAGATAAGTGGAATCCCGCAATCTTTGTCTTTTTGTGACGATTATTTCACTGGGCACGGTGTCCCGGGGTTCCTCCATGTTGTACCACATGTCAGAATTTCCTTCCCTTCTTAAGGGTAGATAAGAATCTCTTATACATATACACATTTTGTTAAGCCATTTGCCTGTTGAATACTTGAACTGTTTCTACCTTTTCTTGTTGCAAATAACTTTGCTGTGAACATGACTGTACAAATATCTGTTAGAATTCCTGCTTTCAACTCTTTGGGACATATACTTAGAAATGGGTTTGCAGGATTATATGGCAATTCTGTGATTAATTTTTTTTCAGATCAATGAGTTTTTAATAACCAAAGGAGACAAAACCAACATACACAAGACTGTTAAGGCTCAAGAGCAGAAGGAGCTTCCTGGTCAGGCCATCCCTGGTAGCTGTGCAAAGCCAAACTATACCACCGGGGGTGACCTTGAGCACATCCAGGGTAGGGAAACTTGCAGCCTCAAGGCCACATGTGGCCCTCCAGATCGCCAAGTGTGGCCCCTCAAGTGAATCCAAGCTTTCACCAAATCCCTTTATTAAGGGATGTGCATGTTACATTAGCTATTACATGTTTTTAACCTAATCCTTTATTAAAAGGATTTATTCTGTAGAACTTGGATTCAGTCAAAAGGCCACCCTCAAAGGACCAGAAGGCCACATGTGGCTGAGCCTTACCATAAAAGTGTAGACCCCGCCATGACATATCCTTTTTTCCTATTCTGAGATGTGCATTGCCCCACATTTAGCGTCTCTAAAATAAGCATGTGTTCTCTTGGATAGTGTGCCACATTTTAATTAAATCATTTTTTTCTTCCTTTAATGGGATGTAAGAGAGTACTTCATTCTCCTCATAACTGATGGGGATGTAGACTCCAATATAACACCATGCAGGTGAGAACAGATTGTAGAATAAATATGTATAACTTTAATTTTCCCTTATTAGGTTGTGTGGTGATGGCAATGTAAATATAATGAAAATCAGGAAAAGACCCCCAGCACAACCTAACCTACTAATAGGTTAGGAGAAATACAAGTTTTTCTATTAATAACTTGAACAGACATTTCACCAACAAGGATATTGCAAATATGGAATGAAAAGTTGTCCAACACCACAAACCATTAACAACATGCAAATTAAAACCACAATGAGGTATCTGAGCTATCCCTACACACATCTTTATTAGTTAAAACAAAAAGTAGTGACGAGACCAAATGCTGACAAGGAGGCAGACAGTGTCTCCTAGACTTTGCAGGCAGGAATACAAAGTGATGCAGCCTCTCTGGAAAATCACTTTTTAGTTTCTTATAACACTACACATACACTTATCACTTGGTGTAGTAATTGTCCTCCTTAGCATTTCACTTTCAGAGAAGTGAAAACCTATATCCATGCGAAAACCTACATAAAAGTGTTTGTAGCAGCTTTATCTGTGACAACCAAAACCCAGAAACAATCCAAATGTCCTTAGAAGGCTGAGTAGTTAAACTGTGGTATGTCCATTCAGTGGTGTACCACTTAACCACAGGAAGGAGTGAACTGCTGATACTTGGAATAACTTGATCAAATCTCATGGTCTTTGTGCTGAGTGAAAAAAAACAATCTTGGAAGGTTCCAGACTATATAATTCCAATCATATAACATACTTCAAATGACAGAATTCCAGATGTGGATAAAAAATTACTGATTGCTAAGGGGCAGGGATGCAGGAGGAATGTATGTACAGCAGCATGAGACCAAAAAGAGGTAGAGCAAGAGAGCGACTTTGTGAGGATAGAACGGGTGGGAGTTCGATTGTAATGTTGGCTACATGACCAACAGGGGACAGAATCACAGGAATTATATACACACATACACACATATTAGTGCAGGTAAAAGCTGGGGTAAAGTCTAGTTAATGATATTATACTAATGTCAGTTTCCTGGCTTTGTACTATGGTAATTTAAGCTGTAACTATTTGGGGGAAGTGTATGTAGGACTCTGAATTTTTTTACAACTACCTGTCGATAGTTGTAAAAAGATTTCAAAATAAAAAGGAAAATTTAGAAAATAATCTTGAAGCTACCTGGCTAGATCATCAAGGCTCTAAGTATGTCAAGATCTTTTGTGTTGGGTACTATATCCTGTTGAAGGGCATCTCCTCCAGAACTCCAGGGGAGAGTCTTCACTCTTCATGTAAGCTCTGTTAACTCCTTCTGAAGTTGCAGGTCATCAGTGCCCACTCTGGGAGCAAAGTCTATCCAGTGGGAGCAGGAACTTCCTACCTCCCAGTCCTAGTACTAGCAGGAATCATGAATAAGATGTGGGAGGCTAGGGAAGAGACCAAGGCAAGTCTTAGATATATGGGGATGGGCATGTGGCTGCATGTATGTTTGTATGCAAGTGTGTGTGCATATGTGCACATATGCATCCTTGCGTGTGCAGGATATGGGGGTGGGGTTGTTCCAGAAGGAGCTGCCAAGTAGCTAACAGTGGCTCCAGGTCTATAACAGTGGTATTTGGACGAATTCAAGATTCCAGGTCCATTCCTTGGGCCTAACTTAGGTTTGTTCCAAAGCTATGGATGTCCTTTCACTCCACTTCTCCTCAAGAATCCTGGAAATGGAATAAGAGTGGATGTGTACTAGTCCTTTGATAACCCATAGTTTAGATATATGTGATTGGTCATGGGGAGAACGTGCTTGGTGAGTTGGAAATTTGAGTTTTGAGTCACATAGAACTGGATTTGAATTCTTCCCCAAACACTCACTAGCTGTGGGATCAGAAGCAAATGATGTAACTTCTCTGGGCCAGTACATTATATGTATAATAGTTATAGTCATGGCTCACGTTTCTCCTACATATTAGGCATTGTGCAAAGTACTTAAGAACTTATGAATCTTAAATTGTCTGGCAGAATACCTATATCAAGAAGCTGATTGATAAACTCTGCACTTAAATAAATATTATTGCTATTATCATAGTAACCAAGAGGAAAAAGGAAGCACCCTTCTCGAAGGACACAAAAAACTCTGAAAATAGCACCAAATGCTCATTTTGAAATGTTAAAACAGGCTAATTCTGATATGTGATTTCTATTTATTAAGCGTGCTCTGCACTAGACATTAGTCATAATCCCTGAAAATTTCGGAACAAAGAATCCATGTGTTCCCTGACATGTATCTTGAACTTGGATTTCTCCTCAAGATACTCAAAAGATTAAGTGCTCCCCTTAGCGTTAGCAACTTAGAAAACACAGAGCTATTTCCTTTCGTCTAACTATGTGGTGATGCATCAGCCAAAGTAAATACAAAGAACACGGTTAGGTAAGAATGCAAGGAACATCAGTGAGATGTAGACTAGAAATAAATTAAATTCCTCCAGTAAGGGTTTGGCTGAATTCTGGGAAAAAATGCCAAACAAGACCTGACTTTGATCTATAAGCTTGACATAAGAGAAGGGATGATTTAGAGGAATTTTGTAACAGATGGCTGTTAAATTAGGATTTTAATTCCCTTAAGCAGATTTAGTAAATATAAATCCAGGGTGGGCTGACTTTCTGCAGCTAACATTTTGTTCTTATTTTTTGCCTGGAATGCTTGTCTTTAAACATTGAGGGTGGTGGTACAGTGGTGATGATGGTGGTGTTGGTGGTAGCAATGATAATGGTGATGGCAGTAGTGATGGTGTTGGTGATGGTGGTGGCAATGATGGCAATGAGGATGATAATGGTGCTGGGGTAGTGATGGTGATGATAATGGCAATGGCCGTAGTGATGATGGTGGTGGTGATGATGATAGTGATGATAATGGTGTGGTGGTAATAATTGGTGTTGATGGTGGTGCTAGTACCTTAGAATGGAACACACAGCACACCCAACTCTCATGACAGAAGGCCCGCAACAGGCAGCTACATAAAGTAAAATATCAAGCTAAACAGACAAAATCAAAGGCTTTTCAGTTCTTTCTCTCAAATATTCTACCCTTTCCCTGCCTCTCCCACCTTCTTCTTCGGTGAAGCTCCACGACATCTGTGAATTACCATGTTTAATTTTGTATTTCAGTTTATATGAAACTCAGTACATGTTTTCAAAGCCATTTGTGGCCAACTTGATTTGGGTTTGACTCTTTCCCAATCTGGAGGGAAATAAGATAAATGGCGCTATCACAGACAGGCCCCCCTTTTCCGGAGGTTATGTGTCACTTTCCCCTGCAGAGGATCAGGCATGGTCTTTTGGGAAAATGCTTGAAATCAAACACATCTGTTTGGCGTTATTTTGAACATAGAGGTTCCAAGCCCTAAGTAAAATGGAAAAACTATTTTGTGTGGTTTTCAAAGCAAGTAAGTGGCCGGAATCACTTATGTCTCGTAATCCTCAGTACCACTAGGTCCTTCAATCTTTCACGTGAGTCTTCTCCAAAGCAATTACTTTTGAAATTTGGTCTCTTTAATCTTCTTCCTCAGCTTTGCCTTCAGCATAGTTGGGGGATCTATAGATTCACCCCAAATCTCTGTAACAAACTAAATTTATTGTCAAGTACATGCTTCCCAATTCGTTTCTTAAGTTACATTTCCTGTAGGCCCAAAGAGAAAATACTTTGAATGCAGAAGAGCCTCAGAAATTCATTGAACAGCATTAAGAATAATTTAAGTGAGCTTCATTTCTGAACTGAGGTTGCTATTAACCAATGTTAATCCCTCTCTTTCTGTGCATACTTATTTATATATGTATGTACATATATTCCAATAGTCCCAAATACAAATATATTAAAGTTTATGTATCAAATGTTTGAAAGATGTATCAAATGGCTTGTCATGCTACACTTTTAGGAAAGACAAAAGAAGAGGAGAACAAACTAATGTTAGGGATTTTTGAGAAAAGAATTAGCAAAAACAGAAAAGAAATAATCTTCCTGGGAATTTTCTTGAGCTAGTACATGATAAGCCCAGTCTTTCATGCCTTCTACTCCTCCACCAACAGGGCTTTAAAGGAGGGATACTGCTCAGAACAAGAATCACTGAGGCCCCTCAAAAACCTCCCACTATGAAAATTGAAGTTTAGTTCTATGTGGCAAATCAATCTTTATTCCTTTGATATGTGCCTACTGCATGCCGGCTATGTTGCAGGACAGGGGGATGGATGCTCAGGACAGAGTAGTCATTTTCTTCATTGGGCTAGGTCTGAAAGAGATATTGGTAGGCTCTTCATTGGGCAGCTCCACCTGGTTCTGCAAACTCTACCTGCCTCAAGCTAAAATCATTACTTCCCCAGTGTGCCCCTCTTCCTTTACTTGAAAGTAATAGAAACTCATTACAAATAGATTGAGAAAAAAATATTTATATAAGGATACAGAGGGAACCCCATAGAACCAAAGGACAAGAAGTCTAGTCAAACCCCGTAAGGGACAAGCAGCAGGAAACAGAGATCAGCTAAAACCAGGACAGTCGCCTTCTCCTTTCTGCTCTCTGGCATTACAGTTCTCTTGTCCCTGCTTCTCTCTCCGTCCCCTGTTTCTCTCTGTGTCAACCTCTGTTTCTGTATTAGTTTTCTAGGGCTGCCAACACAAAATACCATAGACTAGGTGACTTATATTTTCTCACAGTTATAGAGGTTGGAAATCCAGAAGGTGTCAATGGGGTTGGATTCATCTCAGGCCTCTCTCCTTAGCTTGCAGACAGCCACCTTCTCGTGTCCTCACATGGCTTGTTTTCTGTGGGTGTCTATCCCTGGTGTCTGTTTTGCTATTTATAAGGACTCAGTCCTATTGAATCAGAATCCCACCCTTATGATGTCACTTATTTTTAACAACCTCATTGAAAACTGTCTCCACATATCGTCCCATTGGAGATTAGAGCTTGTACATATGAATTTTGAGAAAATAAAATCCAGTCTGTAAGAGTCCCCTAAGAGTCTCTTGGTCTTTATTACAGTCTCTCTCTCTCTCTTTTCCATCTTTCTGTGCTTGTCAATGCATAGGACAAAAGACGGTTGGTCTTCTGTTTCCCAAATTTTATGTCCTCCCATTTCAAGTTTTAATCAAGTCTTTTTAATCACTCCAGTTTCAATTCTAAATTTTTAGGAGGGAAAGCCTTCCTAGCACAGTCAGACCGACTATGTCCTTGATCAAAAGGATCACACATTGGCACAAACATGCCCCCAGAGACTTGCTCCTATAGTCGGAGAACAGGAGGGGTTCCTGTTAAGCAGTCCTTAACAGGAACAGCCAAATTCCTTAGACTGATATAGAAGAGCTCTGGAAACTTCATGCCAGTCTACCTTCCTAGGCTTTCTCCTCCCTTTTCTGACACAAAGCTAATCTTCTGATCACACTGAAAAAAAACACATTTTTCCCCTCACACCCTTACATGGTCCCACTGTTCCATCTTTTGAGCACCTGTGGAGCTCGTCTTCTCCGATCCAGCTGAAGTATTATTCCTCCATGAAGTCTTTCAGAATGTTTCTAGGTAAATTGCCATCAGCCTTCTTCTGTGATTCTATCATTAAAGGACATATTGACATGATTGCTTGTATGTCTTTCCCCTTAGCTTCTACAACTTATGTAGTTGAGTGCTTGTTACTATTCCTTGTACTTATCACTATTGTGCTCATGTCCTACAAAGTCTCTGCCAACACTGAATTGGTGAACACGGAAGCATCACTTCTAGAGAAAATGTAAGGCTATGTTTCTTCAAGCTCTAGGCCACAACATTTTTACCAGCTGACCTATACATAACCTTGTCTAATGTGTGTTTCTGTTTAAAGACACTTCATTTAATATGAATTGTTGATTCATTAACATTGAACTCACAGCCAATAGCACTGTAGCTCATACTTGAACAAAGCTTATCCAACACACATACTGTCTCCCTGAGAATGTCTACGACTCTGTGTGATGCCATTAAATATTACTCCAGGCTTAGCCAGCTCAAAAATGCTACCTTTAAATCATCTGATGTAATTGCTACCTTTAAATCATTTGATGTAATTGCATGGGGTGGTGTATGTTAAGGCTTTGAAAGCTAATATGAGCATATAGCAATTTTCATGAGGTGGATGTGGGTGGCAAGAGAGGCATTCTAGGCCCAGAGGACAGTGTGTGCAAAGGAATAGAGACTTCAAATAGAAAAAGCATATTCAAGGAATTTCAGGCACTGTAATTTAGCATGCCTGATGTAAAGAATGCAAGCAGAGCAGAGAGGTAGCTATAACCAGAGAGGTAGAGACTAGATCATGAAGGACTTTGAGCACTCTGCTAAGGGGTTGGGACTTTATCCTTCGGGCAGGGGAATGCTGTAGTGGATGAACACTTCATAAAAATCACACTGACATGGTGGCTCATGCCTATAATCCCAGCACTTTAGGAGGACTGCTTAAGCTCAGGAGTTCAAGACCAACCTGGGAAACATTGTGAGATCCTGCTTCTACCAAACATTTTAAGAATTAGCCAAATGAGGTGGTGCACACCTGTAGTCCCAGCTACCTGGGAGGCCAAGACAGATCACTTGAGTTCAAAAGTTTATGGATATAGTGAGCTATGAAAAAATCACATTGAAAGTTGTGCAGAAGAGGAGTAAGACTGGAGGCTGGAAGGTAAATGAAAAAGCCCTCCCAATAAGACAGGTAGGCAGGGAGGAGGAACGGGGTAGAGAGAGATGGACAGATTTGAGCGCTGTCTAGTAGGTAGGACAGACGGACCCTGATGCCCAAGGAAAGAGAATGGGCTGCAGCTATCTGACAGGAGAGGCAGATTTTTTTTACAAAAGGAGAAGATTTTGTTTTAATCTATTTTTATTTGAATAAAATGTATTAAAAGCCCTGGTCTGAGCCTGTCATTGGGTGAAATGTTCCATCACAGCTGATAGAGTTGATCTTAATGTTATGGGACTTGACACAAAACTCTTGACAAAATGGTGAAGTTTAACTCCTAAGGTGGCCAATGTCACCTTCCTGTTTTGTGGTATTCTCACCTTCAGGAAGTACCTATATAATTAGTCTATTACTATTTTTTGAGCATTTACTCTGTGTTAGACTTCTTCTGATGCAGGACTTAATACACAATACCGAGTCTCTTAGATTGAAAATATGGTAGATCAGGGGTGTCCAATCTTTTGGCTTCTCTGGGTCACATTAGAAGAAGGAGAGTTGTCCTAGGCCCCACATGAAAGACACAAACACTAACAAAAGCTGATGAGCCAACAACAACAAAGAAAAGGGCCGTACATAATTTTTGCGATATCCAGCACCACAGATAATCAAAAAAGTCCTCACATAACCATCCTAATTATGCAGCAGCTTGTTCAGAGAGTCTTTTAAAATCATTTGCAATCACTAGTACAGAAAAAGTACACATGTAAGTAACAAATACATCTTTGTGTTTTTTAAATATTTTTTATTATAAAAGTAAAAGAAAAATGGGCAACATTAAACTAGTGAAGTATTTGACATTTATTTGAGAAACTAATGCATCAATATCTGGTTCAACAGAAACAGCTGCAATTCTCAGTGAGTTCTCAAGAGGCTCATCAGATATTCTGATCCTGATTTTACCCTTAATGTGTTCCATTCTTGAAAATAGTTGCTCGAAAATGTAGGTGCTGCCAAAAAGTGATGACATGAATAAGGCGTGATTGTGAAGTGGGAGATTATTTGTCCCTAGGAAGACAGGACCTACACAAGTCCTTTAAAAAGACAAGATCAATTTTTTTTTTTAAGTTGAATGTCAGATTGTAGTTCTATACATTCCATTTGAAAATTGGCAGACAACATATGTATGTCAACTGAAAATGGAGTTGCAAATACTCCAAAATATTGATTTTTTTTTCCTGGAAATCTTGAAATCTCTTTTCAAATTCTCATATCAAATTGAAAAGCAAGTGTGCATATTTTTTGCTATTCACAAGACTCTGTTTAACCATATGTTGAAATACATATATTGTTCGTCTTCATTTGAGTTTGCCATAATTTCAGTTTCATTTGGAACACTGTTATGGTTTGAAACACTGTATTGGTAAGGTGGTTTTCACCTTGAAGACATATATTTAACTCCTTTAAGTGTTAAAACTAAAAATGCTAAATCTGTAAGCCAGTTTTCATCGTCAAGTTCTGCCACAAATTTGGGTTTTGGCAGCATAAACAATTTGATGACATGTCATGAATCATAAAATATTTTCAACATTTGGCCTCAACTTAGCCATCTTACTTCTAAATAGTAAATGATGTCACCATGGTCAATATCAATACTTTTAAGGAATTCCTGGAACTGGTAATGATTCAATCCCTTGGCCCTTATGACATTCAGTCTTGAGGACAATTTGTATGACATTATCCATTATTAAAGCTTTTGTACATATTTTTTCTTGCTGTACTATGCAATGTTATTTCATCACACAGGAATTGGGGGTGGCAATTGCATCTTCTATTAATTTTTTTTCTTTTAATTTAATATTTTTTTGAGACAGCATCTCATCCTTAGTAGAGTACCATGGCGTCATAGGTCACAGCAACCTCAAACTCGGGCTCAAGTGATCCTCTTGCTTCAGCCCCCCAAGTAACTGAGACTATAGGTACCTGCCACAACACCTGGCTATTTTTAGAGACGGGGTCTCCCTCTTGCTCAGGCTGGTCTCGAACTCCTGAGCTCAAGGGATCTCCCTGTCTCGGCCTCCTAGAATGATAGGTCTTCTTTTAATTTTAGAAGTCCCTCTCTTTTTCCACTATCTTTGGTGGACACCATCAGTAACTAAACCATATGTGCCAATGGACAAAGAAAATTGCTTTAACATATTTTTTACTGCTTTATATAAATCTCTTGATTTAGTTGTATCTTTGAATGGCACTAAAGAAGCCATTTCTTTGGTGACATTATATTTGTCATCAATACCCCTAATAAAAATGGCAAGTTGACCTGTATTTGTACCATCAGTGCTGCCAACCACTGCCAAAACATAAAATTTAAAATTGGCAACTTCCCTCCTTAAACTTCTTTCAATAGATTTTTTTCCAATTTCTTCAATTCACCTGGCCAACATATGCTGAGACAAATTGATTTTAGAAATACCCCCCTTTTTTCCAAGGCAAATTATATCTACCATGCTTCCCATACATTGCTTAATAAACTCACCATCAGGAAATGGTTTTGTCCTTTTTTTTTTTTTTGCCCTTAAATATACTACCACATAGCTAGCTTTTACAATGGGATCCATCTGAGTTGTAACTTAAAAAAAATTTTGTTGCGAAGACAAACCTTTTGAGTTTTGCATCTTATCCTTATGACACAATCCTTTTGTTTTTGCATACAATGTCTTCTCTAATCATAGTCTTTGAAAACTTTCACAAGTTCCCTACATATAAGCAAACTGCCTTACTATTTATTTTCCTCAACAAAAAAAAATATTCATCTGTTTTCTTTTCATTGAACAATCTTCCTTCATCCATAATTTTCCTTCCTTGGGGTTCTGTTTTCTTTAGAGATGTTTTAGAAGCCATACTGGGATTAAAATATAATAATAGATAAGGGACCATGTTTACTTTTTTAATGAAAATTATTAACAGGAAAATAGAAGAAAAGTGCCCTTCCCCATCTCGGCTGGTGAAGCAGGGCAAAGTGGAGGGCCTATTGTGAAGCATGGTGGGTGATATATGAGCCACCACTAAGGTGTGGAAGTGCCCTTAATAATCAAGTAAGAATCCTTACCCAACCTCTAAATAACATGAAATGCCTAACATTGCAATGGTACATTGAAATATTATTGATCATTGCTGCCTAATCAAGTTACTATATTGATGACACCGATCATATGACACCATCACATAATTTGACTGTGTGATTAGAAGGTAACACACTGGAAGCCACACACCACCATAAAACTGAAGCCACACATGGGTACAAATAGCAAGAGAGTACATATGTTCATTTTACATGACATTGCTACACAACATTGTTGTCTACAAAGTTCACACTCAAGAACTGTACAATCGAGTTCCACCAAAAACAAAACAAAACAAAACAAAAATCTAATAATATTTTAAGTAAGTTTATAATTTTTGTTGGGCCACATGCAGCCCACAGGCCAGGGGTTGGACACTCCTGTACTATGGTATTATGACTTGTGATGACCAATAGGATGCAATGGAAATGATGTGGGAAAATTCTGGAGCCTAGACTTTATGAGCAGCTTCCATGTTTGCTCTGTTGGAGTCCTGAGCTGTCATGGTAAGAAGTCTGGGAATCCTGTTAGAAAGCCAACTTCTGTCATGGAAGAAGCCCAAGTTCCCATCAACCCAGGAATGGATCAGCAAATTGTGGTATATGTACCCCACAGAATATTACGCAGCCTTAAAGAAAGATGGAGACTTTACCTGTTACATGTTTACATGGATGGAGCTGGAACATATTCTTCTGAGCAAAGTATCTCAAGAATGGAAGAATGATTTAATTT
>NW_003852544.1:3530825-3535098 GCF_000181295.1 Otolemur garnettii
CCCGAGGCTGATCCAGCTGTCCCATCTGAGGTACCAGCCATGCAGGTGGGGCTAACATGGATTATCTAGCCTCATTTGAGCCTCCAGATGAATGTGCTTCACAAATGACCCCAGGGGAGACCAGCAGAAGCACCACTCAGCAGGGCAGGGAGTTAGTGGTGGGAAGTTAATGTTAATGAGTGCTAATGTTAGTGCTAATGTCTCAGTTGGAGAATGTGAGAAGATGAGGGGATAGATGATGGTGATGGTTGTACAACCTTCTGGATGTATTTAATACTGCTGAAATCTACATTTTAAAACGGTTAAGAGGGTAAAATTTACACTACTATATATTATTGCAAATTAAAAAATAAAATTATAAAAATTTAAAAATGGTGATAGCCCTATTAATGATAGATATGGATTTCCCACAGCCTCAGCAGGTTAAGAGTTTAGAGTCTGATTTGATTAAGTCTGATTTGATTTGATTAAGAAGTAAAGAAAAACAACTTTTCTTTCCTATCTGAGAGTGTATGGTCAGGTTTGTACTTGGTACTAAGCTAAGGACCCCCAGGACATAGGCCTGAGCCCCCTAGTTGACTCCCCAGGGAACGAGCCAGGTGGGGAAGAGAGGCAGGCAGAGAAAGAGGGTGTGTTTTCCATTCCTTACATTATAATAATTTCTTCTATAAGATGAAAACATAATGATTTGTCTTCTAGGTCACCTCATAAAGTCCCAAAGTCATCACTGGAACTATTTAATACAGGTGATTCTTCATTACAAGGGCAGATTCTCTTGTTAAGGCTGCCATAACAAAATACCACAGACTGGGTGATTCAAACAGAAAATCATTTCCTCACTGTGCTGGAGGCCGGAAGTCTGAGATCCAGGTGTCAGTGGGCTTGGTTTTTCCTGAAGCCTTTCTCCTTGGCTGGTAGATAACGTCTTCTCCCTGTGTCTTCACATGGTCGCCCTGCTGTGTGTGCCGTGTGTGTGTGTCCTGTCTCATCTTCCTATAAAGACACTGGTCAGATTGGATTAGGGCCCACCCTGATGACCTCATCTGACTTTATTACCCTTTAAAGCAGTGCTTCTCAACCTTCCTAAAGCTGCGACCCTTTAATTCAGTTCCTCATGTTGTGGTGACCCCCAACCATAAAATTATTTTCGTTGCTACTTCATAACTGTAATTTTGCTACTGTTATGAATCGTAATGTAAATATTGATAGGCAGGATGTATTTTCATTGTTACAAAGGGATCGCGATCCACAGGTTGAGCACTGCTGCTTTAAAGAATCCATCTCCAAGTTCAATCACATTCTGAGGTATGGGGTGTGGTGGTAGGATATTGGAACATCAAGATAGAAATTTGCGGAGGACACAATTCAGCCCATAATTCAGAGATGGGTAGCTTCATCCAGAAGGCTGTAAGTCTCTCCCTCCACATAAACCCAAATCTAATCATGTCACATCCCACACTGGCTAAGCCTTTGACAGTTTTAGAGCCCTGAACTTGCTCCCCATTTTGGGTGCGGAAGGAATGTTGCAAAGTGTGTCCATCTGAACATTCTCATTGCTTGACAGACTTCTACAGGGATGGTAGGGCCTCTGTAGAACTTATGGCATGTTCAAAATGAAACTCTCCCTACTTTTCCCAGCAACATTTTTATAGTCAGTTCTGAGGCTGATCTTATCAAAAGGCTTTGTCAGCACAAAGCCTCTGGATTTACATAGGAGCCTCTGGGGAAAGCCACATGGTGTCAAGAAGAAGCTGGACTGCAGCCTCTTTTTTGGTAACCAGATTGATATATAATACCCTTCATAGTCTTGTTTTTCAGCTTACATTGTATATTCCCCAAGTCCCTGGTTGAATAAATAAATGGAATTAGGGGTGGGGGTGTTCAGCTCTGCATAACGATGGCTCTCGTCTGTGAAACTCTAGATGGCTTTGTCTGGGACCTAGACCAGTTGTTCTTGCTTGGCAATGATGGCTCCATTCTCACATTAAACTTATTGGTTTGATAAAGGGCCAAGAAGTGCAGACTCAAGAATCTGAAATGACCCATTTTTCCTAGGCAAAGCCAGCTATCTGCGGGAGGTGGGAAAAGGCCCCGGCTTCTATTTTTGTGGTCTCCCCGAGGCAAAAGCGTTTCTTTCATGTATACTTTGATGTAGAAATAAAAGGATACTTATATATCATTGGTGCTTTGGCAGGAACATTTCACATGAACGCTTTCTATCTGCCCAGGTATTCCCATACTTTGATGCAGCTGCAGGTCTGGGAGAAGATGACTGACCCAAGCAAGCCAGGGACTACAGGCATCTACTTGCAGGCTAGAGCTCAGGACATCGGCAAAGTCTCAGCCCTGATACAACTAACTCCTCAGGCATCCTCCTCCCCCAGGTGCACTCTCCCAAGGAGACAAGAAGGATGACTTTCCTGGCAACTTGGGAAGATCTCCACTAATGCATTTCTGGGAATTAAGGTGGGATGTTGGGGCAGGGACAGAAAAGATGCCCCATGCTGTGTACACCTGCGGAGCTGCCCCACGCTGCCTTAGCCCGCCCCAGCGTGCAGAGGGACACATTGAGTGGGGCCGGGGGTGCAGACTGGGCAGAGAGTGCTAGGGCCCCATTCCCTGTGGCTCTCCTCCCTTCCTTGGGAGCAGCCTCAGACCCCACCCATAGGCAGGGCTGAGGGTTTGAATCCTGCCTCTGCCGCATACTAGCTATGAGAGCCGAGGCAATATTCTGTGAACAATAATTTACTTTCTTTATCTTTAAAACGGGACTCTCCACAACACTGTCCTCTGGGTTGCATAGAGTGGTAAAGAGCCTGGGGCGCAGCGCTATCATCTTTGCAGTTTCCGAGGCTGCAGGTTGCACTTTTCACATGATGTGTTCTTTGAAGAAAAACCTAAGCCTTTTAGCCTGGCTGCACCTGATGTCCTCTAGAGCCAGGCCACTCACAGGCCTCTTGCCTCCTTCCTAGTCATGTAAGGAAATCCCACATGGCCACTGGCCTCTATCTGAGCCCAGGAGACACCAAACAAGAGGATCTTGTCAAAGGAAGAGGGAGCCACCTCTCCTCCTACACCAGGCTTGTGTCCTCTGGAACGCAGGGAGGGAGACCGAAGTTTCAAATGTGGCAGCCCCAGAACTGGACCTTCCTTATTTTGTAAAAACCCAGCCGAAGCCAACAGGACACTTACTTGCCAAAGACCAGCCTCCCTGTTAACAGATGAAGGTCAAGTTTCCCAAAGTCATGATCAGGGAACGGTAGGATTAAAGTTTCATCTTGAACTGGATTTTATCTTCCAGGCTGTGAGTTCACTGTTCATTACTATGTACCAGACACTTCTGGAGTCTACAGATACAAAAACTGTATCTTTTTTTGCCCATGATCTTTTAATTTCTGTATCTGTAGACTCCAGAAGTGTCTGGCACATAATAATAGGGCACTAAATATTGAATGAATAAATGGATCAATATATGCATGTGTAAATATAAGTTTCTGCTTCTTGCATCTCATTTCCTTAAGCCACATGGGAACCTTGGTAGCTTCTGGCAAACTGATCAATATCAAAGCCTTGATTTTCTCATCCATAAAGTGGGCTAAAATATGCCGAAATCTCAGGATGGACTTCAGAATTCAACCTTCTTCAGAATTCCAACCTAAGGGTTTAACCCCCTTAGCACATCACAAAATCAATTTACTGGGCTGTGATCAGCATTCTTTTTAATGAGGTAGAAAATAAAAGGACATAGCAGAAAATATGAGTAGAAATATCAAAATGGATTACAGGGAGTGAAAAAGACAGTAGATCATTATTTTGTGAAACTTTCACTTTGGTAACATATATGAGTGCATCCTGGCTTGGAATATAAAATATAGCCCTTAATATACAAGGTCTAAAAATTAAGCTCATGAACTCATCCTTAAAAATGTGCCACATATATCATTGCTGAATATCACTAAGTATCATCGTACAGCACACTAAACACGCAACAACAATAACGAACGCCAGTCAGCACGACACTGACACATCAACACAGACACAGCTGTGAGACACTGATATACCAAGGTTAGGAAACCTTACCGAGTTGTTTTGTATGGTGCTGCCAATGTATGTGCATGGGCAAACTTAATTGTAGGACCTCATATAACAGCTCTGATGGCCATCCCAGAAAAAGAGTTCCAAAATTGCTTTGAAGCATGGATTAGATGCTGGCATCAGTTCATAGCTTCCAAGGGGAGTACTTCGAAGGTGACCATAAAGATATTCAGCAGTG
>NW_003852544.1:3536064-3537621 GCF_000181295.1 Otolemur garnettii
GGAACTTGAATGATGCAGCCAACATCCAGCCTTAATCTCCCTTATGAAGAATTGATCTTCTGAGGTCTGAGCAGAGACAGGCTTTGGCAAGAGATCATATCTCCAGGTAGACAGAGGAGCTGGCTGACATGGCCCCAGACTAAGCATGTCCTCTTTCCCCATGGAGGCTCCAAGTTGACTTCTGCTGTGAAAACTCCCTCTGTCTCCATACACACCGTACCACTTCATCCCACGGTCCCCCTTAAGCAAGCTCAGAATACTCCTTCCTTGGATGCTCTGAGCACAGGTGGAAAGTAAGAAGGTTGCCCCCATTGCACAAGAATGAAACAGGAAATGGACTCAAGTCATGGCTATTGGCATTGTGGAGTTCTAGAGTTCTCAGGCCTGCCTGGGCCTCAGCTCTATCCAGTACTCTCCAACATGACACTAATCCAGCCCTTACTGGAATCCTGAGTAAGGAAGCACTTCTCTTTACGGCCTTAAAGGCTCCATCTGGGCTCCAGGATTTTCCATCTGACGCAGATCCACTTGTTCCCCATCACTGGCTACCTGGATCTACTCTCCAGAGCCTTCAGCTATTTTTCCTACCAGCTAAGCAGGATCTGGACCTTACCACATGGGTAACCTTGGGATCCCCATGGATGACCCAGCACTGTGATCCAGTAGCCTTGCTGCTTCATGTCTATCCTTTTCCCCCATAAAACGTGGAAATTTGGCTTCTCCAGATTTAAGAAAACTCCTGCCCAAGTTCCTGTGTTCATCATGAGGGACCCCATTAGGCACATCCTTCCTTACTCAGAAACACCCCCTACCCCCCAAATAAGCCAGGGTCCCTGTCCCTGAGAACCTACCTCATCATCTCCTCCTCCCCAAGCCCACCAGCCTAAGAGTCATCCATTTACCCCAACCCCTTGTTCAAGGGCTCACATTGTGCTGTGAGCTCCCCCTGTGCTGTGCCCCCACCCCACACTGTGACGGTGTCTAAGTCCAGCTATCTTTGTCCTCACAGAGGATCCTCCCTACACCTTCTAATAGCACATTAGTTACCAGATCCAGGGAGAACCACATAGCAAAGGCTGCCCAAAGTACAGTCCTAGTCTCTCATTCAACACAAACACAGAGCAAAATGCAGCCCTCCGTCTCAGTGTCACACCCTGACTACTCAGGAGATATTTCATACACTTAGCATTCCACTTACATAAGACTTTCCTAGATGTACATACCACTCCCCAAATCTCAGTGTTGGAAATATCTCTGAGATACTTTAATCTAATGCTATCTTTTCTACAGAGTGGGAGACTAAAGTCCAAGTGATTTGCCCAAAGCTGTTCAGCTCATAACTGAAATGACAAGGGCTGATACACCATGAACACCAATACACCTCCCCTGTTCTCCCCACGGTATCAAATAGTGCATTTGGAAAACATGGCCACAGATTCTTGACCCTTCTTCTTGTTAAAAGGTGGGGACTATTCCCCCACTCCCTTTAGAGCTGGGTGGCTTGTGGCTCCGCTGACCAGGAGAGTATGGTGGAAAGGATGCTACATTCTAATGCCA
>NW_003852544.1:3539011-3542297 GCF_000181295.1 Otolemur garnettii
AGGACATTTGCCCCCGAATGTTTATAGCAGCTCAATTCACACTCTCAAAGATGCAAAAATAACCCAAGTGCCCATCATCACTTGAATGGGTTAATAAAGGTGGTATATATGTACCATGGAACACTATTCAGCCATAAAAAAGAAGGAGATGTTGCATCTTTTATATCTACCTGGATGGATTTGGAGAATATGCTCCTAAGTAAAATATCTCCAGAATGGAAAAGCAAGCATCCCATGTACTCAGTACTAATCTCAAACTAGTAGATCAACGACTACAGGCCCACACAAGAGAAAAACACAATTAAATTCAAGAAGGGAGAACGGGCTAGTGCCTGTGGCTCAAGTGGCTAAGGCGCCAGCCACATATACCTAAGGTGGCGGGTTTGAATCCAGCCCAGGCCCGCCAAACAACAATGCCAGCTGCAACCAAAAAATAGCTGGGCGTTGCAGCGGGCACCTATGGTCCCAGTTACTTGGGAGGCAGAGGCAGGAGACTCGCTTGAGCCCAGGAGATGGAGGTTGCTGTGAACTGTGATGCCATGGTACTCTACTTGGGGCACAGCTTGAGGCTCTGTGTCAAAAAACAAAAGAAGGGAGGACAGAGGGGCTCAGTAAATTCCTACCTATCAGATACAAAGTAGGGGTTTATGGCACACTGCAACTACAACTCAGACTTTGGACTTTACCTAACAAACAAAAATAGTGTAACCCAATCATTTATACCCTCACACTAAACCAAAATTTAAAAAAGAATTTTTTTCTTCAGTTTTTGATATTTTAGTATAATATATCTAGCTGGGTAAAAGTATGTATTAATAGCCATGCACAAATCTGGCTACGTTAGTACTCTAAATACAATAAAAACATCTGTCAGTTGACTACCCAGAGGATTGTAACAAAGTGGTCAACTCACAGAGGTAGTCAACATAACAAACTAGGCCCTCTGTATATATATATGGTCCATGTCTGGTCTGCGAAAATTAGGTCAACTTAAGGAGGTGGTCAATGTAGGGAGGTGGTCAACTAAGGACTTTCTAGTGTAATATAGGAGTAAAATATATGTTCAGCTAAAACAAAAAATAGTATTGCCAGGATTTATATCTTGTATAGTTCTAACAATTTAATTTTCAATTTGATCATAAAATCCCATTTGCTATTTTTTATCTTAGGAACCCAAGGGCTGTTTAACTCAGACATTTATGATGTACTAAAGTTACTATAAGACTATTTAAATACTTTGCATTAAGTGTACATGAATTTACAGTTCTATAAATGTCCCCTTGAACTGTGTAAGATATAGTATTCCTGGAAACCTAGCCGAGAAATTCAAACCCAGTTTCACACTGCCAAATAATTAATTTGCAATCAAGAAGCAACATTTTCGTCTTCACTGATTTAAGTTAACAAGCTTGACCATTCCGTAGAAAAGGTCTCATTAATCAACCTGGTAATTCAGCCAATTTGCTTGCCTGTTATCGAGCACTCTGAATACAGCAAGGAGAAAGACAAATGCAACCTCTCTTCTCTCTTCTCTTTGGAGCAAGGACATCATGTTTCATTATGTAAGTGATACACAGACTGTGAGAGTTGGTGGGGGGTAACCTGAGCTGAGGCCAGAGGTTGCAGAGTGTCAGGCAAGGCCTCCTTGAAGAGGGCACATGTGGGATGAGTCCTGAGGGTTGGGGTGTAAAAGGGGGGGATGCTTGGCAAGGGATGGGCACTGTGGCAGGGGGAGGAAACCCTATGTTGGACCTATGGGAAGACAGCCCAGGCAAAGACAGCAGATCTGTGCAGCAAGAGGTCAGAAAGGACCAGGGGACAGGAGATGCAGAGAGGGGGCCTTTGCTCTTTACCTTACGTATTTATCTTTATCCTGTTTATCTTGATGCCTTATGTGATATGAGCATCATAATCCATTAAAGGGGGTACACATGTGTGTACGCGTGTACACATATATGAGCCTATGCGTGTGTATGTGTTTTCATTGGGTGCAGATATGAGGAATATTGGACAACTGAGGAATAAGACTAGAACTGAGCCAGGCAGCAACAGCAGAGAAAGTGATGCCACCTTGCACCCCAGTCGTACCAACAGGGATGAAGTGGACAAGTCTGGGAAATATTTAAGAAGGAGAAGGAGCAAGGGTAGCAGTAGACTGAATGTGTCCCTGAAGGAACGTGAGGAATCGAGCCTGCCTTCCAGGAAGCTGGCCCAGACAGTGGCTTGTGCAATAGGACTTTTTCTACAAAAGGAAACCCTGGAGAGGAAGCACCCTGGCCTGGGAAATGGGACACTTAGTTTGTCACCTGGGAAAGGTCAGGTTTGCGGTTTCTGGAAGACATCAGTTTGGAGATATTGAGCAAGTGGAAGGATACCTGGTGTGGGACTTGAAGAGAGGGCGGGTATTTCCTGGGCTCTGAGCATATGCCACGTGCTGTGCATTGCGTCCTAGAAAGGTGTCAGTAAGCCAGCAGGTACCAACACTGCCCCCAGGATACAGAGCAATTGCCACTGAAATGAAATAAAGTCATAGGCTTGGACGGGTATGTTTGGGTAGAGTGAGAGTATTAAATAAGAAGGAACAGGCTTTACATCTAAGATTAAAGGCGGCCAGCACCAAGAAAAACTAGCAGCATGTCTGCCCTCAGAGCCAAGATGGCAAAGCCCTGCGGAGAGGAAGGTGTTGGGGTCAGAGCTGGTGCAAAGCAAATGGAAATGATGGGGAGGGTTTGCCCCTGGACAGAGCTGCTTTTTCCCTCCTTTGGGGGTATGCTCTTAGGATGAGCAAAGGAACAGATTTAAAAGCCCTATGTGTTCAAGGACAGAAATTGCTTATAACATAGCAGTTTTCATACCTTTATTATCATTATAGCAACAATGTCAAGGGTCAATGCCAGAAGCCACAACTGCAAAAAGTTAGTGTCCCCATCCAAAATGACTTTCACTTCAAAGATTAGAAACAGAACAGGTGGCTATACAAAAACATAAAATAAAACACAAAAAAATTGGTGAAATTGTAAACACAGGAAACAAAAAAGTAAATCAGATGCATATTTTCTGGTAATTCTAGTAAAGTGTATCTATTTATTTGTTGGTGTGTTTGTTATTCTCTGCATGAAGATGTATGGAATGTGATTAGTGTTTTTCTGATACTGAATAACATCACACATCAAAGAAATTCCACTCTCTCCCAATAGCTAGCAGGTCTCATGAATGCAGGGAAGCTATCAGAGAGCTTCTTGCCAGACAAACTTTGCCTTCTGAGACGATGCACTCCAATAAGGAA
>NW_003852544.1:3543220-3543533 GCF_000181295.1 Otolemur garnettii
CAAGCTTATGACAAGCAAAATAGCTTCACTGGCTCCTGAAAAACATGAGTCTATCTTTTCTATTTTAGTGTTTCAAATTTACTGCCTGTTGCTTCCATAGAATGTATTTTGTGTACTTGTTTTTAAAATATCTATATTAAACAATTCTCTGCATCACTTTCTTTGTACCAATCTGCAAATAGTCCAGTTTACTGTATAAACCATCTCAGTTATGGAGAATTTGCCAGTGCCTATGTCCACACCCACACAATACCCATTTCCACGTGCTACTAATTCACGCCTCAAAAACACATTATCAAAACAATGCGTGATG
>NW_003852544.1:3543692-3546402 GCF_000181295.1 Otolemur garnettii
AAAAAAAAAAAAAAGCCTAGATATTTGGCTCTGAAAATCTTCTCTGGACAGATCCGTAAGTCTTTTTCCCAGCTCAGGACTTGAATAGAAACCACAAGAGGATCTTTGCTGGGGCCTGTGGGCTGGGAACCCCAGGCACAATGCAGGGATGGGCTAGCAGGGACCCTCAGCAGCAGGGAGATCCCTTTATCTAATCTCTCTTACGGCAAATGCATTTCATCAGGGCATAATGCACTTCAACGTCTCACTTAGATACAGAAAAATGAATTCTACTGGGAAAAGCATTATTCAGAATAACCTTGATTTAACAAGAGTGATTTCATTGAACAAGCATTGACCCATCCATCTAAAGGATAATGTGCTCAGAGAAACCACCAATAAAGAACTACTCCAGTCAAAACACTAATGAAGTAAGAAAGGAACCTATGCCGTGTGGGACTCTGACTGCCTGCCAGGACAGTGCTGATGCGGCATTGATAGATCAGCATGTCCAAGCCAGAACTGAAGACGCCTCTGGGGAGGACAGCAACTGACCTGTAAGCCGTAACATGTGGTTTTCTTTACAAGGCTTTCCACCACTGAGTTCTCAGTTTCCTACTTAGCAGAAAGTGTCCGTGCTGCTTATTTTGCAGGATGCACAGGGTGGCCTAATCCTGTCCAATCACCAAAAGGATGTAGTTTATTTTTCAGTGAGACTTACAAGAGAGATTCCTTCTCAGCAAAACTATCTTGAAGAGCATGGCATCCCTCCATGTACTCAAGGATGTCGGGGAGGGGTCGAGGGAGTATCAATGAAGAAACTGTTACAAACCGAAAGAAGGAATTCTGTTGAGGGATGTTATGGAGACGATATTAAAGCCAATAATTCATGTTTGAATCCCGGCAAGGATTCATTCAGTTCTGCTAGCTACATAAAGATAGTCCCTCCAGAGCACAAGTGTGTAGCATTTGTCAAAAACAATAGCAAGAAAACTAAATTGTCACAAATGGGGAGAATGAGGCTCTAGCTTCATTGCATCCCCTCCCAGACACCCAGCCTGGCTGAGCCAGGAAGAACTAGGGTTACTCCTACAGTTGATCTGGGCACAGAGCCCAGAAGGTGGCAGGCGGCGCTCGGACGGCAGGGGGCGACGTGAGCACGCGCTGGCGCAGTCCCAGCAGCCTCCCGCCGGTCGGGCGTCTTTGTCTGACCCTCAAAGGTCCCCACAACGCAGAAGGAGCAGACTGGGCGGAAAGCGGGCGCAGGGAGTCAAGGAAACAGTTCCTTCTCTTTAGACACAGGCAGGGCACAGACGAGGACATACCTTTGGCTCAGATTGAAGAAGAAAGACGGCAACCACTTATATCTAGGCCGAACAGCTCACTTTGCAAGGAGACACAGTGACACTGGACAGCGTCAGAGTGGTCGAGAGCATGAGATTTAGGGACAGAGAAGGGCACCGGGAGAGAGGCTGCAAGCCATGCATCTGCGCCAGTTCCCTCTCCAGCCAGAATCATAGCTTTTTTCTTTTTTTCCAATGGATCCAGGATCTTCACGCGCCCTCTATTTTAATATAAATGCCTCTCTCATCCCCTTCCAGCTAAAACTATGTTTAATGGGATGGGACTCCAGATGAGTCTCAGTGTTGGAGGATGGTCCCATTTGTGACTTATGTCTCTGTTACCCCATGTCCACCTCATGAGCAGGTGCCTTCAGCTCTCCCTTCAAAATAGATCTGAAAGCCACCATTGCTCAGCGGTACTGCTGCTACCAACCCTCTTCCATCCCCTGGACTCCTACAAAAGCTTTCTAACTGGTCAGCCTGATTCTTCCTTGCGTCCTTCAGTCTAATCTCCACAAAGCAGCTGAATTCTTGTTGATATATGAGTCAGATCATGTCAGCCCATGTGCAATACTCTCCAATAGCTTCTCATCTTCCAGGTAGCAAAAGCTGAGCCTTCTTACAGTGGGCAGCAAAGCCCTGTATAACCTGAAGCTGCTAGTTCTGTGGCCCCTCTCTTACTATTCCTCTTGCTCAGTGCCCTACAGTTGTGCTCAGGGCCCTACAGTTGTGCCCACCCCCACCACTCTGTCCTTTTTACTATTCTTTGAACTTTGCAGGCGTGGTTCTACCACAGGGCCTTTGCACATGTTGCTCTGGCTGCCTATACATCTTCCCCAACATGTTTTTGTGGCTCATTTCTCACGTCTTTGATGTCTTTATTCATATTCGCACCTACCGATCTCCCCCATTCCCATTTCCTGGCTTTATTTTACTTTATAATACCTATTACCATATAAGAAGTGATACATTTCACTTATTTACCAGAATGTGAGGATCGGAAGAGCAGAGATCTGTTTGCTGATTTTGTTTACTGACGTATCCCCAGCACCTAGAACAGTGTCTGCTATATGGATAGTACTCAACAAACCACTCGCTGATTCATTCACTGGTGAAATAAGGAAATATTGAATGGCTCAAGCAATTCGATAAAAGATAAAAGAGCAGCAATGAGCAGGCAAGAGATGCTGAGAACACACTGGTTTGCAGGGCCAGGTGTTTCTTAATCTGTTGGTTCAGAGTGGGGAGAAGCATCCCTAGCACAGTGTTTTTCATCCACCAAGTTGCCCATTAGAGGACCAAGAGATCATTTCAGTAGGCCATGTCCATCTATAAAAATAACATTTTAAAAGAAATAGCCAGGTGTGATGGTGCACACCTATAGCCCA
>NW_003852544.1:3546701-3568742 GCF_000181295.1 Otolemur garnettii
AAAAATAGAACGTTTTAATTGGAGAAAATTGTGTAAAGTAAGACTAACTATTATTTCATGAATTTCTGTTTCCAATCCATGCTAGATTGTTACCAGGCAGAGTGAGGCCCCATCTTCTCTGCTCCACCAGCCCAGGCAGGAGCTTTCATTACACAGAGCTGGTGGGAAGGGGTTGGGGGAGGTGAGGACAAATAAGGCTTAGTTGCCTCTGACTCTTGCTATTCTTATCACAATTTAGTAGATTTTCTTTAAGGCTGATTTTTTTTTCTTCGCCGCATGCCCTCAGAAAATTACTAGATGCGCTCAATGGTTGTTGGTCTGCATTTTACTTTTTAATTGTTTTGCTGTTAAGTGATTGTTTTACTGAGGAGTGGGTCTACCTAGTTCCTCACAGTGCCCTTCTGGAAGTTCTGTTCCCTGGGCCTTTTGTGCAATCTACACCAAGGTCTTACTCTATAAAAGTGGTTTTCTATGTGGAACTCGAGGCTGGTATGCCCAGGGCCTTCCAGCCACCTTTTAGCAGACACCTACATGATGAGGTCCCCCCAGCCTAAAATATCTCAGGCCTGACTCAAAGAAGAGCCAGAGGCAAATGAAGAGGAATGTGTGTGCAGAATGGCTGCTGAGGGGTGGTGGTGCCCAGTACTGGAGAATTCAGTCTCAGACAAGTATTTACTGATAGAGTTCCTACACTTCAATCTTGATGGATTGCTTCATGCCACCAGACACGAGGACGGGGAAGATGGAGATCTTTGTTTATCTTGTCCAATGCTATACCCCAGGATCTGAAAAAGTGTCTGATACATGGCAGGGCACCCACTGACTAGGTATAGTTCAAGGCCACCACCTCTAAGTAACTGATTGGAGACAAGACAGTAATGAAGCCAGGATTCTTCAAGAATCCTGAATTTCCTGATACATGGCTATGCAGCCTATTCTCTGATCCTGTCACAGACTACAGCCCCAGCTCCAGCCCAGGAGGGCAAGTTGGACAGAGTAGCAGAGTTGCAGCCAAGTGCGTCACCAAAACATTGGCAGAGCAGCTCCTGAGAAGGTGCTTCCCTTCCACTCTGTCACTCTGACCTCAGTGCCCTGTGTTTAAGAGGAGATAGCTGGGTGGAGGAGACGCTTCTGCCTCCATCCCAGGAGGCAGGGAGAAAGGACTACAGTTAACCCTTGAACAATGCAGGCTTGAACTATGTGGGTCCATGTACAAGTGGATTTTCTTCCACCTCTGCTCCCCAGGACAGCAAGACCAAGCCTTCCTCTTCCTCCTCCCCCCAGCCGGCTCACCATGAAGACAATGAGGATGAAGACCTTAGTGGAGATCCATTTCCACTTAATGGATACTAGGTGTATTTTCTTTCCTTGGGATTTTCTTAATAATACTTTCTTTTCTCTAGCTTACTTTCTTGTAATAAAATAGTGTATTATACACACACACACACACACACACACACATATATATATATATAATATGTATTAATCAACTGTTTATGCTGTCAGTGAGGCATCTGGTCAACAGCAGGCTATGAGTGGTTAAGTTTGGAGAGAGTCAGAGTTATACTATGTGTGCAAATTTTTGACTGTACAGGGGTCAGGGTCCCTAACCCCTACATTGTTTTAAGGCCAACTCTACATCCACTGTATTTTTTTAAATGATCATTGGGAAATACATTTTGTGCCATGTGCATTGGGTGAACTGAGGAAAGGCTTGCCACCACATCATAAGATAAAGAATATCAGGCCATTTTCAAGACAAGGAAATGAAGTTTAGATAAGTAATTTTAAAATCACATTACCAGCAAGTCCCAGACCCAGGATTAGAATCCAGGCATATCTGACTCCAAAGTTCATGTTCTTCCTATTGTATATGCTATATTTTTCAGTCAAAAAAGAAAGTATTTAAAGTATCCTAAAAGGTTCTCATAGTTGGAAATGACCTTATGGATAATCCAGACAGAAGTATCTCCCTTCATATATTAAACTACATAAAGTGTTCATTTAAACTGAACTAAGTTTTGATTATGTTAATAAAAAATATCCATTACATGATCACAGTGACCCTTATAACTTACTCCACTCCACAGCAGCCCTTTGCTGGGCCCTCTCTTGGCCTCAAACCCACCTCTACTCCTCACGTGGCCTTACGGTTACCTCATGAACTTCATTTTCTACGAATTTCAATCATATATAGTAGCTTTCTGTGACTGATGCTCAAAAGAAGTCATCTGAAACCACTGACATTCATTACATTTATTACTAGAAAAGTTGGAAGCTGTTATTTTTAATTTAGATAATTAAGGCCTAAATACCTGAATCCCCAGTAGAGTACATATTAAATAATATTTCTGAATCACCATTGACTTGGCATTTCCCCCATCAAAAATGGGCTTTTTTGTTATTTACTTTTAATCATGTCACATCTATGAAACACAATTTGCCAAAAGCAAGCCCCACAGAGGATTCTGAGCACTGAGCTGGGACCACACAGGAGGGGGCTCTGTAACTGACCTGGCATGTTTTCCATGATCCCAGAGGACTGCCCCTCTGCTCTGTGAAAGAGGCTCCCTATGCCGTGCCAGGGGCCCACCAGCCTCGAGGCACAGCCCCAGCGAGTACACCTCTACACGCTCAGGTCTGGCGCTCTGGCCAGAAGCAGAGGCTGAGCCGTACTTAATTAAGTAATAGTTTTATGAGGTGGACGGCAATACCCCAGGGGCCAACTCAAGGCCACAGGATTTACTGAGCTCTAACTGCAAACTGACAGTCTCCAGCATGCACACAACAGAGCCTGTTTGACAGGAAAGTTAATGTTGCTAGAGAATTCTTCCAGGGACGTGAGGTGGCCACCCTTCATTCTCTAGTTGGGTCTCTGCTCCACGAAGCACTAGCACTTCTGACAAGAGCTTGGTAGACATCAGGAGGAGACATTGGGAAAGAAAGATGGGGGGCACTGATCCCCAAAGCATGTGTAGGTCCTGCCTAATCAGGAAAGGCAGGAGGTGGCCTAGTTCCAAGAGTGACAGGACTTCAGTGAAGGGAAGACTGGGAACAGGACAGGTCAGGCAGGGGTGTGATGATTAGTTTGGTTTCAAGAATGACAGGACCAGAGTCAGTCAACTCCACTCCTCCACCAGCCAGATACAGGCAAGGAAGCAGGAATGAATGAAGCCAAAAGCAGGTGGCTGACCCTGGATCACCATGTGGAGCTGTGGAGAACTTTCTTGAATGTGAATGTCAAGACACACGAAATGCTCTGTTGAAAATTCAAAGCACATTTTGTAGACTTAAGTCTACAAGTTTTAGCCCCCAAAGGAGTCAGAAGTTCCATTAGGATTTAGTACCGTCTTCCACGCCCTCACCCTGGGGAGCTCTCCCCATAAGACCACAGGGGAAAAGGCTAAATGCAAACAAAACATTTGTTTCCTGGGAACACTTATGAAAATATGAAGGCTTTGTGTATTCTTTTTATTAATCCATAAAATTGCAACCTGAGTCAAAGCAAACACATTAAAAAAGCCCAGGGCCAATCTATAAGGAAAAGACCTTAATGAAGGGTCCTTAGTGGAGTTCCTGTGTGTAAGCCAGTGTGTAATGCTGGGGACTCTCACAGGCCCTTGTGGAACCTGGGCAGTGCTGAGGAGAGGGACCACCCTTCTTAGTTTGCCTAAGCAGTATCATTGGATCCTTTTGTCTCAGGGTCACCATTTATAGTGTCCCCTTTCATTTTGAAAGACACCCCCATTTGGACAGTAAGTTAGGCAGTGACCTGGGGCTGGGAATCGTCCCAGAGGCCAAACAGCTTCTCATTCCTCAGGTGAAGGCTCCAGCAACCACCAGCAGCCTAACAGCCTCGACTGGCCTTGGTTGCAAAGCAGGCAGTGGGAGATCGACAGTCCAAAGCACCCCTGAGGCCTAAAGTCACGTCAGCCACTGTGCTCACCTAGGGTGGCTCCGTCTGCTCCAATGTGACAGCTGAGATCACCCATATGGCCTCTCTAACATCTGCCCTCAGCCTTTTTTGGATGAACTATATCGTGCTGACAGCAGGAAGCATTTCCAGGTTTGTGATGGGAAGAAGGTCAAGATGTTGCTCTTCCCCAGCCCATCTCAGGAACACTTTTTATATTTGTGATACCTCTCAGACTACTTGGTTGTCATGGAAACCAAAAACCCAAAGCTCCCCTTTTTCATCAGGATGCCATAACACTTCAGACATCTTGAAGACAGGCTTTGGGAATCAAGTTTCCCAGAAATCCTGAAGAACTGAGCATGGCTCATGTGGAAGGTAGAGCTTGGTGTACATGACCTCTTTGGGGTCCCCCCACAAAAGATAAGGTCAAATAATTAAGTTCATAAACTCATCCTAGAAAAAGTGCTACATACCCCATTGTTGAATATCACTATGGCCACCTTTGAAGTACTCCCCTTGGGAAGCTATGCACTGATCCCAGCACCTAGTCCATCCCTCAAAGAAATCTTGAAACTTTTTCCGGAATGGCCATGAGAGCTGTTGTCATATTACCTTGATGTCCTGTATACCTTCCTTTCAATACTTTCTTTATCTCTTGGTAAAGAAAAAAGTAATTTGGGCCAGATCAGGTGAGTAGGGAGGGTGTTCCAATACAGTTATTTGTTTACTACTTTAAAATTCCCTCACAGATAGTACCCTATGCGCTGATGCATTATTGTGATGCAAGAGCCATGAGTTGTTGCCAAGATTTTCAGTTAAGATTTTCCTGCTTCTCTATCGATGTTAAGTTGGTCTGCTATGCTTCTCACAGTCAGTCAATGATTTTGACACACGATTTGACCAATTTTTGCAGTATTTTTATCAGTTCTGCTTGTTACTGGCCACCTTGACCTTTCTTCATCAGTGACTCTCTCCCCTCAGAAAAATGTTTAATCCTTTATATACTGCCGTTTTCTTCCAGGCATAATCCCCATTAACTTGGATAACATGTCCCTGACTTCATGTCCACACTTGCCAAGTTTAACAAGAAATTTAATGTTTGTTTGTTGCTCCAACATTCTCTCAACAGCACATTCTTGCCATAAGGGTGTTGCTGTTAGGGTCTCACAGAAAAGCAATGTGGTGAAGAATAAGCATTTATTGAAATTGTGTTCTAAATAAAGATGACCATCTGCTTGCTCAGGCAAAATGGCAAGCTTCTTTATTTGCGGTTGGTTTATATAGGGAATCTTGTGCATGCACACTATATAGCAATGACCTCATTAATATTCATTACAATCCCTCTGCACATGTGCATTGGACATCAATGACTTCATTAATCCATTTAAACATCTTATGACCACCCGCCCTGTAAGTAGTTCCTTCCTAGTAATCTGATAATCTACCCAACATATACCTTTAAGCATAACCCTTTCAACATAACCTGGTTTAATATAACTTAATGAAGAACATGTTGTTAGTCATTACTTTCTTTGTTCTTATCTGACGAAGTCTGAGACTATGGTAGATTGAATACCTGCCCTTGCTGGCTTTGCCGCTTGGAGGCTGTTACTTCAAATCTTTAAGCAAGGCATAAAGAAACTTCTTAGGCATACAGGAATTTGTGTGCAAACCTCTACTCCCATATAGGTCTTAAGTCAGGGGGATTTTGCTGGAACGTTTTATAAGGAATTTTTAGGCTGGACTTCTCTTTCACGAGCCCAGGTTTCATCTGTGCCATTAGATACCTGTATGCATTGGGTAAATTTCTATCTTCTCTTGAGGTCCCCAAGCATATTTCCATTCCCGGACCTGTCAGCAAGTGACCTTCATCACTTACCACAGATCAGGAAAGGTTACTGATGGGTATCTGGCCAGTTTCCCAAAGGGCTTTTTTATTGGCCTTATAAAGTCAACCTTAATTCCTTAACACAGTCTGGACATCTCTGGAAATGCCATTCCAGCCAGAGCCTTGGTCAAGTCAGGCCCGCAACCAACCTGGCCATATGAGATTCTGCCTCAGTTTCTCACAAGTATGCCTGTACACACAGTCTTTTCACTGCTCTCTCTCAAACGGCTTTTTTGGCCAGAAGCATATAGGCGTTTCACCTATAGCACATAAAAACATGCAACAACAATAATGCACAACGCTCACCAAGACACTGCCACATGTCAATACAAACATAGCTGTGATACACCAATATACCAACATAATGAAAATGTACTGAGTTGTTTGTTCAGTGCTGCCAATGTAAGCACATAGTAGTAAGTTCGTGAACTTAATTGTCAGACTACATAAGTACTATGGTTAGTAGACCTCCAACTTTCCTACACTGTTTCTCTGGGTCATGAGTGGTGCAGACCACATGCTCTTCAATTATCTCCACCTAATGGCAGGATTTGCTTCTTACTGTGCCATGCCAACTGTGTTTACCAGGCTGGCTCTGAATTGGGGAACTACACACTGCACAGCTACCATCTCTTTTTTCAGTCTTTATTGGTCTGAGCCAATAGATGAGTCAAGATTTTAAAATTAGATGTAACGATATTTGGATCTTAGCTGTGTGACCTTGGGTATCTTTTCTTTAACTCCTCCCCAACATTCACGAGATGGTAATAACAGATAAAGTCACAGAGAGAACATCATTCCAAAAACTTTAAGAATGGAGGAGTTGAATCTTCTCTCACAGGAGAGTCTGAAGTGAATGTTCTGGTCTGGTAGGTGGTTCTGACCATGCAGTCACTCAGGGCCCTGGATGACAGCATCTCTACCATCTTTGGCCCATGGCTTCCAAGGTAGCTGTGCTCATTGCCGGTTTTGTCAGTAAGGATGGGATAGACAACATGGATGACGCACCTGCATTGTCTCAGGGGCCCAGGCTGGAAGTAGCCCATGTTACTGCTATTCACACTTCATGGGAAGAACAGCTATGTTGGCCCAAGTACTATAAGGAGGGCTGGGAGAGGTAACACCCAGCTGGTATCCAAATTCCAGTTAAAATTTATTTCTGTAAATGAAGGGAAAAGTGGATCATGGCTTACAACTAGCATTTTCTATCACAATGGTATATCCCCACCCCTATAGGCTATTGCAATGAATAAGTTAGATTACATGTGCCCAGCACATGTGCTATTCACAAAAACTGAACTCTTCCTATTTTTAACATGCTCTTGTCTGGTCTTGAGAGTCTGTAAATACCATCTGTATGCTGGTAACTTACAAATTCTCCCCAGAGCTCCAGATCCACATATCCAACTGACCTCTTGTCATATCCACTTAGATATTTAATAGACATCTCCAACTTAGTCATGCATTTTAAATACATGTGGTTTACTATCTGTCAACAATACTTCAGTGGAGTAAGTTTTAAAATATTAGTGTGTATGCAAAGGAGCACTTGCTTTCTCCCTGAATAGTCCCTTCCTCTCTTGCCCCTATTTCAGCAAATGGTACCACATAATTGCATGGATCAAAAAGTGAGGCCCCCCCTACTTGGTCCCATCCCTCTTCACCCCAGCATTCAATCCTTAGCAATTCTGTCTACACTATGTCTCAAGCCCATCTGCCCCTGCCCCGTCCATTGTTACCACTCTGCAGCCGCCCGCCTCTGCTCCGTCTCCATTCTCGCTGCCCTCCAATCACTTCTGTGTATGTGTGGGGGTAAGATATATATGTACCCTAAAATTGATCATCCTAACCCATTTCTAAGTGTACAGTTCAATGTCATTCAGCACATTCGCACTGCTGAACACCCATCACTACCATCAATCTCCAGAACTCCTTTCATCTTCCCAAACTGAAACTCTGTCCCCATAAACACTAACTATCCAACCCCCTCCCCCAATCCCTGGAAAACAGCTTTCTATGTGCTGTCTTTGACTACTCTGAGAACCTCATGTAAGTGGAATCGCGTCATACAGCATTTGGATTTTGTGTTTTGTTTTATTTTGTTTTGTTTTGCTGTGGCTGGCTTATTTCATTTAGCATAATATCCTCAAGTTTCAAGCATGTTTTGGCACCTGTCATAATTTCCTCTCTTTTTGAGACTGAATGATATTACACTGCATCTATATGCCTCATTTGTTTATCCATTTATCTGTTGATGGAAATTTAGGTTGTTTCTACCTTTTGTTTATTCTGAATAATGCTGCTATGAACATGGGAATGTCCCTCTTTGTTTGAGTCCCTGCTCTCAATTTTTTTTTTGCATATACACTCAGAAGTAGCATTGCTGGATTGTATGGTGGTTCTAGATTTAATGTTCTGAGGGCCCATCATATAGTTTCCCACATCAGCTGCCCCATTTTACTTTCCCACGAAAAATGCCCAAGAGTTCCGATTTCTCCACATCCTCTCCAATATTCGTTATTTTCTGTGTGTTTGTGTGTGTGTGTGGTGGGGGGTGTCACTTCATAGTAGCTCTCCTGATGCATGTGAGGTGGAATATCATTCTGATTTCAGTTTGCATTTTCCTAATGACTGGAGGTACAGTGATTCCTGGCCATTTATATATATACACATATCTTCTTTGAAAAGGTCTATTCTAGTGTCTCAACCATTTTTTAAATGATTTTTTAAATTGAGTCTTGAGCTATCTTTTAAAACGTAAATCAGATCACCTGCCCCCCACTTCAACCCCTTTACACTGCCTTTAGAATGCAATTGTGACTCCTTCTCCGGTTGCTGACCACCTGCAGACCACCTCTTACCACTTTACTATTGGTTTACTGAGTGACCCCCAGGGTGCTCACATCAGTGTGAATTTCACTGCAACCTCCACTCTGGTCCCCCTCTTGGAATGGGATTCTGCCTGGTGCCCTTTCAGTCCTTGCAATGATATCCCCAGGTTGGTGGTATGGGAATGCAGGAGGGGAAATAGCCCTCCCACCCCAGGCCTGTTTTCTTGCCAAAGTTTCACCCCATTATTTCTGGGGGCCTCCAGGGGAATCTGGCATGAACAACAAAAAAGTACTTTCCAGATGTCCAGGCCTGGGTGCTCACTGGGAAGGTCTCTGCCAGCATCACACACAAGCCCCCCTATTACACACAGGCCCCACGCTATAGCCATTACTGTGACCTCAGACGGTGTCATGGAGTCCTTTAGCGGATGGAGAAAGCCCAGCATACAGACATTATCAAGGTCTGGCATTAAGTCAGCTGGATAAAATCATGTTCTCTAGAACACTTAATGTTGACTTATGAAAACCCCAGAAAAGATGCTGAAAGCCACACCAACATTTTAAATCTTACAAGAAAGTAGGGAAGGCCCTGGCCTTGGTAGCTTTCTCCTGCACATATCTGGGAGTCAAGTTCTCCTTCCTATGTGAACACAGGAAAATAAGAAAACCACTGTGGGACCTATTGCTAACCAGCCCCAAACAAGGACAGGATCAAGGGCAAAGCGTTCTAGAGCCATGAGCTAGCTGCCCTAGTTCTAGCAACAGGAGATGGTTCCAGTGCCTAGTGACATCTTTGAGCTAGCAGATGTACTGCCTGATGGTCTAAAAGAATAAGTAAAGTTTAAAATCCAAGGCCACAGGGATCCATAGTGGCTCATACCTGTAATCCCAGCACTTGGGGAGGCTGAGGGGGGAGGATTGCTTTAGCCCAGGAGCTGGAAACCAGTCGGGACAACATGGGGAGACCCCATCTCTACTTAAAAATAATTTTTAAAACATTAGCCAGGCATGGTTGCACACACTTCCCAAATGTCCCACCTCCTAATACCATCAACCTTAGGTTTGGGATTTCAACATATGAATTTGGGTGTGGTAGAAACATTCAGTCCATTGCACTAGAGTAGTTAGACTCATAGAAACAGAAGGTAGAATGGTGGTTCCCAGGGACGGGGAGTTAGTGTTTAATGAGCATACAGCTTTCGTAGACAAAAGCGTTCTGAATGTGGGTGGGTGGTGGTGGCACAACAGTGTGAATATGCTTAATACCCCTGAATTGTCCACTTAAAAATGGTTACAATGGCAAATTCTATGTTACATATGTTTTAACACAATACAAAATCGAAGGTGGGCCAGGCACGGTAGCTGGCCGGTAATCCCAGCACTTGAGAAACGGAGGCAGGCAGATCACTTGAGCTCACAGGTTGGAGACCAGCCCAAGCCAGAGCAAGACCTCATCTCTAAAAAATAGCCGGGTGGTTGTGGTGGGTGCCTGTAGTCTCAGCTACTTGGGAAGCTGAGGCAAGAGAATCGCTTGAACCCAAGAATTTGAGGTTGCTGTGAGCTGTGATGCCATAGCACTCACTCTATCAAGGGCAACAAGGTGAGACTCTGTCTGTCTCAAAAAAAAAAAAAAAACAAAAAAACAATTGAAGGTGGCTAATTCTCATTTGCCCCAATTTCAGAAAAACACACAGGTAAAGACAGGGACGGGTGACTGTCTACACTGACCGGGTGCTGTATTCCAGATCTCCCACACCAGGGCCCTCTCTAGCTCCCTCTCCCTAAGAGGTCACCAGTGACCAGCATGGCCCCTTCCTGGGCACCCCTGGACTGCCATCTGGGGCAGTGACTGTGTAGACAGCCAGGGTGTGGACAGGGTGTGGGCTGCATGCCCATTGCCCGTTCCTCCCCAGCTTATCACTCTTGTTGCTGCCCACCCAGGGTGAGTGTTTCCACACTTCATTTAATATTCACATGCTACAGTGTGCTTTCCTGAGCTCCTCAGTCTTCAGGACAGCCTAACCCCAGGACCAGTGGTAAAAAACAGCAGAAGTAACAGGGCATCACTTGGCAAGGCCTGGCTCCCTGGCCCAGCTCACTGGTCCCTTTGTTGCCCCACAACCTCCCTGAGCCTCGGGTCCCAATCCATGGTAAGATGGAAGGTTTGGATAAGTGTAACATGTCCCATTTAGCATATGCAAAGCCATCAGAGGAGAGGAGTCCAGGCAGGAGAAAAGCTGGCCCAGAGCATACTTCTTAGAAAAGGCTGCAGTCAGAGGCAGGGAGCACCATGAATTTGTACATGGAGGGAATGGCACAGGGCTCTGTAACTCCTGGTTCCCTCCCCACTAGAACATCTCACTGCCCTGGGAGACTACGCAGAGAGTGCAGAAATGCACGGCCAACTCTGCCTCCTGGGCTCCCGGCTCAATCCAGAAGGCCTGCCCTCCAGTAGCAGTGTCACCGGCCCGACCCCCTGGCCTGGGCATGACTCGGAGCCAGTCCCACCTACAGGCCCTGCAGTGATCCTCTGGTCCCAGGCCTCCCATGTCTCTCCACTTTCCCTAGCACAGCCTCTGCCCACCTCAGTTCTACCCTCCTGGCCTCCCTTGGGCAGCAGGTCCAAGCCCGCCCTGGAGCTGTGCTGCCTTTAATTAGGCAGCAGTTTTATGAGGTGGAGGCAGGTGAGAGGCCTGATTTATGGAGCCTTCCCTCTGACCCATCCTGCTGGCTCCCCTTTTCTGCTAGTCCTGCCAGAGGAGCCTCCAGAGTAAGCTCATGGCTTGGAGAGAAGAACCATGATGGCAGCGCCCAGGAGCAAGCCCACCTCCAGGCCTGAGCAATGCCATGACTCCATTTTCCCTGTCATCTTCTCCATTCAGGCACCCACCAAATTGTAGAGTTTCTGAACCAACGATTGTCTTCATTTACCAATAGGATAAAAAGGGAGTTAGTTCTCATAGAAGCCTGTCACCCTCAGAACCAGTCCAAGCAGCCATTCCAAGTGTGGCCTTCAGCCTGTGCCAAGCTCAGATCAACTGCAGTCTTGGAGCTTTCTGAGGAGAGCACAGAAATATGAGTGCTATGGTAGCACACGTGTGTGTGCATTCATGCCAGGAGGTAGGCATTTGCACGCGTGCACACACACACAATAGGCATGCTGACCTGGGCACACATGCTGAAAGCGCTGGGAGGTAGCAAGTGCTCCATATGCAGAGGATGGAAAAACCATCACATTTATTGTCTGTCCTTGTGCGGTATTTAAAATACAACTTCGACTGTGTGCAGAGTTTTAAATGTTATTGGACCACTTGGGTTTTTTTGGAAACGGGGCTGACTCTGAGCCAGACTGCATCTGCCTGCATTGAAAGGGACCATTCTTTCCCTCCAGCTCCCAGGCCTGCCCCCTCCGCACACCCTCCTTCAGTGAAACCTGAGCGTTTCCTTTCCCGTAAGGCTTCTTCTAGAAGCCGGTGCTCGGCACAGGGGCCAAGCCCTGCGGCTCAAGCAGGCCCACGTGACTCTTGAATTGCAGACTCAGGTCCCAAGGTGGGAAACCGTTTGTCAACAGCCCCAGTATTTATGAGGACAAGGCCAGGCTGGTCTTGGGGTGCAAAGCTATTGTTCAAACCACCAGTGATGTAAGGAGCTCCTAGGATTTGGGGCTTTCCCCTCCAAAAAGCTCCTTTAGCTTTCAAGAAATGCTGTTTTCTCCCCTGCTCACCTCTGCCAATAATCATTCTGATTTGTGGATTCGAGTAAGGTGTGGACCACAGGTTACATTCTCTGTGTAAGAGGGCACCCCCTTTCAGAAGCATGGCTGAAGTTGCCTCAGCTTTTCTCCATCACCACCGGTGAGATTTGAGCTAGAGAGTTGCCTTGGGTCAGTGGGCCAGTCCTTCCACTTCCTACACTGGACACCATTGACTGCGTTTTCCTAAAATATATGTTTTTTTAATCATCTATTTTTATTGCAAAACAATTTTGTATCATTAAAGAAATTTTTGAAAAAAGGAAAGCTACAACCCACAATACCACTTTATTAACCCCAGGATTTGTATTTGTTTAAATTTTCCGATCCTGACCATAGGAATGGGTATTTTACCAAGTTCCAACTGGACATCCAATGTTTCCACTTAACATATTATTTAAAGCCACTTCCATTTTCAGTACAGTCTGCACAATTATAATTTCTAATGCTCGGATACTTTTTCACTCAGAGAATGTGCTGGGATTTATTTTCTTTCCCCTATTGCTGGGCATTTAGGTGCAACGTGGATAGACAGGTTGTTTTTTTCCATTGAATTATTTCTTTAAGATTAATTTCCATGAGCAAGATGATTGGATCAAATGGTATAATCATTTTCAGAACTTGATGTATTCCAATTTGCTTTCTGAAAAGCTTGTAACAACTTAAAATACCACTAAGAGCGAGTATATTTTTTTGTTGCAAGTTGCCAGGAATTAAATCAGCTTTTACTGACTTAGTAGATTGAAATTGATAAAATCAAAAGGTTATTTAAATTTTCATTTCTTTGATGACTGGTGAAGGTTTTGTTGTTTTGGTGGGGCCTTTCTTTTTAATCCATGCATTTTTAAATCTAAATCCATGTAGCCTGTGGCTACAACTTCCTACTTCTCTAGACTCCAACTTTAAAAGAAAGGGTACAGGTAAGGCGCAAGGGTAGAAAGGCAGACAGCCGGATTGTCTATCAGAATGGCCTGTTCACTGGCTTTCCAGTACAAATGACACACTTGGACCTCCCCAGCTATGAGAGAACAGGCAATTGAGCTAGGAGGTGGGGGCAATGGTAGGAGCCTGTGCAAAGAAGTAACTTCTGGGCACAGTGATGGTCAGTGGTCATGGAGTCTTCCCCCACTTTCTTGGGTGATGATGGGTTTTTCTGTGCTAGATCCTGAGCCGGTCCTCACATCCTGGCAGCTTGGTTACCTAACCACATGGCCCCAACACTTAACATTCCATGCAGCTGTTTTGTATTGAAAGATAACACTTCCAACACACACTACTCCACTTTCTTCCCAGTAGTGGTGACAGGTTTACAAAGTCCCTCTCCCTCATGAAAGGGGGACTCAGGGCTGCAGGTCAAAGCCTCTAGGGATTCCACTTTGGGACCCTGATGGTAATTAGGCCTCGGCCCTCTCAGTCATGACACATGCAAGCTATATCCACATCCTAGAGCGCCCATAGCCATCAGGGACTCTGCAGGTTGCCCACCTGGGGTTGTTGAAGGTACTGATGCCTTAACAATGCCTCAGGATGGCTCTTCCTGAGGGCTGTGGGGACTGCTGCTATCTTTTGAGGGGGATTAAGTTTTGAGTGATGAGAAAGAGAAACTCGGTGAGAAATTAAGGGCTGAGTACCCACCATGCCGATGTTGGGGCATCTAAGGAGATTTCCACTTGTGAGGATTATAATTCAGACATCCAGGACACTTTACTCTCATATTAAACAGCTCATCCCATAAAAGCTTCCTGACTGTCCTAAGCAGATATTTCCTCTTGTACACCATCAAACACCATCCCTGGGACAATCCCATTCCTGAGCTCCTTGAAGTTCCCGTGCTGTGCCATGTTTTCTCCTCGAGCATGGCAAGACCCACCCCCATCACATGCGTCTGCTTCAGTTTCTGTCTCTCCACTCAACTATCAGGTCCTGAGAAATGGATGTATCTGTTACTTCTCTTATTCCCAGCACCAGGCATTGGTAGGTGTGTGGAATGAGTGAAGGGCCTTGGGCAGACAGACCCCCCTCAAGTAAGCAGGTGGCTGCAGGGCTGGGGCAGCAATCTGGTGCAGAGAGGGTAACAGCAACCAAACCCTTTCTGATCATTCACCCCAATCCTTGACAGAGGGCCTGTGTGAACCCAATCAGAACCCATAAGAATAAAACCTCTGACATCACCTTCTTAAGAACCAACCTGCCACCATCTGGGCATCAGTCCCCAGAGCAGGAAGCTTTGGCAGCAGTAGCTCTCATGGTGGGGCTTCGTCAGCCCCAGCAGGGTAATCAGACCATCCCAGGTAGCCTTCTTGGGATTTGCAGTTGGTGACGACCTGATAATAAAATTACTGGGGCCTGGATGCAAGAGGCTTCCTTGAGGACTCTCGCCCAGTCTTTCTATCTGGGTATTATAAGAGACAACCATTTTCATTCGGCTTTATTTGTTTTTTAAACCACCTCCCCACACCTGAAATATTCAGATTGTCATCTGTACTCTGCCTTGCTTTAGCATTACCCGATTTGTATTAGAGACTGCTGTGTGTCCACCAAGCCCCGGGTGGCTTTTCAAAGATACCTGATGGATAGTACATAGCTTTAAGTTTTTGCATTTGGCAGCACAATATTACTTGTTCCTTTCACTTATTGTTACGGCTTGGAGCTCATTCTGCACTAGTGCATTTAGAGCTGCCTTGTTCCTTTTTATGGCTGTGTAGCGGATCCTTGTGTGGATTTACCAGAACCCATTTAAACTGTCCCCTGTCCATGGATGTTTCAGTTGTTCTCAGCTATCTGCTATTATAAGTAATGTTACATATTCTTAGGAAATTATACCTGTAGGATATAGCCCTAAAGTGAGTGTGCTGGGTCCAAGGGCATATGCATTTATTTATTTACTTGTTTGAGATAGAGTGTCACGCTCTCACCCTGAGTAGAATGCTGTGGTATCATAGCTCATAGCAAATGATCACTCAAATCCTTGGGTTTGAGTGATCCTCTTGCCTCAGCCTCCTGAGTAGCTGGGACTACAGGCATGCTCCACCATGTCTGGCTAGCGGGTCTGGAACTCCTGAGCTCAAGCCACAACTCCTGGGCCTCCCAGAGTGCTAACAATATAGGCATTGAGACACTGTGCCCAGTCAGCATGTGCGTTCTTAAAATGGGTAGGAATTGTCTGTTTTTTTCCACATGGATGCTGTGCCAGTTCACACTCAAGATGACCATATGGGAATGTGGCTATCTCCCTTTGTACTTACGGTACTTTATCTTTCCTAATCTGATAAATTAAAACAATCTGATTGGAGTTTGGAGTTGTATTCTTGGAGATCGAGTGCCTTTTCTTAGGCTTCTGAGCCACTGGTGCTACTTGGTCTTTAAACTCTCTCTTCACCATCTCTGCTCACATTTCTACTGGGTTCCTTTCTTACCACTTTAGAACTCTTTATGCATCAAGGGCATTAGATCACTGTATAGTATGAGTTCAAGAATGTTTTCCCTTTGAGTCTTAGGTACTTGGGGAACTTTGCTGTTGTGTTCTCATTTTCTACTATGCACAAGGTTTTCTTTTATATATAGTCAAGTTCTGCATCCACAGATTCAACCAAGCAAAAATTGAAAATACTTGAAAAAACAATAAAAAGTAATAGGACAGTGACCAAAAAAAATACACATTAAAAAACAAGGCAGTATAACAACTATTTACATGGCATGTACATTGTATTAGGCATTATAAGTAATCTAGAGATAAAGTATCTGGGAAACGCACAGAGATACAAAGGCATTTTATATCAGTGACTGGAGCATTTCCAGACTTTGGTACCTGCAGGAATTCTCTAACCAATCCTACAGATACCAAGGACACTGTACTTATTTTTCTTTTAAACTTTTTCATTTTGCCATACTTACAGTGAGTGTACTAAATTCTAATATGTATTTGGATGTCTTTGCACTTTTTAGATTATTCCATTGAGCAATGTGTCCACATCAGAAATTCTGTTCATTAGCAGAGCTCAGTATGTGTTTAATATCTGGCAAAGATGGTCCCCTCTTCCCATGACCCCTTTTTATCTAGAGCAGCAGTTCTCAACCTGTGGGTCACGACCCCCAGGAATTGCATTAAAGGGCCGCAGCATTAGGAAGCTTGAGAACCACTGATCTAGAACTTTCCTTCCTATACTTGCTTATTTATCTTTCCATAAGAGCTTTAGCATTAACTGTCTGGTTCCTAAACAAACTCTACTGAAATCTCTAACCTATAGAAAATCAATCTCTTAATGATATTGAATCTTGTACAGTAACATAGTATGTTGGGTTTGGGTTTTTTAGTTCAGAGTAGTTTTTTGTTTCCTCAGTTGGTTGGTTGGTTTTGGGTTTTTTGTTGTTGTTGTCGTTTGTTGTTATTGTTTGATTTCTTCAGTAGCATTTTATATAGACATTTTGCACATTTCTGATTAAGTTTACTCCTAGGAGGCCTTTTTGGTGAGTGTGCTGTTATATGTGGAGTATTTATTTCATTTTGTCTCAGACTAGCTAGTTTTCATTTGTCTATGTGACAGCTAATGACTACAGTGCATAAATTTTTAATTAAGCCACCTCACTAAAGTGTTTTACTGTTTGTAATTCCTTGAAAAACTCTAGAAAATATATTAGGGGAAAAAACTATCATAGAACATGCAAATGATAAATTTGGCTCCTCTTTTTAATTTTTATATACCATTGATTTCTTGTCTGTTACATTAATTGATTTCTGGAATAGTGTCACATGATATTTGTGAAAGTGTATATATTTGTCTTACTCCTTTGTTAATGTCAATGATTCAAGTGTTTCTGCAGTTTTAAGCATAATATTGTCTTTGTGAATGAAATGTTTTTATGTCATGCTAAATAAGTACCTATCTTCTTTTTTAAGATATTTTATCAAGAATAAATAATGGTAACAAATTAATGGAGCTAAGCATGGAGAAAAAAATGACTACTAATGTTTCAAAAGAGTCAACCACGCATTATATACCTCTTACTAGAAAAATACACACCATCTAAAAAGTAGTTTTGCCTAAAAATATCAAAGCTCATCCTGATCAAGTGTCTTGGATCTAACTACCAACTTATACAAATACAAAGGAGAAGAACCATCTACCCTACACCAAAGGGAAGAACCAGAACATAGCAAAATCCAGATTATGGAAAACTCTACAGGACACACAGCTCAGATCTTACAACAAATAAATTCCAAGGGGGAAAGAAGAGAGAAACATAAAGGGAGCTACCTCTAAGTGAAGAGAAACTTAAAACATGTCAGCCAATCACAGTGTATGTCCTTATTTGGATTCTTGTTCAAATAAACAAGAAGTCAAGAAAGTATTCACGGGACAATTAGAATTCATGAGACATGAGCACTTACTGAATATCTGATGATTTTTTTTAAAGCATTGTTAATTATATTTGGTGTGATAACGTTGCTGTGGTTGTTTTATAAAATCCTCACCTTTAAGAGATATGTACTAAAGTATTGATGGATAAAATTATATGCTGTCTGGGATTTGGCTCAAAATAACATAAGGGGAGGGGGTAGATGAGTATAAATGTAACAAGAGTGGCTGTAGCTGAAGCTATATGGTGGATAGGTAGGTACATGGGAGTGCACTATAGTATTCTGTCCACTTATGCATTTGTTTGAAATTCATCATTCTACAAAGTTTTAAAAAATGAATAATGCATTTTAACAAATGCCTTTTAGAATCATTTTAATAGCTCTTTTTCTTTCATGTTCTATTAATATGTTGAATGTGATTAATAGGTTTCCTATTAGTGAGCCAACCTTGCCTTCCTGGAAAAAAAAGGCTATCAGTTATCGTCTATCACTCTCCTATTTATTATTGTTTTTTGTTTTTTGTTTTTTTTTTTTGAGATAGAGTCTCCCTCTGTCACCTTGGCCAGAGTACAATGGCATCATTGTAACTCACTACAATCTCAAACTCCTGAGCTCAAGTGATCCTCCTGCCTCAGCCTCCCAAGCAGCTGGGACTATAGACATACCAATATGCCTGGCTAATTTTTCTATTTTTTGTAGAGACAGGGTTTCACTTTTGAGTATGAGGATTATAGACATGAGCCACCATGCCCAGCCTTTAATTGTTATATGTAAGTGAGATTAATGAAGACACTTGTTTCAAAGTAGATCCAAGGATGGATGTTTGTATGTAAAGATACCGTAAGGTCCTCAGAATAGTAATAATAAGAGCAACAGATACTAATTACTGGCCACTGTGCCTAGACCAGACATCTAGTCTTTTCCTTCTTATGGATCCCAAGTACCTGGGGGCAAGAAGTGTAGGGCACAGCTGCACACCAGTGGATCACTCTCCCTCCACATCTGCATTGTTCATGGACGTGGGCATCGATAGTCCCAGCTACTCAGGAGGCTGAGGCAGGAAGATCACTTGAGCCCAGGAGTCTGTGATTACAGTGAACTATGATGATGCCACTGAACTCCCACCTGGATGACAGAGCCAGATCCTGTCTCTAAAAAAAAAAAAAAAAAAGCTTTATTTTCCCCCCACATAGCCAGTATTTTCTGTTTTTATTCTTACTACTTACCCTATAATGTGATTTTAAGACTCCTTTAATAATAATAATAATAAAACTATTTAGGAAGATTGAGAGCAGCCAGGAGCAGAGACCCCACGAGCTTCCATCCTCTCCGGGCAGCTTTTGCTTCACGGCAGCCAACCACCTGGGCTATAAACCTGGACGATGTTCCCTTGCCACTGCTGTGGGGATCGTCCACAAGAGAGTGATCCCCCCAGCCCACCAGCCCACATTTCCAAAATGCTTGCTATCCAAATGCTAGCTATCTCCTGGTGTGCAGAAATCCCACACAGATGCTGATGCTGCTTTGAAGGGTGTCCAGCAGGTAGGCACAAGAACATCTGATATTTTTTTTATCTCACTCATGAATATAAATAATTGACCAAGGAGCACACCAAGCTTTCAGATGCCTTGTTTTCAGACAAGCCTACTTTCTCCCCACCCTTAACAAATCCAGCATGTGCAGGCCTTATACATGGAAAAGCTGCTGGGCTTTTCCTCTGTGTCTGCTTTTATTACATAGCATGGACTCTGCTCTCCAAAGACATCTCAAATCAATTCCAGCCGCCATTGTTTCAGAAACACTGACAGTAAGATCAAGGGTCAGAACCACCATAATGACCTCAAGAGAGCCCAGACCTTTCAGATCAGGGGAACTAGCCCATATAAAGCCACTTACACGCCACTTAAAAATAGACAAACCAAGGTATAACAGATACTGCCAAGTAAATAACTCCCTTTTAAAGAACAGTTTTCAGTGGTTTGGAAGAAATGAAGGTTCGCCTAAAAAAGGAAGAAATGAAATAATTTGGCTTTCCTCTCAGTACCAACTGTGCCCTTTATAAAAATAACAGAGACCTCAAAATTGTTCTAAGTTCATTCCTTGGGTTGCTGCGGCAGGATTCCAGGCACTTGGGTGGTCAGCTTTGCATAAAGCCAAGGGAAGCACACCAAGGGAAATTGTGGGAGGAAGTGCTTCGCACAGACCAGGGAGGATTATTTGAGAACATTATTAGGAGTTACGCGGTGATAATAGGTTGCATTTAAACCAGGTCTTTGGAGCTCAAGTATCCCCTAAAGAAGCTTATAGGAAAAGAATAGTACTTTTAGATCCATTTTACAGGACAAGTAATGGATTTTTCCATTGTCTGCAAAGCACAGAGCAGGTTTGACAATGATCTGATTTGCTTGATTAGTTCACAGTTTGTTGCAAGACTATTCATTGGGACGAAATCTATTTTGAGGTCTAACAGATCCAAATAAGCAGTAGATGTGCATCAAAATAACTGCCGCGTTTTGTTTTGCTTTTTAGTTTATGTTTGGTGATCATAGCTGTGTAAAATTCATTGTTTATCTCTACTTCATAATAGAGCAAGAAGTGTCTCCCTGGGTAAGGTGGGCTTAAAGCATTCTTTCCTAAAACTTAACTAAATCGTGGAAATTTTTTCCTTTTTCTGTAAAAAAAAAGACTAATTTCCCTGGAGCTAGTGTCCAAAGAAACACTTTTGGGGAAGTGATGTACCCAGCTGCGTTCCAGCCTAAGAGCCCCCTACGAGCATATTTGTTCTGCCAGGGGTCCCTTGCCAACAGCTGAGCTTTGCTGGAAGGCACTTCTTCACAGGTGTGAACTTGGTCAGAGACTGGGGGAAAGAAAGATGGAGAAAGGATGAATACGTTTACAACCATGATGACACGCGTGCACAGCCATCAAGGTAGGCCTGGGGAAGTTTTGTGCAATTACACTTGTCTCTGTCCTTGTTATCTGAAGGTCCCTGGGTAAAATCCTTACAAGAGCCAAGGTCTCAGAACCAGAGAGCTGGGAGGCCTGTGGTTCCTCTTCCAGAGACATCGGCTGGGCTTGAACAAGAACCATGAGCCCAAAATGTTTTTCCTTATGTGAGACCAAGGGGGTCCCAGGCAGCTCCCTGTGTCTCAGCTTCCTGGCTGATGTCTGACAAACCAGAAAGATCACCAGAAAACAGCTCTGATGGGCCCACAGAGAAAGCAGGCCTACTTTCAACGTTATAGCTTCAATGTTGAAACCATATGTCCTTGAAGGTTTGCAGAGCTTCCAGACAGCTCAGGAAAAGACATGGCCTCATCACTGTGCGTCCATGAACACATGTAAACACACAAGGATGATCTCCCCATGTGTATTAATCCACACCACAGCTGCCGCAGAGGAAGACATAAGAACAATTCCATGGCTGTCACATTGAAATAGAAACTGTTAGTGAACGTCAAGGCTGGGGTCATTATGAGCTGTCTTTACTGCTATGTGACCCAAAAGACTTCACTGAACATCTCTAAGTTCAGCTTACAAAATGTCAAACACTCCAGCTGTCCCCAAGTCTAAAGATTTAAACCATGTTGACACAGTGTACTCTCCATACCCAGAAGTTTTGCTATATTGAAAATATAGTGCTAAAAATATAGCTTATAACTTGTTTTAACAGGCTCAGGTACTATTTGTTGAGGACCTACTAAGTTCTATGAACTGTACCGCATGGTTTACTTACGACTTATTTCTAATCTTTACAAACACCTTGAAGGCAAATTATGACTTGTCCTTTTTCTTAGCTCAGTCTTGCTGGCTAGGAGGGTGCCCACCATTTTACTGAGACAAAACCAAACTCAGGAAGTCCATTACTCACCTCAGGTCACATGTTTAGCCCTGGTAAGAACAAGAATTAGAACGCGTTTCTACCCAACTCCAATTCACCCTGCCTTCATCCCTCCAACCCTCTTCCTTCCTTAGTAGCACAGGAAGAATCCCATCTTTGCAAGGTTGTTAACAAAATAAAATAATGTATTTATGTTTGCATGGACTAGGAGGCCACAAACTCAAGTCCGCTTCGGCTAATTTAGCAGAAATGTGTTTCATTTGGCCAGTGGAGTATTTTTAAATATGTTTCAGTCTAAATCAAACAAGCAGGGGCTGTTGTCTCCCGTGAAACACAAATCCCTCTGGGGCCTAATGTCCCACCCCATTGACTTGCTAATTAACCTTAGAGGTTGTCCCCTAAAATTAGGTGTTTGCAACCTCCCTGCCACACAGAACACAGAGAGAAGTGGAGAG
>NW_003852544.1:3569221-3580256 GCF_000181295.1 Otolemur garnettii
GGCTTGAACAATCCTCTTGCCTCAGCCCCCCAAGTAGCTGAGACCACAGGTGTTCACCACTATACTCAGCTAGTTTTTCTAGGGTTAGTAGAGACAGAGTCTTGCTCTTGCTCAGGCTGGTCTCCAACTCCTGAGCTCAAGCCATCCACTTGCCTTGGCCTACCAGAGCGCTAGGATTACAAGTGTGAACCACCACACCCGGTCCCTCATGTTACTTTCTGTCCAGAACAGAGTGAGCTAACTCAGCCTTCCCAGATGGGAGAGCTTTAGTCAGAGATTAAACACATGCCAGGATTTCCCACCTACCCTGTCTCATGTTAAGCATTTGAAAGGCGAAGCATGTTTAAGAAACTGAACATTCTGGCCTATGCTGGAAGGTTCTCCATTCAGATAGATGATAGAGTGGGATGATAACTTTTAAAGATAATTTTACTTCATGCATTCTTCAACTCCTGTCAGAGAATGCATCACCCTGGAGGAAGACACGAGGGAGCCAAACTCCCAGGACAGATCAGGATAGCAAACCAAAAGCTGGAGGCTGAATAAAACTGAGACGGCAACGGAGAGGACTGGGTGGGAGTCCCTCCTCCATCACATGCGATGCAGTTAGTCTTTGGCCACAGGGGGAAATTCTACATTTGAGGGTCTCCTATTAAATGATCAGAATCTCCCGCTAAAGAAAGAGCAGACCTGGTTCCAGACCTCAGAATCTTACACTCTCTTGTTTCCAACCCTGTATTTGGAGGTGGACCACGTGACCTCCTCCCCAGGGTGCTGCAATCTGTCTAGAAGGGCGCTTCAGAAAGTGTGCTCCATGGAGCAGTAATTCCAGGAAATGCTCAGGGAGAGAGCTTCATGGGGGTCAAATGATTTGGGAAGATGTTGTTTGTGGAAAGTCAGTGGCACATTAGTGTATTAAAGTTTGGGGAAAGTCAGCTTAAAATTTATTTTTCAATGATTTCATCATTGACAGCTACTGACAGACCATGAAACTAAGTCTTGTTAGAACATACTCCTAGAAACACCAGCCTGTAAGAAAGTTGCTTAAGAACAGTTCCTTATTTAAATTATGAGAAATCTTAGAATTTAGAGCCAATGTACCGTTTTCTGTTCTGGTAAGTTATTATACTTTAAAATTTTTGAATAGGCCAGACACACTGGCTCACACTTGTAATCTCAGCACTCTGGGAGTCCGAAGCAGGTGGATTGCCTGAGCTCAGGAGGTTGAGAACAGTCTGAGCAAGAGCGAGACTCTGTCTCTAAAAAGATAGCCAGGAGTTGTGGTGGGCACCTGTAGTCCCAGCTACTGGGAGGCTAAGGCAAGAGGATCACTTTAGCCCAAGAATTTGAGGTTGCTATGAACTATGACGCCACAGCACTCTACTCAGGGTGACAAAGTAAGACTCTATTCCCAAAAAAATGAAATGAAATGAAAAATAAAATAAAATTTCTGAATATATAACAAAGCCAATAGTCATAGAAATAGATGGAAAACATAATGTGGCAGAAGCTGTTAGTTGCCTGATAATGTCCTTTCTTCCCTTCTTATTTAGTCTCAGAATGCTGATTTGTATTGGGGGTGAGGGGGTCACAACCTGCCCAGCTAAAAACTACACTTCCCAGCCTCCTTCACAGCTGCATACCTTTGCAGGTGTTGCTAAGAACTACATTCTGGCCAGTGAAGCAGAGCTGGTGGAACTTCAGGGCAGATTTCCTAATGGGACCTAACTCAATTCAGTAGCAAGCTCCTTTTGTCTTTTCCTGGCTCCTTTATTCTGCTGTCTGGGATGCAGATGGGATGGTAGGAGCTCCTTCAGCCATTTTGGACCAGAGTACCCTGAAAATGGAAGTGATGCGCTGAGAATGCAGGATCAAAAGGCAAAAGAGCCCTAGGTCTCTGCTGACATTGTGAAGCTGCCACACCATGCCGGTATCTGGACCCAATGACCAAATAAACACTTGTTAAGTTTAAGCCACTAATACTGGGGGTTTCTTTCATATGCGGTGGAAACAAATCTTAACCAAAAAGAAGAGAACAAGTCCTAGAGAGAGCTTATTGATATTTCTGGTACAAGAAATCTGGCCATCTTTCCAAGAAGCTTTCATTTTTCCCAGCTGTTGTTCTAAACAAAATGTGATCTATTACCTGATAACAGCAAAATTCCACCCTGTCTAGGTGTTCCTCCTTCCCCTAGAATCTTAGCCTGTGGCCCTTTGTCCTTTCCCCTGTATATAACAGGATAGGAGTTGTATTTTCCTTGCCAGATTCCCTATAGAGTTACATATATGAGTTTCCACCAATCTTTGCTTTCCTGACATCAATTTCTTCTGTAAATCTTATTCTCATTTTCTTGTATGCATCCCCCTTTTCAATGGAGGCTCTCACCACAAGGTTGCCATGTCACTTAGTTGTGATATTTTTTCCAGGTTCCTACCTGTTTTTCCCCCATCTGTCAGGAATTGAGTTTCCAGTAAGAGGAAGTTTCTTTTTGATTCAGTAAATGGATGTAAGAAGAGTAAATCTATATTGATTATAATATGTTTGATGATCAGATACCTTTTCCAGCTGTCTGACCCAAGTTCAAGAGCTCCTTCTTTACTTCTGTGAGCAAACAAAAAAGAAGCAAGGCTCCCCTTCAAAACAAAAGGTATTTTCACAGTGAAAGTGTTTGATTCTTCTTCATTTCAGAAATAATGTCATCTAAGGAAAAGCCCATGACACAGTTTGTTTTCTTGGTTTTTAGAGTAGACCGTGTGACTCTCCCACCAGCAGTGGTGGGAAGCACGGATCTCTCTGTGGGCAGGAACTGGGGAGAGACTGGCAATGTCCACCAAGCCAGGGCAGTCAGGAGCAGAGCTGGATCCCAAACCCAAGTCATCTGGCAGGGGTGGGGAATCTGCAGCCTTCCAATTTCAAGATTGTTCTTTTTTAAGCACTGAAGAAAGCAAGAAAAACTTCATCTGTCTCTGCTGCACCGCTTTTTAATGAAAGGATTTGTTATGAAAAATTTGGATTCAGTCAAAAGACCACCGGTTTCCTTAGGTGGGCTGTTTTACCTATCTGAGATTCACCTTGCTTATTTATAAAATCTACATCAAGGTTGTTGTGTTGTGAGGATTACATGAGCTCATGAGTATTAAGTGCTTATTAACATAGTACCCAGCACACAGTAGGCATGTATTGTTGCTGGTGCAGGGAGTCAGAGATCGCCTCTAACTTGGGCTGGATCTAGAAACCAGCTTGACACCAGGCAGATGGACAAGAGAAAAGCAAAAAATATTAGTTTTACATGTACGTGGGATCTTCACAAGAGAGTGGAGTTAAAGAAGTGGCCAAAGAAAGATGCTTTCATACTTTCAGAGAAAGGTACATTTGAGAAGGATAGGACAAAGGGGACCTAGCAAGAAGCAATAAATAAATAAATTACCAGGGGGGTTGGCCAGGCATATATGAGGATGGCACATCCTTCACTCCTTCACTGTCATGCTTGTAGTTCCAAAGCCATACAGCACCCATGGGGCCTTTTCTTTGATGTCAGGAGTAGACTGTCCAGGCTGGGTGGTTAGAATGCCTGCCTCTTCTCTGTAGATCTCAGACCTTGTCAAAATGACCCTTTGATGACCTACCTTTGCCTCTGACACCATGCTGGGTGTTACATAGACTATAGGGGAAAAACCTTCTTATCGACCCACCAATGAGTCTAGGTTCTTTTTAGGAACTCAGTATTTTATCCAGCTATTCAACTCACACTCACTAAGCACCTCCTCTGTGTTGGGTACTGTTTTATGTGCTAAGAATAAAGTGGTGGAGAAAACAAAACTTGTGCCCTCCAGGTGCTCCTAGTCTTTGGAGAAGCATAGCAGTTCTCTCAAAGTATCTTTGGAAATACAAAGAGAGAAAACACCAGGGGCGCCTTTGTAGGTGAAATGAGCACTCTGAGGCCTGCTGCTGACTGCCCAGGCCCCCCACACCCCGCCCCCGGACCTCAGCCTCAGCTCAAAGCACTCACTCTCTTCATCTAACCATCCCTCTTACCGGTTACCTAATTCAAATAAATCTTGGTGCTTTCTCACCCTCTGCCATGTTATCCTCCACCCCGGTGCAGTGGAAGGGGCGCCCTCCTCTATATGGCAGCCAGAAATCTACACCCCACCTGGCTCAGGACTGTGGCCATTCTTCTGAAGCAGAAGCTATGACAGTAGTCCCCCAAATTGCCAAAGAAGAGTCACAAGCTTCCTGGCTGCACAAGACTCTGGCAGTCACTTGGGGGAGCTCAGGGTGAAGCCTGTTTGTTCAACTTCCTCAATAATTCCGTGAGCCATTTAATATCCTGTAATAAACCCCTTTCTGCTCAAGCTGTGGAGAGTGGCTATGGTGCTGTAACTGAGCCCTAACTGAGTCCCTAACTGAGACTATCTCAGGAGGGGTTGGCTAAGTCAGCCTTGGGAAAGAAAATCTAAGATCCATTAGCTTAGTGGCTTTCAAACTCCTAAGTCCAAAAGTATACAGATAATTTTTTTTAATCTCTTTCCAGATCCTCACCTTCTATGTACATACATATACTCTTCCCTCCGGGATGTGGTTGAACATATGCTTCCTAAATGAAAGCAGTAGCCCTCACTCAGCCTTCCCAAACTTAGTGTTTAGAAACTTCAAATGCAAAACACAAGAAAGGCTTTCCTGATACCTAACCAAGGCACCACAAACCCTCCTACCCTTCCATCTTTCCCTGTCTTGTGGCACTTTCTGCTAAGGAAGGGGCTTGGCTTTAGTAACTATTTTGGCTGGTGTTGGGAGGTCCTGAATTCACATATGTAATAAAGTGAGGTGTGAGGTAATGGTAAGCATTGTGTGATGACTTCATCTCTGACATCCCTCAACTATTGTCTACCGTCAAAGAAGACATCGCTCCAGAGGAAGAGTCCTGTGAGTACTTACCTAAGAAATGCTACATGATTTTGGAAATAGAACTAGAACAGAATCAGAAGAATTGAGTGATATTTCTACAACCAACCCCTCCCATTGCAATCGCCTTTATTTTGTGATCAGGACTTTCTAACTGTTATATCTACATATTACGAACAATAGGAGAAGAATGGATGCAGAACCACGATGCACTCTGGTAGCAGGATATACCGCCTGTTATGTTTTTGGAAAACAAGAAAATCATATATCTTGTAAATGATGCATTTCCAATAAAATGTTGCTCCCGTATTTAGTAACACAATTGTCTTTTAGCTATATGTGTAACAGGTGTGTGTCATTTTCATTAGATGCATATGATAGCAACCATTGTGTTGATGACTCAACCTAGAAAATATTGTAAAGACCTGAAGTCCTTTGGTCATAGAAAATGGAGAACGTTTTAACATTTTAATTCACGTTTAATTTTTGGTTGCAGAAAGGGGTTATTAATAAATTTTTCAAGCACAAATACAGGATGAACCTTAAAAACACTATGCTAACTAAAGGCAGCCAGTCAGAAAGGATCACATAGTGTATGGTTCCATTTATATGAAATTTCCAGAAAGGGCAATTCTATAGAAACAGAAAGTAGATTAGTGGTTGCCTAGAACTGGGTAAGAGAAGGAGAGATGGAGGAACTGCAGGGTGACTGCTAAGGGGTACAGTGCTGCTTCTGAAATAAAAATCTTCTGAACAAGTTGTGGTCATGGATACACATAGCCCTGTGAATATGCTAGGAGCCACTGTATTCTACACTCAAAGTGAGTGAATTGTGTGATATGTGAATTACATCTCAACAAATCTGTTTGAACATGCACAATACAATATAATTCTGAGAATGTGGAATGCAAATATAAGCTCAAAGAGGAAAAAGAAAAATATAAAATGTTCAAATATTAAAGAAATTGTTCAAGGATGGGTGTGGTGGCTTATAATCCTAGCACTCTGAGGTGCTGAGGTGGGAGGATCCCTTGAGCTCAGGAATTCAAGACCAGCCTGAGCAAGAGCCAGACTGTCTCTACTCTATTTATAAAAATAGAAAAATTATGAGCCAAGCGTGGTGTCTCATGCCTGTAATCCTAGCACTCAGGAGGGCAGAGGCAGATGGATTGCTTGAACTCAGAAACTAGAGACCAGACTGAGCCAGAGCAAGACCCAGCAAGACCTCTAAAAAAATAACTAGGCATTGTGGTGGGTATCTGTAGTCCCAGCTACTTGGGAGGCTGAGTCAAGAGGATAGCTTGAGCCCAAGAGTTTGAGATTGTTGTGAGGTATGACGCCATGGCACTCTACCCAGGGTGATAAAGTGAGACTCTGTCTCAAAAGAAAAAAAAAAAAGGAAAGAAAGAAAATTAGCCAGCTATCATGTCAGGTATCTATAGTCCCAGGTACTCAGGAGGCTGACACAAAACGATCACTTGAACCCAGGAATTTGAGGTGGCTGTGAGCTAAGCTGAGGCCATGGCACTCATAGCTTGGGCAATAGAGTGAGACTCTGTTTCAAAAACAAAGTTGTTCAAATATTTTTACAGTTGATAATAGTAATTTAAAATTTATATAATAGTTTTGTCATATGTCACTATTTATAATTTAGAGGCATATTTACCATGGAGCAAATGAAATCCAATCTTCTTTCACTAGCACAGGCCACCTACCTCCAAGGCCTAGAGGTGGCCCTTCTGAGTCATCTTTTTTTAATAAAATTTGCAAGAGTTAAGACCTTTCAACCATGATGGGTTAACACTTCCCTTCACACTCCCTTTTGTCTTACTTCTCCTCACATGAGGTAGAATTACAGTGGCCACAGGCATTTTTGGAAGTCCACTGATTGAATTGGGATAAATAACTTAGTTCAGATTTAATGGGATGTATTTATTGGTTTACAGTTACCTACACATATAGTTAAGTTACTGATAGGCATGCTTGTATATGAATGCCTTCCAGAAATATTCCTTCTGCCATGATGCTGAGGGCCAGAGGTCATAGTCCGATATTCATTTCCTGTGGTGCCTGTCACCATAAACACATGGATGGTAGAGAAGGAATAAGGTTGGAAATGTATGAAACCTGAAGTCAGTCTGTACAAAAATGGTCAGTCATCAGGCAGATCATGAATTAAAAAAAATCTTTTTCTTGGATTTTTCTCATGTCAGATTTTTAAATTTTATAATGTTCTGTGATCCTTTTTAAACATTTGCACTTAGAAAAATGTGAGATGTCAAGTTACAAATGCGTGAAGGGTACATTGCTTTTCAAAAATATTTTCAGGCATATATGAAGAAAAAAATGTATGAAGGTCACTAAGTTATCTTATTTGGCTGCTTTGAAGCGCTATAAGTCCTATTGGCATCAGAAGATGGGACACTGGTGGTCTGTGGTAGGGCAGCAGATTGGTTACTTGAACTCTGCCTTTCAAAGCTGGGGTTATGGGATTCAAGTGACAGAAGGAGTTGGAGCTCAAGTTCTTCTCATTGTCAACCTTGTGGGTCTACTAACATATCCTATGAGTATTTCCCTTGTTTGAATGCAGAGCATTCTCTAGGGAGGAACTAAGTATAGAGAATCACCTCAACCACAGAATCCCCACTCTTATCCCTGGTAGTAAGAAGTGAGGCTACTAAGGTAAGAAGGTCTAAGTGGAAGACCCTGGAACTACTTCTCCGTAGCAAAAGAGTTAATCAAAATCATCATCACGTCCCTAGATGAACTGCCAATGACTTAAAAGGTGTAGGGGTGATGACATCTGTTATATCCACTTAACTCCCTTCCTTGCTCTTTGTTGAATACAGAGAGTAGGTGGAGGTAAGAGTGGTTTACTATAATGTAACAAGCTGAGGGCTCCAATTACAGCTATTGTTCTAGATGTAGACTCATGACTACAACAAATTGACACATCCAAAATGCAGCTTCTAATTTGCTAGATGTTGCTTTTATTTCCCAGTAAATGCACCAAAAACAATATTCTTTTACCCGGTAAGGGCAGCAATACATCTTCACAGTCTTACCCTGTGTCAGGCTTTGCCTTCTCTCCTAACTACTTCTTCAGGGAACCATGCTCAGTTCACTATCCCAGAGGATATCACATTGATGCTATCACTCATACTGAATATTTTTTTTTTTTTGAGACAGAGCCTTAAGCTGTCCCCCTGGGTAGAGTGCTATGACATCACAGCTCACAGCAACCTCCAACTCCTGGATTCAAGTGAGTCTCCTGCCTCAGCCTCCCAAGTAGCTGGGACTACAGGTGCCCACCACAATGCCCAGCTATTTTTTGGTTGCAGCCGTCATTGTTGTTTGGCGGCCTGGGCTGGATTCAAACCCACCACCTTAGGTATATGTGGCTGGCGCCTTAGCCACTTGAGCCACAGGCACCGAGCCCATACTGAATATTTGAGCAGAAACAAATATATTAGGTGCCTCGGTGTGTACCAAAGCATAGAATGTTATGCCACAAGAATTCAAGGACAGGCTCTCTCAGTAGAATGGCTCTGCCCAGGAATCTGGGAGTGATCCCTTCACTAATTACTAATTACTTCACTAATTAAGTACATCCTGTACTGCAAATAAAGGACTTCTTTATTCTTCTTCTGTCACTTGACCCACCACATAGGATTGGGGGACTAATCTACACTACACATGGGTTGCAGCTCTGACCCATTTTCTGAATAACCCATTAGACTACCAGCTTTGAGAAGAACCCAAGGCAAGTTGGTTGGGCCATATGCAAGCAGGTTTACCACTTGGACCTACAGTGGATCTAACAGTGTCTGAAGTGTTTATGGTAGATCAGGATTCTAGTGGTGCCTGCAGAAAACCTAAGGGAAAATCACACCAAGACTCTAAGTCTAATCATAGACATTAATGGAAGACTACAGCATCTCGATACAAGAAAGACTGCACAGATATAGGACCTCTCAGGAATATATATTTAGCTTTGCTAGATAAAGAGCTGTAACTGGCAGAGGTGCTGGATGAGAGGAAAAGAAAAAATGTTACAGGAAAATATAAAGGATGTTCAAGAGTCCAACCTCTGACTCACAAGTGTTAGGAAAAAAGGACTCTAATAGTATTGTTTTCTTCTTTTCTCCATTACATCCCATTTATATTTTTCCTCCCCTTTTCCCTTAATGTTTTATACTGGATGTGTTTTATGTAAGACTTATAAGTGGGTTTGTGGACCAATTATAAGTTAGGATTAAGATTGAACTAGACCATAACACAAAATAGAAACTAGAATGTAAAACCTCTGCGACAAAAGGATACAGAATGGCTGAAGGTGCTTATGTCTCATTTGAGGAAGAAAATGAGTTCAATGTTTTATGGTATGGCGAATTACTAACATTTGAAATTTTAAATTTGGGAGGAAGGTCACAATTAGGGAAGAAAAGGCAATCAAGGGTATCCATATGGGATCAGAAGAGATCAAACTTTCACTCTTCTCAGATGATATGATTGTATATCTGGAAAACACCAGGGATTCTGCTACAAAACTCTTAAAAGTGATCAAGGAATATAGAATTGTCTCAGGTTACAAAATCAACACTCATAATTGTTAGCCTTTCTATATACCAATAATAGTCAAGCTGAAAAAACAGTCAAGAACTCCATTCCATTTACAATAGTGCCAAAGAAGATCAAATATTTGGGAGTTTACCTAACAAAGGAAACTAGTTAGAGATCTTTATAGTGAAAGATCTCTATAAAGAGAACGGTGAAACTCTAAGAAAAATAGCTGAAAATCTTAACAAATGGAAAAACATACCATGCTCATGGCTGGGAAGAATCAATATTGTTAAAATGTCCATACTACCCAAAACAACATACAATTTTAATGCAATCCTTATTAAAGCTCCACTGTCATACTTTAAAGATCTAGAAAAAATAATACTTCATTTTATATGGAATCAGAAACAAACCTCAAATAGCCAAGACATTACTCAGAAATAAAAACAAAGCAGAAGGAATCATGCTACCAGACTTCAGACTACACTATAAATCGATAGTGATCAAAACAGCATGGTACTGGTACAAAAACAGAGGTAGATGAATGGAATAGAATAGAGAACGAAGAGATGAACCCAGCTACTTACCATTACCTCATCTTTGACAAGCCAGTTAAAAACATTGAGTGGGGAAAAGATTCCCTATTTAACAAATGGTGCTGGGTGAACTGGCTGGCGACCTGTAGAAGACTGAAACTGGATCCACACCTTTCACCACTAAGATAGACTCTCACTGGATTAAAGATTTAAACTTAAGACATGAAACTATAAAAATACTAGAAGAAAGTGCAGGGAAAACTCTTAAAGAAATCAGCCTGGGCGAATATTTTATGAGGAGGACCCCCCTGGGCAATTGAAGCAGCATCAAAAATACACTACTGGGACCTGATCAAACTAAAAAGCTTCTGCATAGCCAAGAACACAGTAAGTAAAGCAAGCAGACAGCCCTCTGAATAAGAGATGTTTGCAGGTTGTCTCCAACAAAGGTTTAATAACCAGAATCCACGGAGAACTCAAATGTATTAGCAAGAAAAGAACAAGTGATCCCATCTCAGGGTGGGCAAGGGACTTGAAGAGAAACTTCTCCGAATAAGACAGGCGCATGGTCTACAGACATATGAAAAAATGCTCATCATTCTTAATCATCAGAGAAATGCCAATCAAAACTACTTTGAGATATCATCTAACTCCAGTGAGATTAGCCCATATCACAAAATCCCAAAACCAGAGATGTTGGCATGGATGTGGAGAGAAGGGAACACTTCTACATTGCTGGTGGGAATGCAAACTAATACGTTTCTTTTGGAAAGATGCTTGGAGAACACTTAGAGAACTAAAAATAGACCTGCCATTCAATCCTACAATTCCTCTACTAGGTATACATCCAGAAGACCAAAAGTCACACTATAACAAAGATATGTGTACCAGAATGTTTATTGCAGCCCAATTCATAATTGTTAAGTCATGGAAGAAGCCCAAGTGCCCATTAACCCACGAATGGATCAATAAATTGTGGTATATGTACACCATGGAATATTATGCAGCCTTAAAGAAAGATGGAGACTTT
>NW_003852544.1:3580942-3588196 GCF_000181295.1 Otolemur garnettii
GTTGTCCCATCCTACAGATGTTAGAATCTGGTCACCCTACCCATGACTACATTAATGTACACAGCTATGATTTAATTTAAAAAATTGGGGAGGAAGAGTGTGTGGGATTTCATTAACCAGAGAGGGTCTGTGATATGTACTATGAATTGAGCCAACCAGTGGCCATGCTGACTTCCTCCGAGTGTGCCTTCATGTACTGCAGGAGCTGGAACACTAAAGAGCTTTTACTATGCTTCTTCAATTCCCTTGGATCTAAGTTCCTATGGTGATTTAAGTCCCACTATTCAGAAACAGTAATGCTAGATTAGGAAGATACAATATTTTGCTGACAAGCACCACCATGGAGACATCAGATTTCTCCCCAACAGCATGAGGTGGGTTCTCAGTGTCTATTTATTGGCTTTGTGGGGATTTAAAAGCACTGCTCAGCAGAACCTATTTTGCTGGTGTGGTTTGCACCAGGCCCAGCATGGTTTTGGAACCAGTGGCACTAGCAGCAGCTTCCTATTCATGGGAGTTTGCTGAGTATGCCAACTACCTAAGCAGCTTCCTGACTATGGCAGGTGACATTGTTCTGGAGCCAACAGCTGTGCCCACCATTTCCCTATTTGGTTGGTGACTGCTGAATTAGAGAAGAGGCAATAGCTTCTTAGTTCTTCAGGGTGGCTTTGGGTAGTGTTCTTAAAAGATCAGTCTGGAATCTGATTCTTCAGTCATCCCAAAGAGTCTGCAAACCACTTAATATCCTGCCATAAATCCCTCTCTGCTTAAACTAACTAGACTGAATTCTGTTCTCTGCAAACAAACCTGGGCAATAGACCATGTAACCCTCTTTGCTATTTCTTTCCCTATATATGTATATATATCCTTTTTATTTTTCCTCAACCAAATCATTACACATGGATCTAGAATATATTATTAATTCTTCTTGGCCAAACCACAGGCTTTCCCTTTTTTAAAAAATTCAATTTGAGATTTACCCTCTGTGAGGCCATTTAAGATGGGTTCAAAACGCATCCCATTTCCTCTGAAATGTAACCCAGACACTTAGTAATGACTCCTCCGGGGCTCTAGAAACGTTAATCAGTTTCAGAACCCGAGTCAGAGTGCCTCCCTTGAGAAGCATTTTTCACATAAAGTAAAAAGTACTTTGACCTTAGCAGGGCAGATGAGGACTTAAAACTGAAATTTAAGGCTAAGGATGATGGCAAAAGAAGTGAATGCTCATTCCTCTAGTCTTTCTAACTATTTCTCTTCTGCTTTCCTTCTCTCTCTCCTTCCCACAACCCTCGGCAATTGGCAGCAAAGCTAGGTGGTAGTTTATTGCCAATTAAGATATTCATTCAGGGGAAAATGTCCAAATCTGTCAACAAAGCATCTCCGCCTTTCAGGAGACCTGGAGCCCAGAGCCAGCCTCCAGTGCGCCCGGGTCTTCTCCAAAATGCAGGTGCTTAAGTGCAGCCTGGCCAGTACACACTGCCCCCTAGGGGTGGGGCCTGGAACTGCTGCCCGCATTCCCATGAGGGTCTCTGTTCTGCTTCACAAGCAGCTGTAGATTTTCCATCTGGCCCAGAGCAGTGGCAGATAAGGACACAGACACAAACACACTGACAGTTTTCCAAAAAGGCTTTCACATGAAAATTAAATGGGAAAGGCAAGTATCCAATGTGCTCAAAACTAATATGAAACCAATAGATAAACAATTACTTGCCCACACTAGAGAAAAAAAACAATTAAATTCCAGTGAGGGGGGATGCAGAAGGGAGCAGAGGGAAAAGGGGAGGAGAGGAGGGCTTTGTGGGCTCTCACCTAATGTGCACAATGTCAGGGTATACAGCACATCCCCCGGTGAAGGGCTCCACTACACCTTGGACTTCACCTAACGAATTCAAACAATGTAACCTTATTGTTATACCCTCATATTAATCTGAAATTTTTAAAAAAGAGAAACTAAATGGGGAGTGGTCATTCCAATAAATATGACATAACATGCAAAGGGTCAAATATGTGAGGAGTCATTCAAAAATGCATAAAATGTATTTCCTTTCATCTGCCATTTCCATTCCAACTCATTCCTTTAAAAAAAAAAAAAAAAGCCCAGTCCCTGCTTTCTTCAGAATCGTCACTGCCCTTCATTACCCTTCAGCAAACGCTAGCATCTGATGTGGACGGCAGCACCAAGCAATTTAGAAATTTTTTTTTTTTTTTGGCAGTTTTTGGCCAGGGCCTGGATTTGAACCCACCACCTTTGGTATATGGGGCTGGCACCCTACTCCTTTGAGCCACAGGTGCCGCCCTTGCAATTTAGAAATTTTAAAGAGATAATAATTGGCAAATAATAACACCATCTACGTTTTGATATATTTTACAAAACTAAGGAAAAAGGCGAGGGCAAACTAGTCGGTGAATTCTGTGTGTCCATGTGTCATTTCCAAAACTCAATATTCTTTGGATAATAAAACCAACATGTCTCTAAAATGCTGTCCTTGAATCAACATTTAGGATTTGGAATGAAAGCTTATCTGAAGAGCTCCCTTAACTGGACAGTTGGCTTCCTTGTTCCTATTTTAATTAGTCTTTCCTTTAATCAGTGGATTGTATCACAGACTTTTTGTTATATATTATATTCATATATATAATGCTTGTCTCACCAGAATCAACCAGATATTAAAAGAAAGTAAACATATGCTGGCCATAAATAATAAAAGCCGCATTTTTAGACACTCTAAGCATATTTGTTATTGGCCGCTTGATCATGTCATCAACACTCACAAGTAGAAAGCATCTTTTCTTGGGAGTTCGCAGGAAAAGAAATTCTCAATTTTCTTGAGAATTCCCAAGAGAAGTTCCTATTTGAAAGAGCTGACAGAATCTATAAACTGGAACATCACAGGCACCGACCATCCTAAAATATATTGTCTCTCACAAGATGTAAAAGAAATGATGGGCATCTAAAAAGTAAGTGGCTTTCCACTCCTGCAATGTTATATTTATTTTATTTTATGCTTTTGAGACAGAGTCTCACTTTGTTGCCCTTGGTAGAGTGCCACGGCATCATGGCTCACAGCAACCTCAAACTTTTGGGCTCAAGTGATCCTCTTGCCTCAGCCTCCTGAGTAGCTGGGACTACAGGCATCCACCACAATGCTAGGCTATTTTTAGAGATGAGATCTTGCTCTTGCTCTTGCTTAGACTGGTCTTGAACTCCTGAGCTCAGGCAATCCACCGTCTTAGCCTCCCAGAGTGCTAGGATTATAGGTGTGAACCACCATGCCTGGCCTGCAATTTTATCTTAAAAAAAAAAAAAAAAAAAGACAAACCCTGACAGCCCTTCAAAAGGCATATTCATAATTTTATGCAAAAGTCACATGTGATGAGAGGAGGCACTCCAAATTATGTTTATTTACAGGCAAAGGTCCAGATTGATTTTAAGAATACTCTTTTTAAGCACAACAAAACAAAAACTGCAGTCTTCTTAATGAAAAATAATATTTGATAACAGACATGAATATGTGTTTTGACTGCTACCCAAAATGTGTGAGTATACACATTTAAAATCCTTTCTGTACATCATTTTCAGAGACAAACATTCAATTTCCTGCCCTGAGACATGCGGAATATCATTTTAAACATAAGTCCACACAATAACTAAGAAAATGCCGTGAAGGCTATGTTGACCAGTTTGATGAAAGCATTTCAAATTGTATGTAAAACCAGCACATTATACCTCATGATAGCATTAATGTACACAGCTATGATTTAATATAAAATAAAACACAAGTCCCCTTTTGTGAACTTGCAGGCTTGGTGTGGCCAGTTGTTGTTAGATAACATTCAGGATCTAGTTTCTCTCCTCACTACACAGGGCCTCAGACATGGCAAGTGTCATGTGGAGCAATCTCTTGCTTTTCAATTTAGGTCATAAAACAGAATTTTCAAGTTAGGTGATAAACCAGAAGATCTTGCCAAGTTTTCCTTATTCTCAGCAACTGCCCCATTCTGCCCGTATTATCTTTATAATACACACAGGGATCCCGGGAATTAATAAGAGCTAGTACCTACAAAGCACATTCTAGGCACTAGGCATGCCTTGTTACACGGACTCCCTCACAAAATCCCTGGGAGGTGGCAACTGCTGCTGTCTCTATTTTCTACCTGAGCATACTGAGTCTTAAAGATGATATGAAGTCTGACAATAAAGTTGGTGAACTCATCCTAGAAATAGTGCTATATACCTCATAGCTGAATATCTACAGTCACCTTAGAAGTATACTTGGTGGCCATCTGGTGACAATAATGATATTCAGCAATGAGATATGTAGCACTTTTTCTAGGATGAGTTTGCAAACTTATTAATGGTCCAACCTTGTAGTTACTATGCCCAATGTACCAGAGACCAAGGGTCTAATGTAGGTCTATGTGGTGCCAGCACACAACATTGTTGCCTATAGCTGCCTTTAATTAATTAATCAGGCACATTATTCTTCTGTTGGGCTTATATGCAATCAATATTCAGTGAATGTGAAACAGGAATGATAATTACAAAGCCAATGACACTCATATTCTAAAATAAAAGGTTTTCTTTTAGAGACAGAGTCTCACTTTGTTGCCCTCAGTAGAGTGCTGTGTTGTCACAGCTCACAGCAACCTCCAGCTCTTGGGCTGAGGTGACTCTCTTGCCTCAGTCTCCCAAGTAGCTGAGACTATAGGTGCCCGCTACAATGCCCAGCTATTTTTTTATTGTTGTTGTTGCACTTTGGCTGGGGCCGGAATTGACCCTGCCACCCTTGGTATATGGGGCCAGCACTCTCCTCACTGAGCCCTAGGTGCTGCCCTAAAATAAAAATTTTTAGTTTGTACTTGAGACTTTCCTACAGTGATTTACATCTAAAGGGCTTTACAATTCACTTATAAATTTAGATTCTACATCAACTTAATTCCTAATCAAACATTTCAGCATTTATTTACTTAAGGTTAAATTAAGTTGAAATGGATTCTGAAGTATTTATGCTTCCCTTATAAATAAAAGATGGAGCTACATAATTTTTACACTTGAAAGATTTAAACTTTACAAAGGCATATAACAAAAAGATTTCCTAGCCCAAGACAATACTGCCAAGAGAGTTAAACTCTCCCTCCTCCACCATAATAATTACTTTAAAGAAAACCACTAAACTTTTTTTTTTTTTTTTTTTTTGAGACAGAGCCTCAAGCTGTCCCCTGGGCTCAAGCTCCTGCCTCAGACTCCCAAGTAGCTGGGACCACAGGTGCCTGCCACAACGCCCATCTATTTTTTGGTTGCAGCCGTCATTGTTGTTTGGAGGGCCCAGGCTGGATTCGAACCTGCCACCTTAGGTGTATGTGGCTGGTGCCTTAGCTACTTGAGCCACAGGTGCTGAGCCAGAAAACCTCTAAACTTTAAAGAAAGAAAAATAAGTTAAAAAGAATGAGGAAGAATGGAGGAGTCCACACTTTGATATAAGTGACATTCTGTAAGGGGACTTCAGTAGACAAAGTAATCTCTATTGTTCTGCCCTAGTTTTTTCTACCTTTTTATTGAAAACTATGTCAATTATATATAAAAAGTAGAGAGAATATTGTAATGATCCCACCTGTACCTTTCACACCATTCAACAATTATCAATACATTGTACATATTTATAAATAGCCTTACCTAATACCCACCTCCCTCAATTACTTTTAAGTAAAATAATATACATCATTCTATATGAAAATATTTCCATGAGTATCTCTAAAATACAAAGACTCTTTAAAATCATAACTACAAGATTATTATCACACTTTTTAAAAAGCCATTCCTAACACCATCCAATATCCAGTCAGTGTTCAGATTTCTCTAATCATCTCATCATTTCTTTGTATGGTCTGTTTAAATCAGGCCCAAAGTCCATGAATTACATTTGGGTGGTATGTTTCTTGAGCTATTTTTAATTTATAGTTTCCCTTTCTTTCTTTCCCCTGAAAATACATTTGTTGAAACAAGAAGGTTATGTGTCCTGTTTCTCACAATCTGAATTTGCTGATTATGTGCTGGTGATACCTTTTAAATGTCCCCCATTCTTCATGTGAATTGATAGTTAGATCAAAACCCTTGATGGGATTCACTGGGCCCTCTTCTGAGATCTTTCAGCTCTATAGTTTTCTCTTCCCCTTGAAAAGATGCCTCAACACTATGCCATTTATAACCACTATGGATGAGGATGTTTTTTCTTGTGGAATTCCTCAGTAGGAAGGCTACCTCCCAGCTCATTCATGGTCTAATACAAAGGCTCAAAAATGGAGAACCCAACAGACCCTAGAAGAAGACCTACTGCCTATGAGCTAAGAGATCTTGAGCGAGCTATTAAAACTTCAGTTATTTCATGGATAAAACAGGAATAATAATGACTGAGTTGAAAGTTTTTATGAAGATATGGATACAAGCACACCATAGATTTTTCATACTGGGTGTTATTACCCTAATGCTCTAGGTAATGATGCCCGTATCTTTATCTTTGGCCTGAATGTTCTTCCCCAATTTGTCCTCTTAACCCCATATTGGACTTTTTTGGTTTTGTTTTGAGACAAGACTCTTACTCTGTTGCCTTCAATAAAGTGCAGCAGTGTCATCATAGCTCACAGCAACCTCAAACTCCAAAGCTTAAACAATCCTCTTGCCACAGCCTCCAGAGTAGGGGGGACTATAGGTACCTGCCACAATACCCAGCTAGTTTTTCTATTGTTGGTAGAGATGGGGTCTCACACTTACTCACCTGGTCTCAGGTGATCCACCCACCTCTGCCTTCCAGAGTGCTAGGATTATAGGTGTGAGCCACCAGGCCCAGCCCCTATATTGGTTTTTTCTTTTTTTCTTTTTGGCCACATGGGGCCCCCTATATTGTTTTTTGACACTCAAGTCAACATTTACCTCTTCCAGAACATCCTCCCAAACCTCAAGGCTGAGCTGTCAGCGGCTCCTTTGTCTGCCTCCTGAGTTATCATCAACGTTTATCAAACCACTGTTAGTTTGCTTGTTTCTCTTTCTCACTAAAATATAAACCTCTTACAGGTAAAAATTGTCATTTTTTTTGGTGGGGGGAGGTGCCTGTGGCTCAAAAGGGTAGGGGGCTGGCCCCATATGCCGGAGGTGAAAGGTTCAAACCCAGCCCCAGCCAAAAAATAAAAAACTGTGATTTTTGTTTAAATTTTGTTTTAATTATGAAATATTTCATACATAAAAATAAAGAAAAAATA
>NW_003852544.1:3588417-3602129 GCF_000181295.1 Otolemur garnettii
ATATCCTTTTGTTACTTGCTTTTTTTATAGGTATGTTTTTGAATTTTATCCATGATGTAATATATACCTTTCTTCAGTTATTTTAACTTCTGTATAGTTTTCCTTTATATAAATAAACTACAATTTATTTAGCCATTTCCCTACTGAGGGACAATTGATTGGTTACTACAGTGACCCAACAAACAACTGTGAGCATTTTCCTTGTGAGCAAATGTGTATGAACTCACACTCACAAATGTGTTTCTCTTGGGAAGGAGGCATGTTATGAGACTCTTATCTCTACATCCCAAACTCCCAACATATTATCTGAAGTAGCAAGTGCTGAAGGTTTACGCAAAGAGAAATGAAAATCTAAAACTTTTTATTAATGTATTCAATACCGAAATACTGATGAGTATAAAGCTACAACATCACTAGGGCTCTCATAAGAGATATAAAGCTAACTAGGAACTTTTATAAATGTGAACGGGCTGCTATTTCTTGGCTTAAGCCACAGAAATTCCTGTTCAAATGAATTACGGGGGAAATGAAGACATAATGCCGGAGAAAAGCAATCACTTTTCAAGTTGACTTTAGCTATGTGCTCAGTTCAGTTCTGAAGACAGAGCTTCAGTTGTTACCATGGATGAAACTGAAGGGCTAACTCAACAACAGAGCTCTGATTTATGGCACCATGAGTTGCAAAGGGATCTAATGCCCTGCGTTACATGTACAATAAGGCCTTATTCACTTCCACATGAACGATCAAGAGCTTGGGCAGACATAAACAGATAAACCTTGCCACATGTTAGAAGCCAAAAATCAAGATCACCAAACTGCTTAAACTAAACACTACTCAGCTTCTGATATTGGCTTGAAAGCTAAATTAGAAAACCTCATAACTTTGTCAACATTCCCAGTGGTGGGCACCTGTGGTCCCAGCCACTTGGGAAGCTGAGGCAAGAGAATCACTTAAGCCCAAGAGTATGAGGTTGCTGTGAGCTGTGATGCCATGGCACTCTACCCAGGGCAACAGCTTGAGACTCTGCCTCAAAATAATAATAATAATAATAATCCAACCACCACAAAGCATAGAACAAGCTATTCTCCTCAACCAAACCACTGGCAATCAAGAAGAGATTATACTTAGACTAATTGGACCCACTCCCTGGAGCTAGGAAAGGAAGTAGCTTTTCCTAAGATTTATGGTAACATGTGGGAAGATGGGTGCCTGAACAAATTTAAAGTTCCCTCAAGGGAAAAAAAGCAAAGAATAAGTCCAATTAACAGTGTCAACTACAGTCCACCCCTTTCATTCCCAATATCCATATACATTCCTTTTGCCATACAGTAAAATATTCATGACTACATGAAATATACTCACTCTAACTCCAAGTCTCTGTGTGATGGGCAATCTTATTGACCAAGTGGTTTCTCACATTCAAAGAATACACAGAGAACAATCAACAGAGTTGAAATTAAAAACAAAAAACCATTTGAATATATTTATAATAGGAGGCCATAATAAGTCAACACTTCTGCCACAATTCAAAAAGCTAAGTCTTAATGACCACATTTTGAAAGATATTTTAGAGTTATAGAATCAACAAGAACTAGATGAATTAAATTTCAAATAAAGAAAGAAGCTCTGTCAATGTAAGCCAACGATCACTAGTCATTTTCTTTCCTGAGAACTTTTGCTAACTCTGGGCCCAAGTGGAAATACTGGGCTGGGGCTAAAAGAAGACATCAGAGCTTTTGGCAGTTGCATAGAACCCAATCCAAATAATTAAAAATGAGAGAGGGTCAAATACAAGACTGCCTTTCCTTACTAGTCTTGACTGAGGGAAGGGATGGTATAGAAGGCTGGGAAGCTTGGCCAGAAAGGCAGAGGAAAATCTTCCACAGTCTCATAGTGGTTGTAAGACAAGGTCCAGCTAGAGAGAAGGTACCTAAAAGATAAAACAAAACAAAACACAAATAACAGTTCTCCAACTCCAGATGTTTGTTAGATTTTGAAGCTGCATGTAGCAGCAAGGAGAGGGGAAGAGCTAAGCTAAAACCTTGGAATGGCAAAACTTTGAGGCTGAAGAGGCAAAGAATAGCTAGACTCAACTCAAAGCCTAAAAGTACAACACCCCAGGAAGATGGACAAACCAGCGTTGAACAGTTTTACTAAAGCTGCAACAATTCCCAACCCAGCTCAATCCCTTTCAGTACAGCATACACAGTTTGCTGCACAGAAGAAAAGGAAGGGCAATGCTAATGAAAAATATTATATAAAGTCACTATAACTCTTTTATACACAACGTCCACGACACAACAACAAAGAGGCAAGAAAATAAGATCAATAGTTAAGACAAAAATAAACAATAGAAGAAATAGATTTTGGAATTAAAAGAGGAGGGTATGAAAATAAGGAACATTATGTTAAAGGAAGCAGAGGAAAAGATGGACAGAAATCAATGGGGAAATGGTTAACTCAACAGACAACTAGAAGCTGTACAAAACAATTGAATGAACATGCTAAAATTAAAACCATACTATCTGAAATTAAGAATTCATTGGGTGAGTATTATGGCAGGCTAGAAACAAGAGAAGTGAAGCTGAAGACAAATCAATAGAAAATATATAGACTGAAGAACAGAGAGAGAAAAGAATAATATAAGAGGCAGGTGCGGGACACAGTAATATATGTGTGTGTGTGATCAAAGTCCAAAGAGGAGAGGATCAAGAGATAAGAAGAAAAAAAAACAATATATGTGGCAGAAGAAATAATGGCCAAGTATGTTTCAAAATTGGTGAAAAGATATCAAACCACATATTTAAAAATCTCAGAAACCCCAAAAGGATAAATAAATAAAAACAATACCTAGCGTACCATCATCAAACTACTGAAAAATCTGAGAAAAAGTGAAAATCACAGGAAAAGGGACATATTACCTTCCTTGCCAAAGGAGCAGCAATAAAATCACTGGATGACTTTTCAACAGAAACTATGTGAACCAGGAACAATAAAGACATCTTTAAAGTGTTGAAAGAAAAAAAAAAATACTGTCAACCTTGAGTTCTATACCCAGTAAAAATAAATGATCTTTGAAAAAGGAGGTAAAATAAAGACAGTTTACTAAAAAACAAAAGCTGAGTGATTCATTACCAGCATAGTGGCCCTATAAGAAATGCTAAAAGAAGTTCTTGGGTTGAAGGAAAATTATCATAGGTTGAAACATAATACTGTAGTAAAGAATTGAAGAGCACTGAAAAGGGTGACATCTACCCACTAGAAGCCACCTTTAAAAGAATAGATCTTGGCTCACAAAGCATAGGCATGAGGAAGAACTTCACTAATAATGAACTAACCCACCCTCCCAGGAAAATAGGGATTGTTTCCTCTCACCCAGGGGCCCCTCCCAGTTTCAGGACCTTGAACCAAAGCAGAAGCATCAAAACTTTCCTTCCATCACAGGCTTCATAAACCTCGCTAATAATGTCTGTAGGAACTTTTTCCAATGTGCCATATAATTGGTTTCTTGGGGGGAAAAAAATCACATTAAACCTGCTGTGTGCATGTAATCTTTTTAGAGTTTTTTCTCCTACTTTTTAAATATAATAGCGCCATTGAGATATAATTTGCATGCCAAGTAATTCACTCATTTAAAAAGTAAAATTCAAAAGTTTTTAGCTTATTAACAGAGTTCTGAAAACACCACCAAAATCAATTCTAGGACATTCATTACTTAAAAAAAAAAAAAAAAATCCACATCCATAGCAATCATTGCTTATTTCCGCCCACTCTGCTACCATGGCAGGCCTAGGCACTGCTAATCTATTTTTTGTTTCTGTAGATTTGCCTATTCTGGACACTTTATAAAAATGGAATCATACATGGGTGTTATTTTATGACTGTCTTCTTTCACTTAGCAAAATATTTTTGAGGCAGTCATGCTGTAGCACATGACCAGTACTACTTTCCTTTTATTCTAATTATGATAAAATACATATAATTTACCATCTTAATAATTTTTAAGTGTACAGATCAGTAGAGCTAAGTATATTCACATTGTTGCTCAGCCAATCTTCAGAACTTTTTTATCTTGTAAAACTGAAACTCTATACCTATTAAACAATAATTCTCTATTTCTCCCACCCTATCCCTTGTCTTTAGTAATCACCATTCTACCTTCTGTTTCTATGAATTTGACTATTCTAGTACCTCACATAAGTGGAATCACATGGTCTCTGTCATCTTGTTACTGGCTTTAGGCAGTTACATACCCTAAACGTGATATACATATCCTAAATGTGGGTATGTATATACCACATTTTGTTTATCCATTCATCTGTCAACAGATAATTAGATTGCTTTCACCTATTTGCTATTATGAATAATGCTGCTATGAAGATGGGTGTATAGGTATCTCCAACTCTGCTTTCAAGTCTTTTGAATATATACTTAGAAATGGGATTGCTGGATCATATGGTAATTCTAGGTTTAACTTTTTGAGGGAGGGCTGTACTATTTTCCATAGCAGCTGCATCTTTTTACATTCCCATCAACAGTGTGTGAGGATTCCAATTTCCCCATTTCCTTGCCAACACTTATTATTTTCTGATTTTTTGATAGGAGCCATCCTAATAGGTATTAGGTGATATCTCATCATGTTTTGATTTGTGTTTTCCTAATGACTACTTAAAGCCACTGATACATCTCCTCAGAAAGCATACCTTTGAGCATGTTCATGGTTACTGTGAGATAACTGTGGGTTTTGCAGGGTTCTCCATTACTGCTTTTCTTTCCTTTCCTTCTCTCTCTCTCTCTCTCTCTCTTTTTTTTTTAAAGAGACAAGGGTGTCTCACTATGTTGCCCAGGCCAGATTCAAACTCTTGAGCTCAAGCAATCTTCCCACCTCAGCCTCCAATGTAGCTGAGACTATTCCACCATTCCTTTACCTGATCTATCTGTAATATGTCTGGCTCTGTTGATATCACTTCCAGATGTTAGACTCTACTGATTGCCTGCTGATTGTTATATTGTTTTTGATAATGGCCTGTTGAATAAATTTGTCCAGAGTCTCAGTCAATCAAGTTTAAGCCCCTCTTTAGAGATAGTTTTTAAGGCTAGTCTATGAGATTTCTTTTTTAGATCCTAAGAAGGCCCTTTAATTATCTATTTCTCTGGTTCTTTCTGATAATCTAACTGGCTTACAGATCAGTTTGCTATTAATTAATTTATTTATTTAGAGACAGAGTCTCACTTTGTCACCCTGGGTAGAATGTCACAGCATCATAGCTCACAGCAACCTCATATTCTTGGGCTTGAGCAAGCCTCTTGCTTCAGTCTCCCAAGTAGCTGGGACTACAGGCACCCACCATAACTCCTGGCTAGTTTTTCTATTTTTTGGTAGAAACAGGGTCTCACTCTTGCTCAGGCTGGTTTTGAACTTCTGACCTCAAGCATTCCACCTGACATGGCCTCCCAGAGTGCTAGGATTACAGGTGAGAGCTTGTTTTCATGGAGCTATCAGCCTCCTCTTAACCGCTTATCAAAATATCCATTGTTTTTGAGAGTTCCCTTAGATTTTAACCTCCCCACATTCCCTTCTATATAAAGTCAGTAGATTTAGGGAAAGCTTCAGTGCTCTCTGTTCTTAAGATCTTCCTCTCCTGTTAAGCAAAATCTCTGCCCACTGCTATGGAGCTGAAGACAAGGACAATTGCCTATTTCTCTCTGAGCAATACCCCATCTTTAGAAGCAGAATTTTGGGCTTGGAAAGTAGCCTCTGATCTTGTTATCTTTCATCTCCCAGCTTGAAACTTCTACCTTGTTGTGAGTCAGCTGGGGCAAGAATAACTGGGGCCCCAGTAGTTTTAGCCTACCACACCCGGGATAAACCTTCCACTCTATGAGTAACAGGTGAATGGAATAAGGGACCCCCCCTCCAGTCCCCCATTTGTAATTTAACTTGTTCAATACAGAACTGGAGGAAATGAGAGATGCCAGCAGTCTGCCCCTCCTGGAGAGATACTGTAACCTTTGATGGCTGGCTGATAGGAGAGGAAGCCCTATGTTCCCGGGCACACCTACCTAGAGTGTAGCTGCTGTCACACTGAGCTACTTGGAAGTCAAGGGAAGACTGTGGCTTAAGTTCTAGAGATTCTTGCTTTTCTTACAGAGATTTAGTAGATTTTCTTGAATAAATATTTGCTAATTTACTTTATAGTCCTAAAATAACTTCCAGAGATTTTAAATGGTTCGGCTTTTATCAAATAATTTTCATTAATCCAATTTGCTAAGGAACAGGCCCATGGTGTTTCTTACACCACCATTCCAGAAGTAAATCAATCATATATGTTCATTTAAGCATAATGATTCTTAGGGAAGAAAATTCAAGAAATCATATATAAAAAGGTAAAAAGAGAGATTAAATTGCTTTCATTTAATACCAATCCGGATTGGAATATGTTTTTTCTTTTAAAAATAACCAATTGCAAAGATAGATGATAAAATACTATGCAGATTCTACTTTGTTTGATGAAGACATGCTGTAGGAGTCCTCAACCATCTCAAGAAGTATGTCTCTCCTGAGGCCAACATGCTGTGAGGAAGCCCAAGCCACAGGCAGAGACCCAGCTAAGCCCAGCCATCAAGTCATTCCAGCCTGGGGGACAGCCACAAACATTCAAATCATCTCTCCCCCCACGTCCAGCTAAGGTAACAACAGATATAAGCTGTCTCTGCTGCTGTGTCTCATCTGAAATCTGACCCACAGAACTTTCCAAAAAAACAAAGTGGCTGTTTTAGGCCACAAAGTTTGGGGTGGTTTATTACACAGCAATAGTTAACTAGAACCAGAAAGAAATATCCAGAATGTGTTCCAATATTGATAGTTCTGTACTCAGATCTGTTTCCTTCTAGCTCTTGATTAGCAGGTGGAAATTATGAAAGCACCATGAGCTCCAGGAAAGATCTAGGGCCTCTTACCCTCATGTTGAGGGGGTCTGCCAACCCAGCAAGCTGGCATGAGTCAGAGCTATTTTATCAAGTGGCCTCAGGCTGGGCCTCTCAGATGCCAAACAGATGCCAGTCCCTACAGTTGTAGATGCTAAAAGGAAGTGATACAATGAGGTAGGCAGCTGATGAGTTTCATGAGGTCAAGTGTACCTGGTTACATTCACCACAGTCCAGAGATTTGGTACCTTCTATTATTGAAGGTGGTTTGATGTTGAAGACACAATGAAATTGGGAGGTTGTTTGATGGCCAAAGGATCAAAGTAATATTGTAATGCAAATATTTAATGAGGATCAGATTCCAGCAGGCTGGAGGCCCAGCTGCACACAGAGGCACAGGTGAGCCAGCCAGGAGCAGGTCATTACTTACCATGCCCCATCTGAGTGAGGATGTGTTACCCCGGGGCTGTGTAACTGCCTCTCCCTGGGTTCACAGGGGCTTCCCATCACAACTGTCACGTGCAGCACAGGTGCCAGATCTTGCCAATCTTCTGACTTCTGGAACAGAGGCCAGAAATCCAGACTTTAATTTCAAAATTCCTGATTTTTAAATAATGAGTTAGTATGTTTGGAAACTCTATATGGATCCAACAAAACACATCTGCAGAATGAATCCAACCTGCAGGCTGCCAGGTTGCAACCTCCAGGTGAAAAGTCAGGTCTCCTCATGCGCCTGTGGGCAGGGCCAGGCCTGCTGGTGGAAAGCCCCTAGCACAGACAGCAGAGGGAAACGCTTGGGGCCAGGAAAGGGGAGCTGCCAAGCCCTAGTTCCACAGAAACCCCCACACCACTTACACCAGGCTTAGGGGACAAGACTCCCTGGGGAGCAAAAGTGTTGCCTTCTATGGTTGTCTCTGCTTTTTCTGGTGCTGATGTGGCTGGAAATATAAAAGGCAGTGAGCACACAGTTCAGCATTCCTCCAGACTGGCAGACAACCCACACTGCGCAGCCTGCCAAGATCGGGGAACTTCTGACCGGTGCTGAGAGACTCACAGGGCAGTGGGGAACCACAACCCCCATCTGCACCGTCTCACTTTCACTCCCTTCACTGCTATTTCCTACTTCTAGAGCAAACCAAAGGAAAGCGACATCAGACCAACTGGGCCCAATTCTTGCCCATCTTAAATCCTGGGCCAGATTTCCTGGCCGGGGAATAGGAATAGGCAACTTTGAATAATCCTCACTTGGATAGTTTTCTCCTACTCCAAACTGGCCACCTGACGCAACGGCCCTCAAGGTGTCCACTCACAACTGGACCTGCTGCGGACCTCACACCTACAGGGGGCCCCCAATCTGGACCAGCAGCCTTTACACATAACTAGGCCCTATCCCTTCCCCATAGTTACCTGATGGCCACAGCCTTGAGTTTCTGGGACAGTTTCAATGACAAGTGATGGGTTCTTATATCAGATCATAATCAGATTTCTTGGCTCAGAAAATTTCTTCAATGGCTCAGGAAAGGTGTTGTCCATGGAAGGAAAGGCATGGCCTTGCCTCAACCTTTACTCCTCCTGGAGTCTCAGCTTTCTTATCTGTGAAAAAAATACAGCAGCCACCTTCGCAAGGAATTGCTCTCAGGGTCTTTTAAGTGTCTGGAAAGTGCAGGGAAGGAGGGACTTAGCCTCTGGCTCCCTGGGTCTCTCCTCCACGCACCTTGAAGTGTTAATCACGGTCCCTAGTTAGCAACTCAATAAACCTGAGCTCCCTGCTCCTAATCCCCCTCACAGATTTTATCTCCACAGGAACCCTGGCCAGTTTCTCAGGGCAGAGCCTGTCAGGACCCTGGGCTTGCCAGTGGAGTCAGGGCGGCCACCCACCAACACAGGACTGCAGCCCTCCTGCCCGTGGGGCTGCGCCCTCAGCCCCTCCCCTTGCCTGGGAACCCAGGCCCCAAGCAGCCCCGGAGAGAGCTGGGACTATAAAATGCAACCTCCTAGTTCCCAGGCTCTTTGTCAGCCCACGGAGCCCTGTCACCTCACACCTAATGCAGACTGCGGCCAGCGGTCCCCTGGGAAAGGTTTAAAAGCACAAGTCTGGTTTTTAGAAAATGTAGGCAGCTGACAGTTCCCTGCAGTTTCAAGCTGTAAGCAGCAAAGGGACAGGAAAGGGGCCAGAGAGCCTCAGGAGTGGCGTGCCTACAGGAGCCGCATTTCTACCTGGGAAGCCAGGAATCCTGGGCGACTGTCCTGCTCTGCCAGAAAGAGGCCCAGACCCCCACTCCAGCCCCAGCCCCTTCCTGACACTGACGCCCCTGCCGGCCCACAGAGGCCCATTTTCTCCCATTCACAAAGAAAGGGGTTCCCGTAACAGTGAAATTTCTCTCTCTAGAACCGGTAAACCCAGATGCCCTGTTTTGAAACACTTCTTCACACCCAAACCTCAGCCAACACAGGGAAAGACAGCACCATGTCTCCTCAGCTGAGAGCTGGGAATGAAAGGCTGGCCTTGTTCTGGTGGGAAAGCAGGGCTGTGGCTCCCCACAATCTGAAAATGCAGTTTTGATGATTAAAGTGTGCATTTCAACAGGCTTTGTGAGTGAAGTTCCTGGCGGGCGAGGCCTGGGAAGAGGAGGCTGCCAGTGAACTGCCTGCCAGCCTTGTTTTCTCTGAACTTCTGGCCCCAGTGAGAAAGGAAATTAAAACTTCATTTTTAATTTTTAGTTATAACTCACAGTGCTGAAGGGTCACAGCCTAGAGTTTAGAAAATCTAGCTGTGAAATGCTATATTTGAGGTGAGTTCATAAGCCAAGGGCCTCTTCTACCCCAGAAGCACCCAAGGCACAAGGGGAGGGGCAAGATTATTGTACAGGAGAGACCTTGTGAGCTTAGGAAGCTCCCAGAAGCACGCTGAAACGTGTGTGTATCCATACGTACATTTGTAATTCACCTGATGATCTCTTCAGTTCTTTTGCATTTGAACTTACAGCCTGACTTAATGGACCCTCAGCTCTCAAATTCTACCATGCTATTGTTTTAAAAGCAGGCATGGGAATTTTATTATCCATTTCTTAAAGGTCAGTTTATGAAATGATATGCAGAACAACTAATCCTGGCAATAAATGAAAGAGGAGAAATTGGAGAAAGAGATGGCCAAGCTCAGATGCAATCACAGCTCAGTGGATAACTTAACTTCATGGGTAATTTAACTCCTACAACTTAGGGAGACAAAGCTCTTCAACAATGACTAGCTAGTGTCTCTCCTTGGCACTGTGTACAGCTTCTAGAGAAAATGGGTGACCACGGGTAAGTGAACAGACCCCAAATGGTCTTGTTTGGTTTTCAGGGTATTTTATTTTTTCTTTTGCAAGAGGTAAATTAGCTGCCACCCTCTGAAAGACATCACACCTACAGATCCACCTGCTTCCCTCTGGAGGAGCAGGAGGTTTCACCAGACCCACCATCCTAGATGGTAACAACCTACTGGGGCTGAGAGCACCTGCATCCAGGTGAGCTGTCTCATTCCCAGCCTTCACAGCAACCATGCCAGGTTGCCTGAGCTTTCAGGCTTTGGAACCCCATTCTGGAGCAAATGGGACCTACTCTATACCCTTGGACAAAAGCAATTAAGATGCAAAAATTTTAAATGCACGTTAGAGTTCTATGAGAAAATTTCTCAAAATGCATATTTAGCCATGCTTAACAAATAAATAGGCAAAGAGCAAATGGAAAAGAGCCCAGGGCACAGTCAGAAGAACCCCCACAGCATCCACGCCCACCCCTTTGGGACGCCTCCCATCACCACTTTGGCCCCTGCTTCCCCTTATTCTGATACTCCCAGATAGCAGCCCTTCCAGGTTCTGCTAGCAAACCCCATCTAGAGGGACCCTTTCCCAGGACAGTCACTGCCCAAACCTGCTGGGCCTACAGCCAGGGCCCTGAATTAGGAGAAGCAAAATATCAGTGTCTGCTGGTCTCGTGTAGGCTGCAGGAGCCCCAGTCCACAGCAGGCCAACTCTGGGGTGGAGGTGGTGTGGAAACCAAGTATGTCCAGAAAGGATTGTTTGCCATGGTCACAAGGAGCTGCTCCTGGGACCTCGACCCAAGGTCCCAACCCCTCCCACCTCCTACCTCATCAATAGCACTCCAACCAGGCCCAGTGTCAAAACTCCCAAATAGGGATGAACCCCTGAAAATGCACCCCAAAGGGAGAGGCAGATGTGGTGACAAAATTGCATCTAGTTATCAAAGCATGTGGAAGCATTAACAGCAGCCTCAAACCCCAATGTTATTTTTTTACATTGTGGCCTTTAAAGCATAAGAGACTGCAAGAAGAAGGACGAAGAGATCCTTGGATAACACTCATGTCAAGATGTCCCTGGAAAGAAGGAACAGTGAGTCCTGAGGGAAAAGGCAGGAATAAACACCAAGAAACCGTCAGCCCAGAGGAGTCTAGATGCCCAGCCTTTGACAACAATGTCCAGCTTGCAGAACAAGGCCAGCATCAAGGTGTACAGCAACCTGACTTCAAAAGCCATCAGTAGGTTTATTTTTGCATTTATATTTTATTATTTTATATAGAAAAATTCTGGTTTTGAACAAGCCTCAAAAGGAAGAGCAAGGAAAGACTGATGAGACACTGGGAGGGACAGGAGGGATTGAGCGAAGCACCTAGTGTTTTCAAGAAGACAGCCTAGTGTTCTGTTTTCTGCATTTCTTTGCTGGAATTTATTACTCATCCGAGTACAACTGATAATTGAGTGGGCTATTCCACCATCTTTCCAAAAATAATAATGCCACATGTCCAAAATTCCATGGTTGCAAAAACCTTGTATCCAACAAATTATAAAGAGTCCCTCTAAGGTAACCATCTCATACCAAATAAATCCTACTGTTGTCACAGACTGGCCATGGTTCTTTCCATTTCTTATGTGGGCTTTGAACAGACCATAAATCCATTGATGAATTAGTCAGATTTTGACCGCAGAGTCTAGGCTATGTATGATGCATTTAAGCCTAGTGGCCATGCACAGGAAAAATCATACAAATTCACTCTTCATAAATTGAGGATGAGACATTGCAGGGAAATGCCCAGCAAGTTCTCACTTACCTCAAATTCATTGATCATTTATTAACAGTTTGGACAAATGGAAGAGAAAACTCATCCTTCATGGGTTCTGGTCCCGTGCACCAGCAGCTCACCATGACTGCAGTTAAGTTATATCTCTGGCCTTCAGATGCTTGATCCCTAAAAATCAGCCCCTGATAGGCATCTGGCTCTGAGACTCCATGATTTTACCCTATGATTCTACCTACTCCATGATTCTACCTACTTTGCAACAGGTAGAAAAAAGTAATAACATAACATCTTGGAAGAAGTGGGCAGAAAAGACTGAAGAGAAATTATGTTGGGAATAGCAGATTCCTCTTCCTTCCCTAAAGGGAGGGAAGAAGGATCCCTCTAAATTTTGAAATCAGAAATTCAGCCTTTCTGATTTCTAGAGAGACTCTGCAGCCTGAATTTAGCAGCCCTAATAGGCAAGGAGATGTTGGCCTCAGATGCATCATCCCCCAGACTGAAGACAGACCAGTGGGAGACACGACTTTGCTTGGGAAGAACATACTTACTGGCACATCTAAACCCTCAAGAAAGGAGAGAGGCCACATTACTGCTAGTTAGTTAGCTTTGCTTTCGTAGAAACAATGGGGCGATGACAGGGGCAGCAAGGTTTCAGAAAAGGTCTGGGTGTATTAACAAGTAGCAGAGTCCTTATAAATGCATAATGTAATGTACTCACAAGAAGGGTTTGTAAGTGCATGATACACTGGGTGCACCCAAAGATACGAAAACACAGTGGGTGGAGCAGTAACAAGGCTTTCTTTATTCTGCAGATCCCAACCTCAGTCCAGCCTGGTGAGAAGACCGCAGACAGTTTGGAGCACCCCAAGTTCAGAGGAACATTGAGACACTGGAAGCTTTCCAGGAAGGAGCCACAAAGTTGAGTTACAGGCTGCAAGGGTTGAGCAACGCGGAGGGGGTAGCAGCGTTAACACTAAGTACAGCAGCTGTAAGTCGACTGGGGCAGGCATAGCCTAAAAATAATCCAAGGGCCTCCGCCATGAAGAAGGTTTCTATTCTCCCCAGGACCAGGGCCTGGGCAACTGCAGACCACACCCAGGCCCTTGGCCAAAGTGCCAATGATATATTTATAACCTGCAGCTCCAGGGCCACGGCTGCTGGCCTGCCTGTACCCAAATCAGCAGAGTTAACTGCTGGGGCTGTCATCCCATGGAGGGGCAACAAGCTCACATGGAAGCAGTCCTTGGCCCAGAGGAATAAGCCACAGTTGGGAGCTGGGCTCACCCCCTCACCCCTCCTGCAATGAGTCCCTTCGCCCCTCCTCTCCTCCTCCCTGCAATGATCCTTCTATGACATCAGCTCCCCCAGTCCAGGACAATGAGATGACAAAACACATCCCCCTGAAGGTACCAGTGCCTCTGCAGACTCACTACCAAGGCAGCAGCATCTATGGAGATGGACAGGCCAGCAGACCCAGTAGTCATGGGAGCTACCTCAGAGGTCACTGCTGATGTCCCAGACCTCTGACCTCCTGCATGAGCTCCCAGCTCAGCCTGGAGCCACAGCCCCAGCAAAGTCTGAGGTCAAGGTCTGCAGTCTCTGGGCATGAGCTGTCCATCCTCCTCTCTCCCAATAAGCCTGAACCACGTCCTTCCTTGAAATGCACAACTGCTAACTCTAAATTTAAAAAAAAAAAAAAAAAAAAAA
>NW_003852544.1:3602736-3604155 GCF_000181295.1 Otolemur garnettii
TGCACAGGTGTCAGCAGCTCCGGGCTGTGGCCCTACTCCCCAGTTTCCTCCAACCCTGCTATTCCTTTGGGCTTCTCCTGCTGAAGCCTTTGAGGGTCTACACTGCGCCCCTGCTCACCTCTGTCCTAAAAGAGCGGGTTGCAGGGAGGGATTGGTTGTGAATGAGGGCTGATGTCTTGTGAGACCAGCTGAGCAGACAAAGGCCCCAGTTCCTGGAGAGTCCCCCACCTGCCTGGAGGTTCCTGGGGTGCCTGAGGACACCAGACTGGGATGGCTCATGAAGGCTGAACCCCAAGGAACCCAGTGGAAAACAAGGGGCAGAAAGCCCCCTAAGCATCTCTCCATCAGGGCTGGTTCCCACACACAATAGCAGACCACCACGAGCCCTGGGCATGCTGCCTGCAGCCAAGATGAGCACCTGCAATTCTGAGGGCCAGCTGCTAGCTCAGGCCCCAGACCCAGGACAGCTCTCTGCACACACCCTTCTACTTTCTGCCTTCTCAGTAAGCTCCCATCTCATAATGACTCCCATCTTTTCTTTCTTTCTTTCCTTCCTTCCTTCCTTTCTTTCTTTCTTTCTTTCTTTCTTTCTTTCTTTCTTTCTTTCTTTCTTTCTTTCTTTTCTTTCTTTCTTTCTTTCTTTCCTTCTTTCCTTCTCTCTTTCTTTCTTTCTCTTCTTTCTTTTTAGACAGAGTCTCACTTTGTCTGCCTCAGTAGAGTGCCATAGCATCATAGCTTACAGCAACCTGAAACTCCTGGGCTCAAGCAATCCTCTTGCCTCAGCCTCCCAAGCAGCTAGAACTACAGGTGCCCGCCACAATGCCTTTTTTTAAGAGATGGGGCTTTTAGAGATGGGGCTTTGCTCTTGCTCAGGCTGGTCTCCCTGAGTCTGGGATTACAGGCCTGAGCCACCACACCTGGCTGCTCCCATCCTTTTAATGTGGCTATGACCCTAGGACAATAGCCAAAGCCACCATCACCAACCTGACCACGTAGCTTTAAAAGAAGTCCCCAGTGGGAAGTTGTGCCATTCAGACGGGGGAACAGGTGCAGGACCTGGTTGCTGGGGACACACTTGGAGTCGAGGTACACAAGAGAGGAAGCTTGGATGTATGGAGGCCCCACCTGGGAGGGTGTGGACCATCAGGAACTCACCCGCACTGCTCCTGGTAGTGTAAAGTGTCGGTGACATCCTGGGCAATGCACATCCCTATGGCCCAATAAATCCCCACCCAGGGGTCCTCTCAGCAGAAGTACAGGCACACAGCAGCAGGGGGCTGTTCATGACATCCCCATACTGGAAAAAACCAGACATCTGGTAGTGATAAAATGACTAAATAATGAGTGCAAAGGAATAGGATAAGCCAAGAAAAAAATTAACTACAGCTACACACAATAAACGCATCCACCTCACAGGCA
>NW_003852544.1:3605642-3609275 GCF_000181295.1 Otolemur garnettii
AAGATCTTCTTTTAACTAAGACTCAAAAAGTCAGTAGACATTAATCTAAGCATATAAAGCTCAAAAACACACCAGGACAGAGTGGATAAGATATTAGGGAATTACTGTGAACTTTCTTGGATGCAATAATGGTATGATGATTGTATAAGAAAATGTTATTTTGGGGAGATGCCTGCTGTGGTCCTGGGTGTCTATACACAGATGCACATGTAGGCACACAAAGACGGGCAAGCAAGAGAACTGCTATCAATTCAAATTGTTGAATTTAGGGGGTAGATACACAGCTGATTATTGCACAGTTCTTTCAATGATTTACTTACGCATAATAGAAAATTGAAAAAACCAATAAAATCAAAAGACAAATGACAAACTGAGAAAAACATAATTGTAATTTGTATCCTAGACAAAGGTGAGTCTTCCTAATACACAGAAAACATCTATAAACCAAAAAGGCAAAGTCCGATATGCAATAGAAAAGTAGACAAAAGAAGCAGATCACAGAAAAAGAAATATGAATATACAGGAAAAGGAGCAATCTCACTCAAAAGAAATTCAAATTCAACTACAAGATAACATTTCTCACTTATCAGATTGGCAAAAACTCCAAAAGTTGGTCAATACCTGAGACTGGCAAGCCTGTGAGGAAATGGGCAGTCTCAGCGTGGCTGGAGGGAGGATGCAGGGAGGGGTTTTATTATTCGTACATTTGTCCTTTGACCTAGCAATCTGACTTGTAGGAATTTACCCTCAGGCAGCTCCTGCATACACGCATGATGGCAAATGTCCGAGGTGATCTGCTGAATCATTGTCTGCTACAAGCAGCCATGTACAGGGCATTGCTTAAATCAGTGATTTTCAGCTGGTGTGCCATGGCACACCTGTGTGCTGTCAGAGGATTTTAGGTGTGCCTCGAAAATGTTTAAAGATCATTAATTAAATTATTTTTGAAAGAAGTTTAAAGCACATTAAGTATATTCTTTTTTTTACTCTTCTTTTTGATCAGCATAATTTCAGTGTGCCCTGGAAGTTTAACTGTGAGTCCAAATGTGCTGTGAGATAAAAAAAAGGTTGAAAAACACTGGGTTAAATCAACCTTGTGGTAACCACCCCCTAAAGCCCCTAGCAGCTCTGGGAGAGAAATTCTCTGTGTACTAAGAAAATCAACAAAAGACAATGTTAAGTGAAAAAGAAGCAAGATGTTTTTGCTCATGAAAAGAAGACAAATAAGAATTTGTTATCAATTTCTTTATATTTTTGTAATGAATGCACACATTCTCGCCCCCTCCTCCCATAAAACTAATAAAAGCTTTACATTTGAGGGTGGGCTTTGGGTCCCGGTGGGCGTAAAGCTTCTCCATGTCTTAAATTATGTTCACGTGTGGCCCATTCAAACAATAAAATTTGGTCGAAAAGAAAAGAAGAGAAAATCCTTAAAAACTTCTGGGTTTTAAATAAGGATTTCTTAAATGTTGATAACACTTATTTTGAAGATTAGTCTGTGGGTTCATCTGGTCAAAACCTTTATTCTCAACATTCTTAGTCATCTTTTCTAAACTGCAAAATAACAAGCTGACTTTATACCTGGTGAACTTGGTCCTTATGGGGAATGCAGAACAAAGAAAAAGAAAAAAGAAAAAAACCCTTTCTGCAGTGACTAGAAACAGGGGATTTGCTCTGCTGTCTTTCCCACAAGAACCTGCCTGGCTTCTCCTAGATGCTCTCTGTCTTGGGCAGCTCATGCAAATGCCTTTCCAGATAATTCATAAACAAGTACAGAGGTGAGAGAATCAGTAGTGCAAGAGTGTCAGCTGCTGTCCAGTAAGGACAGGGTAAGCACTGCTCCCCTTGGGTGTCCTGCAAAAAACAGCCCCAAACATCCACACTCTTCTGAGCCACCCAGACGCCAGAAAGCCACACGTACTGGCTCCGTGCATTTGGGTTCTCCTCATAAGAGAGAAGAGCCCAGGTCTTTCAAATGCTTATACCAAGTGCAGAAGATTCTAGAGAAGACGAGGCCCAGTGGAGAAAATGAGCACCCAAACACCGTGTCATTCCAGCCGGTGGAAAAATGGCACAAAAAAATTCAAAATACGCTGGCTCCCCGACTGGCTCCATCTTCTCCATTTTATCCCCAGTCAAAAAGTTCTGGCCCACGGGTACCTTTTTCATTGGTTAGTTTGAATCAAGCAGGAGAAGCAGACTCCTGCTTCCACTTTTACAGAAGTGGAAGTTTCCAGGTCCCAGGAAATTAAGCCTACAAATTCCTAAGAGCTAGGCCTGGCGCGGATGGCTCACACCTGTAATCCTAGCATTCTGGGAGGCCAAGAACGGTGGATTGCCTGCGCTCACAGGTTCAAGACCAGCAAAACTCTCTAAAAATAGCCCAGCGCTGTGGTAGGTGCCTATAGTCCTAGCTATTTGGGAAGCTGAGGCAAGAGAATTGCTTGAGTCCAAGAGTTTGAGGTTGCTGTGAGCTAGGCACTCTACAGAGGGACTCTGTAGTGAGACTCTATTTCCAAAAAGAAAAAAAAAATTGTTAAGAGGTGAGTCCTCATGGTGAGGACCTCCCAGGTGTACCCTTGGGGTCTCCTTGAGAAAACCTCTGTTCTTAGACGCTACTTTTTCCAGGTATCGTTTCTCATAGGAGCCATTTGAAACCCATCACCCTCTCCCAGAAGTTTCTGGCACGAAAACAGAATGTTTCATAGATGTAGCTGCCCATCGAGACAGTGTCCCTGGACAGCCATAATCCCGAGGAAGGGGACAGGACTCGGACAATCGTGTTGCTGTACGCCGCCCCCCCCAGCCTACCGTGCACTTCCATGTGGGTGAAATTAGGTTAAAATTCATGGAAAAATTAAAATATTAATATAATATGGATATATCTTTTAATATTAAAAGATATTAATTTTAATGTCAAAATTCATGGAAAAATTAAAATATTAGTATCTTTTAATATTAAAAGATCATGGAAAAAATTAAAATAAAAAATATCTTGGAAGAGAACCAAATATCCACAGAAAAGCCATGCAGCCTGAGGGGAAGTGTCTGGAGAGGAGGAGGTGCATTGCCTTGGGGAGCCCTGGGGCCACTGGCTTCCTAGGAGAAAGGGGCTTGTCACATTCCACTCCTGCCACTGCTTGTCAGGGAGCAGGACTGGCCAGGTCTTGGGCCCAGCTTATCTAGGTTCGGGATGAGGACTGCTAAGCTACCTGCTCAGGTCTCTTAGGTGCCTGAGGCCTATCTACTTTAGCAGGAGAGAGAGAGAGAGTCTTTGAGGGAGTAAAGCAGTCTTCTTAGAACAGATGGATCTTAGTCTTTAGCAGAGCTTGGTAATGTCCAGCAGAGAGACGCCGTGCTGGCATTCTGCAGGCAGGAGAGGAGACGGGGACAGAGTCAGAGTGAGCGTGCCCGTGGTAGAATGCACATGCTCCCGACTGCCTGCGCCTCCAGCCTAATATAAGGCTGAGCTCGTGCCTCTCAGCACCACAGGTGTAGAGACTGCCAATTCACCACTGCTCTCATCTCGTGAGCTCTCGTGCTTGTTAGAACTAAATCCCTCTCCATGCTCTTCTCACCAAGGTGTTCCATTATTGAGCTATACAGGTATTTCTTTTTTTTTTTTTTTTTTTT
>NW_003852544.1:3609532-3614773 GCF_000181295.1 Otolemur garnettii
AGCCTATACAGGTATTTCTTATAACTCTCACTCCTCCTAGCCATAGGTGATACAGGCTGCTACTGGGCTTCCACAACTGCAGAGGCAAAGGCCACTCTTCAGACCTGGCAAGTGACCCCAGTCACTACTCCGTGCAAGCAAAGTGGGGCCCTCCCTTCACTGTTCCCAGGCCAACTTTGGGTGGTGCCGCTCTCTGCATTCTCACCTCCCACCTGGGGCAGATCAGGCTCCAGTTCCCAAGAGGGTGAGGACAGTCTCTGAATCCCCGGTGAGCCCCCCTGCTGTGCCACCCATGTGCCCCTGGAACAAACCAGCCTGACCTCAGATTTTTATTTTCTTCAGTTTATCTTCCTGAATTCTCTGGCTTTTTCCTTCCAATGACTTTTAGCTTTCTCCGTTTTCCTTTTACAAAATAAAAGCAATACAGGGCAATAAAATGTTTAAAGAGATAAAATGAGAGACTTAAGTTTCTCCCAAATCAGGTAATGTTTGTATCCCATTATCCCAGAGTCCTTCTCAGGAGGGCTTTGGGTTGTAAAACGGGCTGTTTAAAAAAAAAAAAAAGCCTATTAATAGTGACTATAGCTCTCCCAGAACCAGAACTCGGCTGATTAGAGCTCATATCATTCATCAAGGCCAGCACCGTTTCCCCAGACAATCGGAGATAACAATTGCTCCTGACTATAGCTATGGCCAGGTAGCATCAACTCAATCAAGTGTCAAGGCACAGAGGACGGTGGAGAGGCAGGTTGGCGGTTCTCAAATGACCTGCTCAAGCCACGTGTCCTCCTCCTCTGGTTTCCAAGGGCGACTGTTTCCTACCACTGTAAAGGCACAGGTGCTCTGTAACTAGAAAGGGGGTGACAGAGGGCAAGATGGGTGAGGGCTGATGGAGTTTGCCCATGAGGAGAGAGCAGGGCGGGGCGTGCACCTCCCCCTCTTTAGTGCGCAGCAGACAGGTCACAAACCTTCACTCCTGTTGTCACCTGAGCAATGCCACCAGAAAGTTCCCTTTCCCGTTCAGACCTCACACTTCTGCTTTTGAAGCAGATGAGTGCATTTGTTCATGCTGAAATGTCATGGTCCTGGTCTGGTGAGTTCGCCTGCCCCTCCCGTCTCCATCTTCCTGTGATATATGACCAAGCAGGGAGAGCCTTTGGCTTCCCGGGTGGGGGGGGGCGTGTCTGTGTGTGTGGTGTCACATGTGAGTGTGGGGGGATGTGGGGTGTACCCGTATGTGAGAAGGTGGTGGTGAGGGGGGATATATGAGAATAAGTGTGCCATGGTGCCTGACTGGGTATGTCTGTAAATTGTGTGACTGTGTATTAGGCGTGCATGTCTGAGGATGGGAGTGTGTGTTGGATATGCATACGTGTATGTGTTTGTGTGTGTGAGAGAGAGAGGCAGACAAAAAAATCATGAGAGAGAACATCTCTTAGGTAACTGGGCCAAGTTTTGAATTGTGGGAGAACTGAAGCCAACCAAATCAAACGAAGAATTTCTTTTTTTCATTGACTCACAAAAGGCTTAATAGCGCTGGCAGAAACTCTCCAGAAAAATTTACCTTTGGGCAGACATGGCCCAGCACCAGACAAGAAAGGTTTCAGCCCCAAAGAATTTGGCAGAAAGTTATGAGCAAGTGAATAAAGAAGCTGGGCGAGGAGACTCCGCAGATCACTGTAGCAAGCCTGTCTGCTCCTGGTAACACCGGCCAGTGCTGCTTCCACACCCTGCACTCAGGAGCAGTCCCCAGGCAGAGGGACGCGGCTCAGTGGCTTGCCAGCTGCAGGACTACAGCAGTGGTATCTTACATTAAGTGACCTTTATGGAAATTCCATACACCGTAGACATAAACAGAAAAACCTATCCACACATCCTAAAGTGTTCCCCTTTATACACAGCCTTGCCTGCTCAGAATACCCTGCCAAGCCTTCCTGCAAAATACAGACTCACACTGAAGAGTGTGTTTGTCGCTGAGTTCATGGTGAGGGCTTGTAATGTTCCGGAACATCTGCCCACCCACCACGGGAGGTTTCACAATGGAAAAGTGAGGCTATTTTCCAAAAAATACATCGCACCAAAATAGTTGTGCCTGAATTATCCAGATAATGCGTGGACTTGTGTAGCTCTGGTTTGATGTATCTTACAAATTGACTCAGTGCTCCGCTTCAGGTTGCATATGACATTAGTGCCCCAAGTGAGCAAAAAATACCAAATCCTCTAAAAGCTTAAGAGCGCAAAAGTGACCTCCTATCTCCCCTGTTCCGCCAAGTAGTCAGTTGGCATTTCTTCTTTGAGCCATAACTATTTGTTTAACAAACATTCATCTAGCATCCGATCTGGGCCAGGTACAGAGAAGACCAAGGTGAATAAGAAACAGCCCATGCCCTGTGTTATCATGACAATGGGCCATAAAGGCTACTCTTCCTACACCCTGACCATGAGGCAGACACTGGACCAGGTGCTTTGCAATTGCATTTATTCGCCAATGAATAAAATCCCAGTCAAAACAGTCTTTGTACGGAACATTGCTAGAAATATCAGAGTCATTGTTCAAAGCACGCCTGCAGGGGTCAAGCCTGGTGTCTGGCACAGAGTGGGTATTTGAAGAATGATGGCTGTATTTGTTACTGCTCATTGAAAAAGGCAGGCTCTTCTTTCAGTTGGGTAGGAGTTGAATTTCCTTTACTATGTGACTGTACTTAGCACAGTGCTTGGTGCATAATAGATGCTTAATAACAATCTCATCGTGTTTTTCTCATGAAGACAGAGATGATCAATATCCACCCTTAAAGGGCACAAAGTGAAAGAGGGATGGATGTTGAAGACCCATGTGATGGATTGATTGACTCACCTTCCAAACGCCCTTTGGGGGGAAATTTTTTAAATGAATTATTAGTATGAGTTTGTTGCACACGTGACACTGTCTACAAAAGAAATGCGAAAGGAGAAAGAAACACCACTGTATTTCAACAATGGTAATTAGGAGACTGGCATTGGCTGGCAGTGAACTTCTGCCCAGACGCCTTCTGAAATATTTGTGTTTGGTAACTGAGGTTGAGATGATTATCAATGCACCATGAAAAACAAGATCAAAGGCAAGTCACTATGAGTTTCTTTCTTCTTTTGGCAACTCAGAGTTTCATTCATCTTTGCATTCCCCACACCAAGCACAGTGTCTCTCTGCAGTCGGCAGTTCATAAATATTTCTTATAAAATCAAATATGAGAGAGCAACTTGTTCATTCCAGTACCTGAAAACCATGAAATGCTCCTCTAACATGTAGAAAAAAGAGAGCAGGCATATTTCTCTTACACAAGACAACAGAATTAAGGGAGAAAGGCCCTTGATTTCCATATGGTCAGCTCCCCATGGCTGCCCTCCACCTGCTGGGAAGGCCAAGTGCAAGCCCCACGGGCAGCACTTCAGCCTCAGACACTCCCTGTTATATTCTGTGCACCAGCCAGTCCCTATTGAAGTGTTTCCCAAAACCAGCCCGGGGAATACGGGTCCAGAAGATCATTCCATGGTCAGTTCTGTGCAGGGGCACACTCCACACTTCATGGGATTTCCAGATGTACATCAGCTGCTGAGGTCTGCCGCATAGAAACAAGCTTGACTTTGCTCAGCATATCCCAAGTTTAACCAATTGCATAACCCACGTTACTGGTCTTCTATGGCACCCAGTTTAAGCAATGGTGTCCTATAGGGACAGTTTTCAAATCTCACTTTGGAAAAGGTTGATAGACCTTCCTTTTCATGAAAATGTGAAAAAGATCCCGGAAGAGCTCCTTTACTTGAAATATTTTTCCTAATATAGACCAAAAGGCCAAAAACACCACCCCTAAGTAAAATTATTTACCCTTTCTAATATATTGAACACATTCATATTCATAGTTCAATAACGATGACATTCTGGTCATTAGGACATCCCAAACTCTATCACTATTGGCGGGTAAATGAAGCTCAACCTCAGGGCCCCGCATACCCAGAGAAGCAGAAGCTATGTGGTGAGAGGTTTTCTTAATGGGTGTGGAAAGACAAGCCAGAGAGGTGTCATGGATTTTGAGGAGAGATTTGGGTAAAGAGCTATTTCCAAAATCATGCGCCTTCATTAACAAAACACTGCATAAATGGAGTTAATTTTTTTAAATGATTTGACGTTGGATAAGACCAAAAGTGAAACCAGAAAGAGTTACCATTATCCACAATTAACACGTCTTAAAAACAGTGCTCACTTCATCCGTATGCTGCTGCTTCTCATTATTCACACATTCCGTATCTGCAAATTCTCCTGCTCACTTACATCTCTTCGTTAGGAATGATTTGCCTATGAAGAAGAGAGGTGTGTTAGAGAAAAGCTTCCTTCAGGCACAAGTTACAGTGCTGTTAACTGTGAGTTCAATGTTAACAAGCTGACAATATATATGGAATAAGATGTCCATGCACAGAAACACACAGAACAAGGACATGTACTGACTGGTCGATGAAAATGTGAGCAGAGGCTCACAGGAAGCTGCCCTGTACATCCCCAGGATCCAAGCTTCGTGTTCCATAATGCAGTGTTTGTGGTGACTGTCTAGATTCTAAACTACCAAGGCAATGAAGATTGAGGGTTTTCCTTGAATAGCAGTGAGAAAAATGTCCATCAGGAGAGTCTTATGGAAGTTGAACAAGAAGATTTCAAGTAGGTGAACTAGTGACACACGAATCTAGGCACTACAAGAGGACAAATCTTTGGACATAGGGAAAGAGAGCCCAGCAGCCAGCAGCCAATAGCCAGGTGCTCTTCTTATTGGCTCTTTCTTTCTTTCTTTCTTTCTTTCTTTATTTCTTTCTTTTTTAAATTTGAGACAGAATCTCACTCTGTTGCCCCACGCTAAAGTGCAGTGGCATCAGCCTAGCACACTGCAAACTCAAATTCCTAAGCTCAAGCAATCCTCCCGCCTGGGCCTCCCAGAGTGCTAAGATCACCATCGTGAGCCACCTTGACACCCTCTTTCTTTCTCTCTGACGCACCAGGCAGGTGAACACACAGTTTGCATTAAATCTTCAGCAGTTTGCTGCCTCAGCTCCACCTGTAAATCTGTCTTCTTCAGCAAATGTTTTGTTCAGTTCTTAGTAGAAGAAACCAAATGATGCTCCATCAAGTAAAATTTCATCCACACCAGACAGTCTGCTACTCATATTGTTCTTTCCTTGGCTCATTGAAGGCAAGATCTATTTTCTTTTCTTTTCTTT
>NW_003852544.1:3614852-3632333 GCF_000181295.1 Otolemur garnettii
CCAAGATCTATTTTCTTTAAAACATCATGAAAGTCAAGTACAACCATAATTTCAAGCAACTTTATAAGGGTCCATTAAACATTTTCTCATACTGCATCTCCATTTCTCCTCTAAAGCATCTAGAAGATTGCTCCTTAATGAGGTTCACACTAATATAACGTTGTCTCCTGTCCCCAGCCATGTCCCGCACAACTGTGTGCCAGGGTGAGCCCCAAAGCTGCCCTCGACTTCAAAGAGAGCTTGCCAGCAAGGAGGAGTTGTTTGGTCCACAAGGACAAAGCTCTGGGACAGTATCAGCTGTCACAGTTCAGCCACCATGGAGCTCCACAGCTGCCCAAGGGGCCCACATTTGGTTTCAAGAAAGAAAAGTTCAAATCCACACTCGTACTTGCCTGTAGCACATCCTTCCCAGCTCTCTCCACACTCACGGAGACAAAAGTAAAAACGCTCTCAACAACAATGATCTTGTTCAATCTTTAAAAAAAAAAAAAACATGCTCCCATGAACAAAAGATTCCTGCCAAGGAAGCCTGGTTTCAAGGTATGTTCAGCAGAAAATATACTAGAAAAAACCCCCAACAACCCCATTTTGTGAACATCCCCCCACTCCCAGGTGTGGCCTGCGTGTTACATGACGTGATAATTCTCTAGCTATAAAGAGATACGCTTATAGTACGCTGAAATAGCACATTTTTCCTTTGAACTGATGAAAAGATCCTTGGGCAATTTTGAAGGCTGTGCCGAACATTTGCAAGGAGTGAAGCAATTCACAAGGGGTTTTGCTCAGCTTGAACAAACACACAAAGGGCGCGAGAAAAACAGACACAAAATCAGGCTCCTCGGCAACATCGACCTGGGGAGGAACTTTTTCTTCTTTGGTGAGTTTTCTGGAAGCCCCAGCAAAGGAACCCCGGGCCCTGCCATCCTGGTACAGAAGACCAGCTTCAGAGAGCCAGACACTGCAGCCCTGTGTCCTGGGATCAGAGTCACAGGTAGGTGCCTGCCAGCCAGCCCCACCCTCTGGCAAAGAAATGAGTCCTGGCTGTTTCTCCAGGGGGCAGGAGTGGGGATAAGACAAAGAGAGGAAAAAGACGTTCCTTTGGGAAAGAAATGCGTGAGGAGGGTACTGGAAGGCTTGCTTCCTTCACTGGGAGCTTAACCAAAGCAGATTCCTGGGGAGGAGATGTGGGGAAAGGAGGCCACCCCTGGCTTGATGGCTCTTCATTTCCCTGTCGCTTGAATCCGCTTGGTGGCTGAGGCCACAGCATCTCTCCAGGGACTGTGTGTGTGTTCACTGTGCACACGTGTGATATGATGATTAAAAAGGTTGTTTTCGTTTTTGCTGTCCTAAAAGAAAAAAGTCAGACGAAGGCACAAAAAGGACTGTCTGGCCAAGAAATTGCTGGCAAGTGCAGACCACTCGCTTTCTTGCAGCTGCTTAACTTGCCTCCAGAACACTTAGATAGTCCACAAGACAAATCTGCTTTCCTCCCAGGGGCTCTCCCTGTTACCATGTCCTGGGAGTTAACCGTGACCTTTCCCTGTGAGTTACACACCTATTAAGGTGCAAACCGCAATTTGAGGAAGTAGCTCTACTTAGTTTACATCTGAGTGTGACTGAACACTTCTGATTAAAAGGAAATTTTCAGGTTGTATTATGAATTACATATGATTCCAAATGCTAAGAAAACAAGGCAGCTTGTCAAGGGTTAGTCAGTCTTCAATAGAATTCTTCTCTAAGAACTGGAGGAAGGAGAGAAAGCTCTGATCTCGCCTTCATTCTGAAAAGGCTAGAATTCTGTTGTCTAAAAACGGCTTCATGGAAGCCCATGGAAAATGTGCCTGTGGAAATGAGACCAGTGGTGAGCTCTCATAATAGACAGATTGATCTGAGAGTAAGCCACAGCTGAAGGAAAACAATGAACTTTATGTTCTTCCAGAACAAATCACACACTCTCTCCTGTTCATAACGACTTTTTATGTTACTTTGCTCAAGCAATACCTGGGCCAGGAGAGTCTGCAAGGAGATCCCACATCCCCGGGGTGGCCGATGCTCTTGGCAGCTCCTGTCTTGCCACCTCCCAGCACCCAGGGGTGCTCAGCCCCATGTGGCCAGGCCCCTGGCTCAGGCTCCTCAGGCTTCTTCCCGACAGAACCACTCGTGGGCTCTTCTCTTCATCTGGAATTCAGACTTTAATGCTGATTTGGGTCTATTGGGGCCACAGGCAAAGGAGGGGCAGACACCTCACAACCCAGGTTGGTTTCTGGATGAGCCCCTTCCCTAACAAAGGAAGATGCTGAGTGAGGCAAGGCAGCCTCATGGCTCACAGGCTGGTAGTCCTGAGGAATAAGGCAAGCCACGGTGCCCACGCATAACTAGCTCCAAGGACAGAAGCAGCTTTGGGACTTAGGAGTTAGAATTCAGAATGGGTACCTTGAAAACCTTCCATAGGAGGTCTAGCCTTCTCGTGGGAGGCATGAAATGATTTGCACTCTAGCTTCATCTTGGTGGATTCCACCATTTCTTCCAATACTACCACCACTCCCAAGCCTCTCCCACTCTCTGGCCACCCACCAGGTAAGGGACAGTCTCTTCCCCACAGCGTCATGCTGTGCAGGGGCACCAAAGCCCTAAGGGCTTTATCAAGGATACTGTGTTGAATAAACCAATGGCCAAGAACAATGAATTCATGGGCTCAAAGATGAAGGCAAGCATTCCATATCCTGGGAGTCATTCAGGACAGTTAGGAACATTTTGTTTTATTAATTTAGCCCCATGGGACCCTCAGGATTGAGTTCTCTCCAAGGGCTGGATTTTCAAATGACACATCAAACTCCAAGGCTGCCAGAATGGTCAGGAAATGTTAGGTGGCTGGAGAAGGCCTCTTGAGATGTGGGAGGCCTTTGCCAAGCACCACAGGCCTGGAGCAAGTGGCTCCTTTTGGGCACAGCCTGTGCCTGCCCCCCCCCCCCAGCAGGTCCTGGGATACCCCAGGTCCACTCCTACCCCATCCTCCACACAGGCACTGGAGCTTTGGTACTACCTTCAGAAACCTGCACGGGGCCAGGTGATAACTGAACCTTCCCCCCTCAGATTGCTCTCTGGCTGCCTGTATGGAAGTGATCTGTACCCTGGAAGCCATGGGCCCCACACAGTCCAGCAGTGGACTGGGAGTGGGTGATTTTAGAGAAAACAATCTCTAGCTCCTTAACTTCTCTGCAGACTCTCTCCTAAAATGCACCCACCTGGGACTGCCCCCCAGGGTTTCCTCAGTGGAGCCAGCTTGCAAAGGGACCCGCAGCCCTACCCCACCCTCCACACACTTTCTGGAGCTATTACTGCACCAAACAATGGCACAGCTTGGCTTAAGGGGCCTTCTTCAAGGAGGGGGCAACAAAGTGTTCAAAATTAGTTTAGGAAACAAGGGGAGCCTGTTTGGCCCTAAGCTTTGCCTGAAGAGTGCCATGACCACATTCACACTTTGAACCTCTCTGGGCCTAGATTGTGTCTCATGAGTACATTTGGATTTAGAGATGGATAGGACCAAAGTACAAAGCAAGTAAATCCCAACTCATTCAGGGCTTTTTGTGCCCCTTAGGGAAATTGGCCCACCCAAACAGACCACAATTTGAGACTATGACATTTCAGGGGCTCTCTCTCCCTAATGAGCCAGAGTTTTTCTAAAGACCCAGAAGCAAAACCCATGCGATATATTGCCATTCCAAATCCAGTGATAACTTGGCTTGGATAGACTTAGTCATAAAGTTCAAGGACTTTACCTGGCCAACACACCTCACTTCGCTGATGTCAATTCCCCTGGGCTTTGTGGAAGCTTTGAAGTGCGTTTCTCCATTCTTGCCACTTGATGGCGCCAGAGCTCCATCACAGTCCTTGCAGACCGGCACCTTGAAACACCCACAGCCTGATTCCCGGGGCTTGGGGTCAGGGGGATGTGGGGGAAAGAAAAAGACAAAGAAGCGGGGGTCGCAAATAACTTCCGTTAATACATTCTTGTGATGTCGCGAAATAACTGAAACCACTGATTCCAGTCTTCATTTCTAGTTTATTTCAAATCACAAGAGAGAACGATGCATTAAACCCATAAAAATTCAATTTGCAGCCAGTAAGTACAAAGGTTAGAGTATAATTTTAAATCCCATATAAAACACGTCCGATTGCATTCATCAGTCTAAAATAAATTGATAACGGATATTTTTAAATGATTGCTTTTCTGTAAATACTAATAGGCAGTAAAAATCTTGGCTGTCATTAAACACAGGAAACGTCTTGGTTTTTCTTACCCTCCCCTATTCTCAGAACCTCCTCTGTGTAAATTGCATCCCAGGAGAACCCGGCTCTTCCTTTCCCCGGTAACACTGCACACCGGGGACTTGGCGCTCCAACGGTTGACTTGTCTCTGGACAAGTCTTTGTGAAAATTCTTCTCACAGTGGAAGCCAGAGCCATTTGCCCTGGAGGCGCCCAGGTACACACACACACACACACACACACACACACACACACACACACACGGGCCCAGAAAAACCAGAAGAACTGCAGTCGCCAGCCCTCCCCAACCAGCCCCCTTCCTCCCAGCTCCGCCCTCACCCCTTCCCACCTCACACTCGCAGCTTGACAGGCCCAGGAGATAAGATTCCTGCAAAATGACAGGGGATATCCATTCTCCCTGAAGCCTGTGCCCCTAAGCAGCCCCCTATTCCGTCCTCACTTAATTCCAGCGCCTTCATTTTGTGAACCAGCAAATGTTATATAAACGATTTACCATTTTAAAGGTGAGATAACATCAGGCCAAGGGGAGATAAGCAGCTTTGTGTGAAACTCAATGCCCAGCTTGGGAGTAGCCAAGGCTTTCCTTCTCCGGGAGGCTTTAGGCCCCTTGTTTATCTCTTCCTCTCGCCAAATTACTCTGGGCTATTTTCACCTCTCCTTCCCCCACTGGCTTCTTTCTCCTCCCACACCTGGCTGGGAGGCTCTGCCTTTCCTAACCAGGTCCCACGCTAGGTTCGTGGGGACTTTCTAAGAGGCTTCTCTGCATGTGATCTAATATCGCCAGTTGAAAACAATATTTCTCCCAATTCCATTTTTCCATTGTGTAATTCAAAAGCCTGCACAATCACACAAGCATCAGCCCCTTACCCTGACAGTCATTTTCATTTTGCATTTTCTTTAACAATATCCGTCTAAATGAATCCACCTGGAATCCATGGGTTGCAAAGTCTTCGTCCTTGTTCTTTTTCATTATCCCAATTAGCTGATGGTTTTAGGAATGGACAGCTAGTTTGCTTCAAATATTTCTCTATTAAAAGCCCTGCTTGTGTTTAACACTGACTCACAAGGGACTAAACAAGGACATTATGTAGATTAGTAATTTATTATGTATATTTACAAATCTAAATGTCTATTGCAACACATAAAGAACTATTCTTCATAGACTTCATAGCTCCCTTTGTTTTGAACTGTAGCTACTTCTTCTAAAGCTCTCAGCGAAGTGGTTTATACGCAAACCATGAGGAGGAGGAGGTGCAGGCAGGTGCCCTCTTAGGCTCTGTATCTCAGCTTCCAGGCAGAATCAGACCAGCACAGCTCCCGTCCAGGTATAGCACAGTTCTTCAGCTCCAGCAAGAGTAACTGGAACTTCAGAGCATGGCTACACTCTCTCATTTACTATTTATAATCCTCATTTTTTAATTTCCTGTATTTACACAGTTTCTTCTTTCAAAGGAATTCCAAAATTTCTCCATTGAATCATCTCATATAAATCCCTCTTAAAAGAGCGTTAAACCTTGTAAGTTAAGTATGAGACACATATCATTCATTCCTTTGAGGAAAGGTAAACTGAGGCACACCTTCCGCCAGCCCTGTGCCTGAGCGGTGGGCAGGGCCTTAGCACCATAACAAAGGGCCCTGGTGAGCTGTGCAGATGGAGTCCTCCTTCCCACCTTAAAAAGGAGAAAGTTCCATTTCTCAATCAGACTTGACTTGCAAGTCCAACCATTTCGTTCCATTGAAATCATTGGGAGAAGTTCTTTTTTTCCACAGGCATCCTGCCTGCACTTCATCACGTGGATTATTTTGGAGCTGCTTCAAAAAGAAAAATGGCTTTTCATGGCATATGCTGAATGTGGGCAGAAATTGGACCAGGCAGATGCAGAGCTCCGTGTAGAGATGGAAAGTATTCAGCAGAGAACACCCACACTCACAGAGAGGGTGAGAGCAGGGAGCCTGCCGAGTCCTGGCTGAGGTGTGGCCCCACCTGTGCGGGACGGGGGACACCACCAGGCCAGGTGGGTCCTCCCAGAGGGCTCCTCCCCAAGTTGGCCTTTGCACAGGCTCTATCCCCTGCTGGGGGGCTAAGACGGTCCCAGAAGTTTCCTCCACCTGTGAACAAATATATTTTCTCCCAGGCATGAATAACTGCCCTGTGTGCCTGAGCTCTGGGGAGAGACAGCTGTGGCCACTCTGGGTCCCGCCCCTGGGAGCCCCTGCTGAGCTGCTGGAAGGCTCTTTGAGGATCCCCCTTCAGGGCCTCCCTGAGCCTTTTCTCTCTTCCTCAATCCCCCCCACCCCCATTCCCCTTCCTGGGCCACAGTGTCTGCAATGAAAGCAAACCAATGAAATTTGCACCAAACAATTAGAGTTCATGTATCTTTTTTAAAAAAGAAAGAAAGAGAGAGGAGAGATGCTTGAACAGAAGTGACACCCTCTCCAGCAAAATAACAACAAACAAATCCACCCTGTGCTCCCAAGCTGGTGTTGGTGGGGATTTCAGGGGAATCACCAGCCAGGAGAGGGGCTTCCTGGCAACATTCCCTTTAGACATTTTGTCCCATGGGATCATAAATAAACTCCTCAAAATATGAGAGAATTAATTGCAGTCATTGCATTTCTAAGAGAAAGGGCATCCATAAAAAAGCCCATCACACTTTTTCTTCAAAATTTTGCAGCTCAGTTTTATCTCTTCTCTGATCCCACCTCCATTCTCTCCTTCAACCCTCCACGCCACCTAACTTGGAATTTTTTAAATAATGGTAAAGGGCCAGAAATGGAGTTCAGTGGGGGAGGATGCATTGAACCCACCAAGACGCACAGTAGAGTGAGCTATTTGAACTTCCATAAACTTTTCCTAAGGGAAGGAACAAATTATGCATCCCTCATTTTCTTTTTGTCCCCAACACGGACACAAACAATATTTGTTTGTCTGGTGGATGAAACTGAAAGTCCAGCTAACACTGGAAAAGCAAATCTGGGCCTATCGGAGACATTTGTTTTTGAAGGGGCACTGCCAAGAACTCTGACTCCCGCACTTGACCTGTATTTAATATTACGCTGGTCTGCTCACGGACATTTTCTGGGTTCTAAATACCTACTTGGAAAATGTCTAGCCCCGTCGGAAAATAAAGTATAACTCTCCTTTTATGAGATTTACAACAGACTGTCAACACCACCTGATAATTGAATCTCCTTGAAATCGGCAGCACTATATAGATATCATCAGGAAAGCTGATGTACAAACCAGTCAGAAGGAAAAACAGAGTGAGGAAAAACTTGTTTATTTTATTCCATTTAATGCGCACTTGAAGGAAATTCAAAATTTGCTGAACTAAGGAGAAATGTGAGATCCAATTTTCTCAAACTCCATTTAGACGTAAAAGGAAGTGCTATGGCAATGCATTAGCTCGCTGAGAAAATATAAAATATCTCGCTGAAACGGTTGAAGCACCAGGGCGGGGGTGGGGCTGAGTCCATTCCAGAAAAAACAGTTGGCATCGATGAGCGCGATGTTTACTAGAAAACTAACCTACTTCCCCCAGACAGTAGACAATGTGACTGATATTAGACAAAATATGTGAATATGTTTGCCTTGATGCTGGGAGGGTGGAGCTCCGTTTGTTTTCCTATTATGTAAAACCCCTGCCCCACTCCTGCCAAAACATTTTCCCAATGACACGTCTGCCTGCCTTTGGACGCGTTCCTTACTAAAACAAATACGCCTAACAAATAATCTGTGATAGCAAATACTCGTAAAGGCAAACAATGAAAACTACTATGGTAGTTTCCTAAGATGGCACCGGGCACTACGTGCCATTGCCACACACAAAAGCAAAACAGTTCTGCCGCGCTGACGTGCTGACTGGGCCAGTTCCCAGAAGTCAGCAACTTTTAGCAACTTGCTCTTTCTTGGTGAGTAACTAATTTTCCCCGCTTTGGGCAGTAAGTGGTCCTCTCCCTAAGAAGTGTGTACAGATGTCTCTTTGAGAAGAGCGATAACTATAAAAACAAACTGTTATTGTAAGGGCACACTCTCACAAATACAGGAGACCGTCTCATAGACGATACTGGCACCTTATAAAAGTGTAACTTAACCTTATCTAATCTGGTGCCTGTTTCATCATAGTGATATCCAATAATGTAAACCTTTGTGTTAAAGGAAGAAGGAAAAACACACTGGGTGGGTAGTGGTGGACTATCCCATGACCTGACTTGGGTTTTCTACTGCTCAACACTTGGGGAAGACTTTGCTGTCCTGGGGACAGTAGGTGAGAAAATGATGGATGGACCAGCGTATAGTAAAGGCAAAAATGGCTAAGAGAATCGTTTCCTCTTCCCATCTGCTCAGGAAGGACGTCAGTGAGCTAGACTAAACACAGGCCCTGGCTCAGAGTTACATGTGTGCGCCTGTGTGAACACAGCAGCCCAGCCCTTGAAAGAACCTTCCTTTGCAGGCTGGGGGGAAAGACAAAACCAGACCAGATGCCACAGCCGGCTGGCTGGTCTTGAAGAGAAGCAGGACAGTCCCAGACTATTCCCATGGCTGGCAGGGAACCGGCTCCTCACCAGGGAATCTTGCCTTGTCCCTGCCTGAGCTGGCCCACAGCAGGGGGTTGGGGGAGGCAAACCCTGGCTGGGTCCAGGACTCACTCTTCCATTGTTGCAGGGAAAACAGGGCACAGGAGTGGCCCCTGGGGAGGACCCCAAATGCTGCCCTGCTCTGTATGAGAGCAGAGCTGCCTCCAGGTCCCCCTTGGCAGCCAAATACCTCCAAAGAGCGTGCCCACTCCAGACCTGGTCCTGCACCCTAAGTGCCCCTTTCCCACTCTTGTCCCCAGATCAATCTTCTAGTCCCAGACAAAGTCTGATTTGGGGAAGGGATTCCTGGAAAGGGAAGAACCCTACTGCCCTCCACTCATGTTCCCTCCAGCCCAGCTCTCTTGCCTCCCCTGCTCTTATCCTGCCCTCCCTGTCCCACAGGAAACCAGGTCAAAGGCCGCCAGTGCGTTAGACACCAGGGCCTTGGTAGGACATAAGACTGAGGAGCCAGAGTCATGCTAGAGGGAGGCTGGGCTAGACTCTGCTGGTCCTGGGTGGAGCTCCACCTCCTTTGGGGCCTGCTCTGCTCTGTGAGCTTTAGTTTTCCTCTCTGTGATTCCAGTGGCTTCACATTCGTGGCCTATGGACAGCCCCTGATGGGGTCCTGAAGTTAGCAGCTGCTAGAAACCCACCTTCTGCAGCCCCGTTCCTCCCCAGCCTCTGAAGCCCAGTCGCATGCCAGGGTGGGAACAGAGCAGAGATGCTCCTGTTGCATCCCTACATCCTGTGCTCTCCTGCAGGGTCCTGTCTGGCTGGGCCCTCTGAGAGGAGGCGCGGGAGCTGAGGGTGAGGACAGGTCCACCATGAAGGCAGGGGGCAGGAACAATCACCTCTTCTTCATTCTTTGCATTTCTTAGAGAACCTTCCTTAGGTTCTAAATGGAGGGGAAACCCACGGGAGGAGCCACCAGGCAGCACCCAGCAGAGAGAAAAATGCACCAGCCAGCAGGACTTTCACTCTTACACAGAATGTGCATGCCCAAGTACACGACGTTTTCCTGTACATGTACGCAGGCCACTTCCCCCTCCTATCACTAGTATGTCTCTATATCCACAGGGAAGTGTGCAAACTGGCCCAGTGCAAGTCAAATACATTTACGCATACGTAATAGATTCCAGAATTGATATGGATGAACATTCTTCCCACAGTCATTAGAATTTACCTTCACATAGATATCCAGCAAAGGGATATGTCCACCTGTTAGAAGGTGGCGCCCGTGTATTTGTTCATGAAGTGAATAAGTAAATGTATCATTAATTGGCAATGCACATTTTTAACATGTTAACATATGAAATCGAGTTGAGACTTGTCACGGATGATGTTTGATATTTTCAGTTTTCCTCTCTTAAAGGCACATAAATGATGTACTTTGTCAGAAATGGCACCTTTGAGCCAATAGACGCTGTAAAGCAAAATTGTGAGAGAGGGCTACATGACCTTGAGCAAGTTATTTATTCTCTTGAAGCTTCAGTTTCTTCATGTATAATATGAAGTGTAATAGTATCCACGTCAGGGTCCTCGTAAGGATTAAAGGAAATGACCATTGAAAGCATTCAGCAGAATGGCAGTATACGTTCTCTGTGCATCTTTCTGTCCCTATTATTGTGGTTGTTATGTCTGCGGTTATGCGTAGAGAAATACCATGTCAAACAAATTCACCTTTCATTAGTATCCACACTCTGCCCCACACCAAACTCTGGGGAGGAAAACCAGCTGCCCATTTGGTGAATAGAGAGACTTTCTAATTAACTAGGGCTGTTGTGACCCCACGCAAAGGGGACATTTGGTATAAGTAAATTTTGGATTCATCTGTTGCCTTACTTTATAGTTTAATACTAGTCAACACTATTAGTCTAAAAAAAAAACACACACAGTACGAGGGCAGGCATGGCTAAATACCATGGGGCAAGTGCTTCCTTTTCTTGCATACATTTATTTCTACTTAACATTCTGTGGAAATTTGTCTATCTGCCATAGTGCGTATTTTCTCATATCTTCACTTCCAAACTAAATAGCACTAATCCGAATGCATACCTCTCCGGGTGCCAGCGTTTAGCTGAGTCTGTGTCTATGGCGAATGTAAATACCGGCAAGCCTCTCTGTGGGTAAAGCTGGAGGTGTGCGTGGTCTGTGTTTTCACAAGGTGTTTTGGGGTTTGTAATTGCATATGGGGGTGTGAGACTTCACTGGCAGCCACTGTCACTGCCACTTACTTGTCCTGTTCTCCAAACAGGTTCTTTGGAGGTTCAGTTTTTGGTAATTAAGGCTACAGATTGGTTAAAAAACAGAAGTACGTTTTCCTGGAAACCAGCAGTCTTTATTTGCAACTTTTATTGGCAAACCTGGCTGCCAGTAAATACATTCCTTGGCATCCCCCAGAATGTAATTCACTTGATGAAGTGGCCTTGCTTCTTCTGTAACATGTTCATCAATTAAAAGGGGCTGCCTTGAAAGGAATGTGTAGGCAGAGGCTGAAAGCCCTAGTCTCGTGTCACCTCCCTCCACTCCAGGAACAACAAAAAAAGCGTCCCTGGTCAGCCAGGGAGTCTGAGATGGTCTCCTCATGAGACTATTCCCGTGTGGGCTTGGGTGGATGAGAGCTGCAAGGTGCGAAAACAAGCGTCCAGGCCCTGCGGGGTCCTACTGCAGCGGCGTGATCTTCCCGGACCCCTCTCCCCACAGGAACTCCCCTTCTCATCCCAGAGGCGGCTCGGGGACTGGTCGCCCGCGCGGGAGCAGGGAGCAGGGAAGTGGCAGAGGCTCCGTGGAGATGAAGTCGCGGCCGGCAGGGGGCGCTCAGAGAACGTTCAGTGCCCAGCACCGGCGCCCAGAGCGGCCCGAGAGCCCCAGGTTCTGGAGGCTCGGGACTGACCTGGGGTCTGCGTCCCTCGGCCGGAGAGCCCCAGCCCCGGTCTGCCAAGCGCCCTCGGAGATTCCACACCCTCTCTTTTCTTTGTCTGGGCTTGCGGGGAAGAGGCAGGAAACCTGTGGAGGGCGGCAGGGGCTCTGGGCCACCGTGCCACCGCGCCACCAAGTCATCTCTTCCTGGCGCCGACCAGCACACAAAGACCAGCTGTCCCCTGGCGCATCGGCACTGGGGCCCTCTCTGGAAGCATATTGCACCCAGCCAGGTGCCAGCCTTGTCCCTGCCCGGAGAGGTGTAAACACTCAACTCCAGCCCAGGGTCCCGAGGCTGCTCCCCAAAAGGTTTGGGGTGTGAGGCCCGAATACGCCTTACGCACCTCAGGCCCAGCTTTGAGTCGGCACGTGGGACGCCCCGGGCTGTGGTGAGGGACATCCGGAGGAATGTTGCCGAGCTCAGGCTTGCAGGGCACGTGGACAGGGCAAGGGCTCTGAGGCTTGGGTTCCACGAGGGTCCCCGTCGGGGTGGCGGGGATGGGGGCGGGAAGAAAGGTTCTCCTCAGTCCTAAGCGCCTGGGTCCGCCGCGGCGCGGGACAAGAGACTGGAGAAGAGCCCGCTGCCTGCAAGCTGAGGCCGACCTCACCCTCCTGCCTTTCCGGAACTGTCTGTGGGTCTGTCCGGCCGATCAACGCTTTCCCTCCAACACTCATAGTCCAGGCGCATCAGTGCAGGAACGCACGCTTTCCCCTCCATCCCCAGGAAGGCGCCTTTGCCCCGCTGTCCTCCGACGGCAGGCGCCCGCTTGCACCCCACAGTCTCTGGCTGTACTAGTTTATGGGGACCTGGGGACCGGCTGGCCCTGAGTGGCAGGGGCCCCAGGTGAGCCGAGGTTGGGAGGCAACGGGGCCTCTGCCCGTCCAACCTCTTGAGTCTGGCAGCCACCTGGGTTAGCTGGGGACCTGGATAGGCCAGTGCATACACGCATGCACACAAAATCTGGCCTTTTTTCCATCTACCCCTTACAATTTTTATTATCCCCCATGTTAATGAAAGGCGGCAGTTCAGATCTTCATTTGCCTCTGCATGGACAAAGGAATCCCTTTAGTAGTCCGTTGTAGCCGGACTAAAGATTAAAGTTAAAGATTCACTTCCCGCATGCCCCTGGCCTCTTTCCTGCTGCTGAGACTGGGGCTTTCCTGCAGAGGGGCGACAGGTGGGCCGACCGGAGGGGGAAACTGAGCAGGTGTAAGTAATAGGGGAACAGTCCGTCTTGGGGACTTGGAGGACATTAAATGATCCCATCATACAAACTTCCCGTGGAGGGCGGCCCCATACGATTAATTCAACCATGTAGACAGGCAATGCGGGTCACCTTGTGTTTAAAACAAGTTTAAAATGGAAAGCCAAATTGTCTTTTCGTTTGTTGTAGGAATTCTTTTTCTAAGAAGGTAGATGCATTGGAGAGACTGCTTCACAAAACTACTCGAAAACCCCCAACTAAGAGGGAAAGACAAAGTCTATTTGGGAGTCATCGCCAGCCAGACGTTCGGTCCCCGCCTTCTCTCGCGCTGAAAAGTGACATAGGTGACAAATGCTACCTGCCGGCCTGATTTGATAACGAATAACGGGTATTGACACCGAGATGTCTTCCCCTATCCTTGGGCTTCTGGTCTACGCAAACGAGGCCAAATGGAGAACCAAACAATTATCTGAATAGTTCAAAGGCACCCCTGAGCCGACTTCGCATTGTTTGTGATTGCAGCCTGGTGGGACGTTTTACAGTCGCACTGTCCCATAATTGCCTTTCTTGTCCACTTTCTCTCCCCAACACGGACGGGAAGAAGGAAGATCGGCGGCGGACGAGCAGCGTCCTGCTGGGGGTGGAGCCCTTCCCCCCCCCCCAATCGCTGCTCAGTGCTAAGCAGGAAAGCCTAGAAGCCCCTTCCCTCGTTTCCTGTGTCCCTCAGCTCCCGGGCCACGCAGGTGCCCCTCGGAGCCGCACTTGGCGTCCTGGCCCTGCGACGGGTCGGGTCCCGGGTCAGAACCCAAAACTAAGGGCATGGAAAAGCCAGAAAGGGAGCGATGGGGATGTCCTGGGCGGAGGGGTCGCTGGAAGGTAGTTTTCTGACAGGGAGGACAGTCTACATCCTTCGAGAGTGATTTTCTGAACTGGGGGAGGCACCAGTGGGGGCCCACGGTACCCTCACTTCCCTTACAAGAAGAAAAAGAAAAACGGCTCCTTCTGGCTCGGGCGCCCCGAATCCGAGTCCCATCCCTTCCCACACACACATTCTTGCGGTGTCACGATGTCCCCAAGCCCGGCATTTCCTGCAGTGCTCGCCACATCCCCCTTCCTGGCGTTTTTTGTGCAGAAGGGCCCGGGGGAGACCTCGTTTTAAATGTCGTAGTGAAGTCACGCCCCCTCCTCACAGCTGAGGAGCCCTCGGTGGGCCCGGGGATTGTGACCCCGCCTGGTGGGTCGGAAGGGCTGAGGGGCGGGGTGCGGCCCAGCAACGGATCCACTGAACATCTATCGCCACTGTCGCCCTCGGGGCCTTCAGGCTGCAAGTACTGGAGGTGTTAGGAAAAAAAGCCGAAGGCTCCTGTGAGGACATTTCTGCCATTTGAGTCGAGGGTTGTGGAGGAGACAGTTGATGGAAGTGCTTCGGGGAACAGCAAAGAGGGACATCAAAAACTAGCCCGAAAAGAACAACTTTAACCTGTTCCCCAAAAGACTTCATTGTCTGCCTCTTAATGTTCAAACAACACCACTAACAACAATAATAAAATAAATAAAATGCTTGAAATACAATCAATTCGTTTGCTGGAGGTTTGTTTCCAAGTAAGCTTATAAAACGCAAAGGCAAATATCTTTTCCTGACGAATATCCGTAGCTAGACTGAGGGAAAGCCGATCTTTATAAAACGCACCCCCGCCCCGCCCCCGCATGCCAGATATTAATTTCACAACAGCAACTTTTATATCCAAAGCAGAGCTGAGAACACCGCTGCTGTTCGCTTTTCAATTTACATGACAAGCTGTTCTCAATTCTCTGGTCTGGTGGAGGGACAAAGTGAGGGGCAACCGCATGGGTGGGTGGGGGCGCGGGTACAGCAGGGTACAACTTCCTATTGTAAACCCAGGGCCCGCTAGCGTTTCCCGAGTTCGGAAAACAACCTAGTCGCTAATCGCTGCATCCATCTCCGTGCACAGCGAGCAGTGTAAAAACAGTTTAAAGAGTGAATTCGCCAAATGCTGAGGTGTTGAGAAAGCCCTCTTAATAGTCCTTCAGGCTGAAGCCACAGGGCCACTTAAAGCCTAGAGCAAGGGGGCTGATAAGACCTTATTTTTCGAGTCCTGGCCCTTTACTCTCACACCCACCACTACCTCCGCCCTGTGTTTCTGCGAATCACCAATTTCTAAGCTTCTTGGTGACAAATCTGGTATTTTCCTAACCCACCAGTGACTTGGCCTTGCCAACAATCTGGAAAAGGAGCCTCAAAAGCCCCCTGGCACACAGCAGGCCGGTAGGCAAGGGCCTCGGGAGTCGGAGTTTCCGGTCACACTCCCTGCCCCCAAAGCTTAATTCTAGAAGCAGCAGGTCTTCCTTCTCTCCGAGTAAATGTTCATTCTGAAATACACTAATTTCTCAAAATGTTCAAATGGCACGGAGCTATGCCTGCTACAGAAGTCAGGGTCCTTGACATCTAACAACCAAAGCTGCAATTGTAATTTTTCTGCAGAAATGGGGAAGCCACGACTACAGCCAGGAAGCCAAAAGGGGCTCCCAACACGTCCTAGGAGTTAATAGATTGTCACAGATCTGAGGAGCCTGGGTGTTAAATGCGTCACCACACTTCTTCACAGTCTCCCAACCTCTCCACTTCCCCTGGGTTCTAGTAAATGATTTAGGGTTTAGTCTCCTGCAGGATCTTTTCTGGAGTTTTCTGCTGAAATGAAGACTCGCCCCATAGGAGGAGGAAGGCCCGTCTTTTCCTGCTTGTTCATTTCTTTCCCTCTCATTTCTCTTCCTCCTATCCCCTTCCAGTCACCCAGAGCCTGCAAATCTCACGCTTATGTACAAGGAGTGGGGTCGTTCTGTGCTTAGGCTCCTAGAAAGAAATTCTTGAGCCGCCCTGCAGGTGCGATCCTCAACATTCCCCCAAACCCATCCGTTATCTCTGCTAGTCAGAAGCCCCGCGGGTGTGGAGATGGAGATTGGCCTGGGAAAGCGTTAAACTCTTGGATGTATTTATTTGTTTCTTGTCATCACACCTGCTAATGTCACTGAGCCCACAGCCTGACTCCTCCTCTGAGCCGAAACAAGTCAGGCCGGACAAGAGGGGGCGGTGCGCGGCGAGACCGCGGGACCCCCTTATGGGCGAGGAAAGGAGCGCCAGGAAGCCGCCGAGCTCCCGGAGCCCGAGTCGCCGGCACCCTCGGGCAGCCAAGGATTCTTGGGGGGCCATAGTGGGGTTCGGGGAGGCGCAACCTACGCAGGCGAACGACCTTCGGTTGTTCCCAGCAGGGCTCTGTATCCCTCTCCTTACTTCGACCGAGCAGGGGTCCGGGAACGGGCGAGATGGGGCAACACCACCTTCTTCCCCACCATGAACAGAGCACAGCTGTAACTGAGCCCTCCAAATCGTGTTCTTTGTAATAGAATTCAGGACAGGAGAACCGTCAGGTGGGGAAACACTGGAGCCTTCTGTGAACCCTGTGAGATTGACAATCGGGAAAGGAGGGCAGGGGAGGAGAAGGTAGGAATGGGGGAGATAAGAAACGTGAGAGGGACAGTTGGATGGGAGGAGAGGCCCGGGAATCCCTAGTGCTGGAGTCAGCCAGGTCGGCGAAGAAATAGGAGTGGCAGCGCGAGGCTGGCCTGGAGGACCCGTGGACATCTTGGAGCGGTGGACGGAGGGAGGGTCTGCATGGTGCCCAGGAGGACCTGGAAAGGCTGCGGGAACAACAGGCGTCCGTGCGAAGGGCCGGGATGGAAGGCAGCGCCAAGCGCCCGCAGCAGGCAGGTGGATGCCGGGGGTGGGGCACCGACTGCGGACGCAGGCCCGACGCGGGCGCGGGCGCTGGGCCCAGGCGGCCGGCGCGCGTGTGGTCAGCCCGGCGGTCCTCCGGCCTACGGGCGCGGGCCGGCCAGGCTCGGCCTCCGGCTCATTCAGAGGCGGTTCTCTCCTCCCATTGGCTACTGCTTTGTGGCGGGGCGGGGCTCCGCTGCCCGGAAAAATGTAACTGCGTAAAAAAGTCCTCGTCTGGGTGACGGATGCTCAAAAGTTCAGAAGTTTTCCCAATGCTTCCTTAAGCGGCTGGCGCGCAAGAGACTGAAAAAAGGTGACGCGGGGCCCGGGAAGGCGGCCGGCGCGCTGCCCCCCCACCCCGCCCCTGTTATTTGGCCGCCTTTGCGGGCAGCTTGGGACAGTCTCCTGGAAGGCGCAGGCAGTGTGGCGAGAAGGGCGCCTTCTTGTTCTTTACTTTTGGCTTCTTCTCCTCGTTTGCGCCTGGAAGTTGCTCCGCGAGTTTCTCCACAGCGGTTTGCCGCGTCCTTGTCTGGCCCTCTCCCCTTGCAGCGACCCTCCCTCGCGGCCGGCGCGGGCCCCGAGGTAGCCCGAGGCGCCGGAGGCACCGGAGCCAGCGCTGGGAGAGGCCGCGCGCCGCGGACGGCGTAGGGAGGCGGCGGCGAGCGGGCAGCACCAGCGCGGCGGGGCCCGGACTCGG
>NW_003852544.1:3633260-3644035 GCF_000181295.1 Otolemur garnettii
CCGCGCCGCCGCCGCCGCCCACCCAGTCCGCGCCGCCGCCGCCGCACCACAGCCAGGGTTTCAGCGTGGACAACATCATGACGTCGCTGCGGGGGTCGCCGCAGGGCGCGGCCGCGGAGCTCAGCTCCGGCCTTCTGGCCTCTGCGGCCGCGTCCTCGAGGGCAGGCATCGCGCCCCCGCTGGCGCTCGGCGCCTACTCGCCGGGCCAGAGCTCCCTCTACAGCTCCCCCTGCAGCCAGAGCTCCAGCGGCGGCAGCTCGGGCGGGGGCGGCGGCGGCGGCGGTGCGGGGGGCGCGGGCGGCGCCGGGACCTACCACTGCAACCTGCAGGCCATGAGCCTGTACGCGGCGGGCGAGCGGGGCGGCCACTTGCAGGGTGCGCCCGGGGCCGCGAGCGGCTCGGCCGTGGATGACCCCTTGCCCGACTACTCTCTGCCTCCGGTTACCAGCAGCAGCTCGTCGTCCCTGAGTCACGCCGGCGGCGGCGGCAGCGGCCAGGAGGCCGGCCACCACCCTGCGGCCCACCAAGGCCGTCTCACCTCCTGGTACCTGAACCAGGCAGGAGGAGACCTGGGCCACTTGGCGAGCGCAGCGGCCGCGGCCGCGGGCTACCCAGGCCAGCAGCAGAACTTCCACTCGGTGCGGGAGATGTTCGAGTCGCAGAGGATCGGATTGAACAACTCTCCGGTGAATGGGAATAGTAGCTGTCAGATGGCCTTCCCTTCCAGCCAGTCTCTGTACCGCACGTCCGGAGCTTTTGTCTATGACTGTAGCAAGTTTTGACAACCCCCGCCACGCCGAACTGAAAGGAACCCCCAAACAAAAACAGCCAAAGGAACCCATCAATGCAAAATCGAAACCAAACAAATCCAACTTTAAAAACTTGAGAACATTCACTACAACAGTGAACAGAATCCTCCAGAAATACAGCTCACCAACACCAGCACAGAGAAAACTCTATTTTCTTAAAAGAGTAATTCGGAGCCACCTCCACTTTGCCTTATCTAAATAAACAAAATCGTAAACTATTTTGTACAGAGACACCAAAATCATGGTTTATTAAAGGACAGTGTTACTCCAGATAACACGTAAGTTTCTTCTTGCTTTACAGAGACCTGCTTCTCTCCTCTCCTCTCACTTTCCTGCCATCTTCCTTGCCCTCTCACCTGTAAGATATTATTTTATCCTATGTTGAAAGGAGGCGGAAAGTCCTCTTTTATGACAATCGTATTCTTTTTATTCATGGACTTGTTTTAAAATGTAAATTGCAATATAGTAATTTATTTTTAATTTGTAGTTGGATGTTGTGGACCAAACGCCAGAAAGTGTTTCCAAAACCTGACGTTAAATTGTCTGAAACTTTTAAATTGTGCTTTTTTTCTCATTATAAAAAGGGAAACTGTATTAATCTTCCTCTATCATCTTTTCTTTCTTTTGTTGAACATATTCATTGTTTGTTTATTAATAAATCACCATTCAGTTTGAATGAGACCTATATGTCTGGATACTTTAATATAGCCTTAATTATTATTGAAAAAGATTTCAGAGATAAAACACTAGAAGTTATCTCTTCTCCACCTAAATCTCTGAAAAATAGAGAAACCCTCTGACTAGACCCAGTCAAATTTCAAAAAATGTCTTTTTTTTTTTCCTGTTTAGATTTCCTTTCCTGAAGCATCTTCTGCAACATGTACTATTATAGTCAGCTTGCTTTGTGGCTAGTAAAAACGATATTTCCTAAACAGATCTGAGTTGGCAGAAAAAGTAAAGTTTTCTCAGTAATGACAGAACGTGATTTGGAAACTTTAAGCCCGTGACTTGGTAGTGGTCTTACCATAGTGATACCTGTGTGCAGAGGATGCAAATGTGCTTCCTGATATACACAGATGAGTATTTGGCTTGTGCTTCCCATAGAAAATTGCCATGTGTATTATACATCCCTGTGAGCCAGATGCTGAATGGATTTTTTTCCTATTAATTCAGTACTTTGTAAGAGGAAAAGTAAACCAGTTTTTAAATGTATATATATAACACATCCACACTTAAAATTCTTCATGTATTACATAGAACGATTGATTTTTTTAAAAAAAATGTACTGTGGGTTGGAAAGGGATATTTAATCTTTGGGAAACTATTTAGAAGATAATGTTTGTAGAACAATTATTTTTTGAAAAAGATTTAAAGCAATAATAAGGAAGGAAGGAGAGAAGAGCAGAACATTTTAGTCCAGGGTGGTTTCTTTTTAAACCAATTTTTCTTTTTAATTTACAGTTAAACCTAGGGGGCGATTGGGATTGGCCCTCTCCCCCCTCTGTAAATACCCCAGGAAATGTAATAAATTCATTATCTTAGGTGATCTGCCCTGTCAATCAGACTTTGGGGAGATGGCGATTTGATTACAGACATTCAGGGCCTTTCAGTTTGTTTTCAAGATAATACAGTTTCCTGCTATCTGCCGCTCCTATCTAGAGGCAACACTTAAGCAGTAATTGCTGTTGCTTGTGTCAAAATTTGATCATTGTTAAAGGATTGCTGCAAATAAATACACTCTAATTTCAGTCAAAAACTGCTTTACGTGGCCTCTGATTCGCTCGGTCCCCTCCCCCAGAGTAGTAACCTAATAGCCGGGGAAGATCGCAGCGGCGCTGGCGCGGGTGTCTCCTCAGGTCAGGCCGGTTGGGGCTGGCCTTGCTGCCCGGTAAATCTTGCTGGTGTCGCAGCCCTGGGGCTGCCTCCAGCTTCCTCAGGTTACCTCTTTTGGGACGTGGGGGGTGAGGGGGGGGGTCATGGGGTGAAGTTAAAGAATCCATCCCCAAAGCTCTTGGAGTTGGTGCATTGCTCCACTTTTGAGAGCCGAGCGTGAAGTTGGTATTTGCGAGTAAGTGTCCGGTGGCCTGAACTGGGTTGTCCAGGCCCAGAAGGCAGCTACAGCAGGTGACCCACGGCCGTGGCTCCGCGAAGCGGATGATCCACCCAGAGGCCGGACAACCAGAAACTGTTAAGGTTCTCTACTTTTCTGGTTCAACTTTTTGGAACGGGATGGGGGCGGGGTGGCGAGTGCAGACCCGCGGGCCACCCCCGGCTTTGCTGCTGGGGCGCTTTTCCACGGCCCAAACCCTTCGGAGTCGGGCCGGGCCCCAGACGCCGGCCTCGGGACGCCGCTCCCCGGCGGGAACGCTCTTCAGCTAATTAGCTGTAATTGCCCGCTGCGGCCCCGGGCAAGCTTCTGTTTGCGTTTGGAGCGCTTTCCTCCCCCCTCGCCTGTCCCCGCCCGGCCGCCTCCCTTCCCAGGTTCCAGCTCTGGTCTGCGCCGCCTATTCCCGAAATAAGAGACTGGGGGAGAAAAGAGTCACCCGAGACCTCTGTTTGGTTAGATGGGTTCCTTGGGGTTTGGTGGTGGGTGCCGGGAAGACCAAGCCGGGGGGGCGGGTGACAAAGGGCAGGCGCGTGTGAATGCAGAGGACAGAGGTCGCGGGGCCAGAGGAAGCGCCTCCATGGCTCCCGCACGGGCGCCCGGGTGAATCCTAGAGCACCTCTCCCTCCTCGCCCCGCGACCCCGCCAGGTGCGTCCCGGCCCCACTGCGCTCCCATTTCCTCTTCGCTCTCTATCCCTGTTTTGAAGACACACGTGTGTTTAGGAGCCCAGCCCGGGTGGAAAGGTCAGAGGCACTTCATTGCTCACGGCTGACAGCTCGCCCCGCGCAGACCCGCAGCCTCAGGGCGGAGGGCCCAGAGCCGCGCGTTCGCAGGACCTCCGCCAACCCGCCTCGGCCCGACCGCGCCCGACCTTCCCGGGATAGCACTCGGGAGGCGGCCTCCTTGGCAAGGCTGCGTCCCTGCATGTGTGTGAGGTCGGTTTGCAGAGGCCACCAAATCACTTGGCAGAGGCCATACAGGGAGTCGCTAGACCTAAAAGACATGAGAGGCCTTCGGGCGAGCGGCGGGCTCGGTGTGTTTGGGGACCAAGTGCCCAGGACCCTCTGCGTTTCCTCCAGCCTTTGTTTTGGGACCTAAGCTCAGCTGGGGCCTGGAGAAGCTCAGTGGGCTTTCTGCTCGGCCCCTCAGCTCCCGGGTGTGAGCTGCGGACGCCTCAGCAGGACCGCCTCGGCCCTGCGTCCCGCAGCGCCCGGGCCAGAGGAGGAGCTCGCCCGCTCCCGGCTGGGGGCTTTCCTCGGTCGCTGGGAGGTGTGTGTGGGGTGTGGGGGTGTGGTGGGGGGTGCTGCCAGACCCTGGCCCTTCGTTTCTGGGCCCCGAGTCTCAGTGGCTGGAGAAGGAAGAGGGTGTGAGTGCGGTGCTCCAGCCTGTTTGGCCGCGAGGAGCCCGGCGCAGCTCTTCAGTATTTACTTTCTTTTGGGAGGAAAACTAGTTAGCAACTATTCTTGCCCTCTTTAATTTGAATGTTTGAAAATTAGCCGTGGAAGACAACACGTGTTTAAGAAGGTGCTTGTGTTGTGCATACCTAGAGAAAGTAGTTACTTGGGAACGAGTTGCCTGCGTGATCGTTCAGAAGCTATATTTAAGTGGAAGGAGAGAATCATTCTGAATTCTAAAATTACGTCTATGTGATGACTGTTATTATCAATACATTATCTTTTGGATTCTCATCCAATTTAAGAAAATCAACTTAACTTGGAACTACTTATTCTGGGAGGTTTACATGTTTAGTTTGTACTTTTTTTTTTTTTTTTTTTTTACCAATAAGGGTAGTTCCTCTGTGAAATATTCTGAGAAAAACTCCTTGACATTTTAAGTAATAGCCACTACATTTACAAGTTAGCTTGTGACAGCAGACCAGACCCAGGGTGGGGAATCGGCTAATTGTGAAAATAGCCTCTGTAAAAGGCTTTAGGATAATAAGTATTTTGTCCTTTATGTAGAAGTAGGAGCATTTATTTTCTTAGCAATTTATACCATGAGCATGTAAATGCCAGCTTGTTACATGCCGTATAAAATCTTGCATTTGGCATATTGCACGAGTGGTAGAAACTTGTGCTGTTTTTTGGAGTTATGTAGTTAGCAGGCCTTTTTTCACCAGACTTCACCCAAACAAGCATGCATTTTACAATTTATTATTCCACACAGTTTGTGTCATTAATAATCGATGTTTGCAGAGAAATAAGGCTCAATTGTACTGGTGGCTTGTAAGCTCTTGGCTGTTTCCTGCCAGGTCAGAAACAAGGGTCAGGAAACAAGACTGCCTTATAGCCCTTTTGGGCTCCCCCTAACTTTGATAGGTGAGGAGGTGACATAGGACCTTTTCTCTCCTACCCAGGGGATGGGGCCTCAGTTTTTAAGGTGGAGTGCCATTCGTTTTGTTCTTAATGGTGCAAAATCCAAGAGGCCCTTAACCCTATGCTGGTTCAGGCTGCCTAGCCCCACTGCCCAGCAGGGGCAAGAGTCATCCATCCTTCTTTAGGCCTCAGGCACCCACTCCAGTGTTTGCAGAAGCTGGTGGTGGCACCCAAAGCAAGGCCAATTAGTGTGACAGTTTCTCTCTACCTGCACGACACATCTTAGCACTCTAGGAGAGGAGCCCCAGTTGCTTCTGAGCCCTGCTGGGTCCCCACCACTGAGTCCTGCCTGTTGTTGCAAGGCCTTCTCTTTCTATTTCCCTCTACTCTTTCCATGGCTGGTTCGTGAAGCCATTAGCCCTTCCCACCCGTTATAAACAAATGTCGTGTTAGGGGTAAGATTGATGGTGGCCAAGTAATAAAGCTGGCCAGGCAGGACAGAGTATGATTCTGTGTGGGCAGTCATTTTTCAGCCAAGCAGAGTGATTGGAGTCTGGGGAGAAAAGGGACCAGAAGACTGTGTCAGAGTCCTCACCACACCAAGTTGGGGGTGGGAGCACACAAGCTCAGGAAAGTTCCCAGTAAGGGAAGTCTAATTTATTCCTACAGTGGTCACTTCAGCAGGAAGAGAAACACATTGAGATTTGCTATAGGCTCCTAAATGCCAGCTTCAGAAACCTCATCTATGTCGATTTATAACATGGCCAAAAGATTCCCTGCAAATCCTTAACAGAATGACTTTCTTTGCTTTTGGGCTCTATCTTCAGAGCAGGGACTTATGTGACCCTGATCCCCTACCCCTTTATTCTCTCTCCCTCTTTTTGAGTGTGAATCCAACATAACGACGACGAAGTTTCATGAGTCTTTTTGTCACTTTCCTTCATGCTTCTCCCTTCCAGCTCCCAAAGGCCCTGATGCCCCCAAATTTCTTAAGATGTTCCCACTTCCATCTTACTGCCCTGGTGGTCTATATACCTATCTTCCACTGGGCCATCTGGGGGATTGGCCAGATGAGGCCCTGACCTCAAGCTTTCGCCCAAGCTTGACAGACCTGGGGCCACACGGGAGTGAGACTGGCAGGTCCTAGGTCCAAGTCCAGTTGGGAGAGGAACAATACTTAAGTAAATGAATTTCAGCTCCAAAAGCCATTTGGGAGAATGAAAGCTGCTTCTCCACAAATGTTCTCAATGTGATTAGGAGTGGAAAATTGAGCAAAATGTACCATGTCCGCCTTATTGGAAACCAAAATAAGGTGCAGAGAATATAAGGCTCAACTTGAGACCTTTATTGTGCTCTTTCCCCATCTTACTCTGGTTCCAAAGAAACCTTCTGTTTTATATTATTTTTTTGGTTGTTTACTTGATTTTTTCCTTCACTGATTTTAAATTCGCAGTATATTGAGCGTATTATGGGTGATGCACTAGGATCTGGAATTTCCTTGCATATAGACCCAGGCCTGTCTTCCTGTCTTGGAGAAAGGTACCCATAGTGGGAGACACAGCCAGAGAGAAGAGGCCGGGTCTGCAGGGTCTTGAGAGAGGGTCTGGCATTTCATCCAGCTCAGAATCCTGGCCTGGGTTGGGCGGGTGACCTAGCAGGCCTCAGTTCCTCCCTAGGCCCCTTGCCTTTCTCGGTGGTGCGTTCTCTTTTCCTAAAGAGCATCTTCTTTCTCTGGCCTGCTTCTGGGCCACTTCAAGTACACTGGTCCCCATGTGCATCATTTAGACTAGACCACTTACCCTTTCTCTGAAGCTGCTCCTGAAGGTTGATCCCAGGAAGGGGACCTGGTGGGCTCCTCTTTTGTCCCCTAAGTCAATGCAGCTTAACACTGCTACTTGGGTGGGCATGGGAGAGCAATTTGTGAGCTCAGCAAGTGAGCAAAGGGGCCTGAGGCAATGAGGCTTCTCCTTTGACCTAAGTGGAGGAAAACCCGGGCAGGGCCATGGAACTCAGAGGTGAATGCAGTGAAGGGCTTGGGTGGGGACATAAAACTCAAGCTTGGAGAATGGAAGATTTTGCTGGTCGACTTTGAGGACAAGTTAGATGCAGAGACAGAGGGAGAGAAAGAGAGGGAGAAAAACAGACATCCCCCTCTGAGTCCCTACCCCAGGGGAAAAGCAGGAAAACCAACACATTTAGCGCCATTAACTCCTAAGGCCTCTGCATTTCCTTCAGAATAAAAACAGGTTATTTGTCCCAGAGGCTGTGCAGGGGGCTCATTAATGGCTACAAAGGCACAAAACCGACGGGGATGGGGAGCACATGTTCCACTGGCCTCGGATTGTTTAAAATCTGCTGGCAGAAGAAAAAACGCATAATCTGTTCTCAAATCGGCTTCTCTGATAACGCGCAGGAGGGCCTTCCATGGCCGTCCCCGGAGCCCAGCGCGTGGAGAACGCAGCGTTCCCCCAGACCAGGCTTAGTCCAAGGCTGGGAGGTTCACGTACTCGAGGGGTCTTTCCAGAGCCTGAGCACGCAGGTGGCATTGGTGCCAGGGGCTTCCTTGAGATTCCAAAGCCGACTTTGTTTTTATTTTATTTTTACTATCGCCCACAAAAATCACACACGGACAACACCGGGCCCCACAACATCTGTGCGGACCGTGGCGAAGAGTGTGGGCCTCTGCCCAAAGTGTCCACGGAGAGCTTACGGGAGGAGGCCCTACCGTGGTTCTCACAGCCAGGGGCAGTCTAGGTGCTAGAAATTCCCAGAGAGACCTGAAGGGGCAGAGGTCCTGGGGCACCAGTCCTTGGTCTCTGCGGGAACTTCACGGGACCCTCTACTCCTTGGTTGGACCGATTATCCAGAGGTGCGGAGCAGTGATGTAGTAAGTTTGGTGGCGGGCAGGCTCCTGGGTGGGCCTACCCACAGGACCCTGACCCGGTCCCGGAGCCCTGAGAAGGCCTCCCTCCCACCCTCCCTGGTGCAGCCCCAGGCCCTGCCCCAGGCCCTGCCCCCGGCGCTGCCGGGGAAAAGTGGCACAACAGGAAAGCCTCGCCAGAAGTCCCTTCCCAGTCAGTTTCCTCGCCATAAAAAGCCAGACTCCAGCCGAGGTCCTGACCCCTTCCAAATATACATTCCCTCGCCCGGGGCCCGCCACTCCCGCCCGGGCCTCAGGCTGTGCAGCTTCCTTCCAGGCCTGCCCCAGCCCAGTGCCTGCCGGAGCTGTGGAGTCCGCGGAGCCCCACTTTCACTGTCTTTCCCAGCTCACCAGCCGCGCGCTCTCGCTCTGGCCCTTGAGGCCTGGAGGCTGCTATGCGGTGTCTGCGTGCGTCCCAAGGGCACTGGCGCATCAGCTAGGCCAGGGCTGTAGACTGCGAGGGTTTTTTTTTTTTTTATTGACGATAGTGCTTTGTCGGGCCTCAGTTCTTCCCTGGAGATGGGGGGTTGGCGAGCGCGAGGCCCCCGGCGCCTGGACACGTGCGCGGGCTTGAGTCACCCGGGGCTTTGCGGTGGCGCGCATGCGCACACGGACTGCCCGGTCGGCGGGCCTAACGCCCCGGCTCCCGCCCTTGAAGCCCAAGCGGAGAAGCCCGGTAGAGCATCGCCCCAGGTTGCAGGAGCGCAGGCCAGGTGAGGCCTGTGCACCCACGGTCCGGGCTCCTCACCGCAGCAGCAAAGTCCCAGTGCTAGTGGCCATAGACTCTCGGCAGGCCTGACAATACGGGCACCTTGGCCCCCTAATTCAGAGATCAAAGAAACAGTTGAGTCAGGGGTGTCCGCTGTGTGTGACCCCTGACCCTGGAGGAAGGGCGAGAACGGGGAGTTGATGGTGGGGCCCGGGGTCAGGCTGCGGTCGAAGGGTGGGGTTGCCCTGCCAGGACACTCATAGCCAGGATGTCAGGAAGGTGTCTGGGATAGAGCACACTACTGGTGCCCCCCAAGCCCTGCAGCTGGGACCTGCGGGTGGCGGGTGGCGGTGGCAGCCTTGAACAGCGTAGATCCCGCCTGACAGCCTTGAAGGCTGGGGATGGAGAAACAACTCAAGGTCCGGTTGCACACCCACTGAAGATCTTGACACACTCGGGGGGGGGGGTAAGAATGGGGAGGCCATGGCCTCTAGCCCATTTGGCACAAGGCAGGGGCGCCTCATGGACTCCTGGAAGAAAGCAGGCTCAGACCCTGGGTGTTCTCAAAGGACACTGCGGACAGCGGGAAAGCCGGGCTGCCATTCCCCAGAATCACTTCGTGCCCCAGCTGTCGCTGCTGCTTGTGAAAATTCTCAGCACCTCTATTGCTGAAAATCCACAGTTTTAGAAGAGGTGCCAGTGGCACGTGAGGATGTGCAGATCTGGGTGTCCCACACACATGCAGACACAATCGTTTTTGTAAAACCCGGGTAGGTGCTGCCCCCCTCCATGGTTCAATGGCCAATCAAGATAGCAGTGCAGATGGTGAAAAATACATGAGGTAAGAACTTGGAATCTTTGGGATACACCTTAAAATTGAGAAAGTAAAGTGCCCCAGGGTGCTGTGAAACTTCTGGGGGCAGGGAGGGAAGCTTAGAAAGTTATTTCTAAACAATTATTTAAGGTTATTATTTTAAAGTGAAATTTTGAAGTGTTGTCACCTTCTCCATACTTCAAAAACACAGGAAAGATTCATTTGCCAGGTACTCACCAACTGGCTGCCCGGGGTTCCACAGGATCCGTGATGGTTGGTGTTGGTAAAAGTGATGAAAAGGGATTAAAAAGGACCCAAAGCAATTTCTGTACCAGTTCATAAGTGTTGGACCCACCCCTGTCCAGCGCACAATCTGCCATAATCCAGACCAGAAATTGGGCTTCTTAAGGAGCCCTCTCCCAGGAGCATTATCTACTCAAATGCTTTAGCACTTAAGGTTGTGCAGCCTCCACTGCTGGTGCCTGTGCCCCTAAACAGCTGCAGAGGTGTGACAGGTTTATTGAGCTGGGCCTAGTTTACTCCTAATTTCTTAAAGACAAAGGGCAACAGATAGAACTCAAGACAGGATCTAGACAGATGGAAAGCAAGGCCACTGGGTGTGACTACTTTGCTATTAAACTCAAATGTACCGCAAGTTTAACTTTGTTAGTTTTTACCAGAAAAAAAAAATCCAGGTGGAAAATGTTTTCTAACACTTAAAATGAATGGCCAGAGTTTGCAGAGCAGGAAAAAAATTCACTAAAATTGAACTGAGATTAAAGATGGAAGAAACTCTTTTAATAACTATCTTGAGAGACATCCAAATGAAATTTTCTCACAGCATAAAGAGAAAGAAAAATACTGAAGCAAATCTATTCTCTTTTCCTCTTTTTTCCTTTTTAAACACCCCTTCAAGGATCCAGACCAGGAAGCCAAATAAACACCCACCCCACAATTGAGGATGCAGATATAGTGAGAAGGTTGCAACCAAAAATATTTTTTATTTCCTTCAAAAGTTGATGCTTCAGTCCATCTTGATAAGTATAGCTCAACATTATGGGTCCACTGGAGTCACATTAAATCCTTGACTACAATCTCTCTC